>NW_024365381.1:12929877-12990249 GCF_014805655.1 Passer montanus
GCCCGGGGGGCGGGGGGGGCAGGGAGGAAGAGGAGGAGGAGGAGGAGGCGAATCCGAAAGGTGGGATACTACACCCTGCTGGCGGCGGCGGTGCTGCTGCGGGCCGGCCGGGGTCCCCCTGGCAGGACCTCTCTGTGAGGGGGAGGACTCTTCTTCATAGGGGGAGGGTGCCGGCGCCGCCGCTCCTCTGGGCCTCCCTGTCCCCCTCTTCTGGGCGCCTCTCTCTCTCTCCTCTCACTTTCTTTAAGCTAAGCGGGGAGTGGAAGATGGTAGGTTGCTCCCTTCTCCTCCTCCTCTTCGCTCGCTCTCGCCTCTGTGGGGTCCTTTTCCTTCCCCCTCTCCGCGGGGGGCTCCTCCTGCGGCGGGGAGGAGGGAGCGGGCGGGGAGGGCGGCACGAAGCCGAAGAGGCGCAGGAGGAGAGAAACTGTAACACAAAAACAAGCCGAGAAGCTGAACTCTTCTTCAATCCCATTCACCCGGCCCGGCCGCAGCACACCTCTGGCCGGGATCCCTCCGCCGCCGGCCTCCCTGCCTGCCTGCCTGCGGCGCGCTCCCGACACGCCGCCGCGCGCGCCCCCGTCCGCCCCGGCCCGGCCCGGTCCGCCGCTGGAGACCCGCCGGGAAGCGGGGACCGGAGGGCCCACGCCCACGCTCCCCCCTCCCCGTTGCAACGGCGGGGCGCCGCCGGCCCGGCCCGGGCCGGGGCAAGGGGGGCAGCCGCGAGGGCGGGCTCGGCGGCTTCTCCTGAGGGGGGACTACTTGACGTGTCGGTGCGGCGAATTTATTTCCCTTTGCCTAAGGAACGGGCTGTGCTGCGGCCCCCATTGCCTAGGGAAAAAGCCCGGATGTAAAGTGAGTGAAACTAAAGTAGAGTGAAGTAGGGCACCAAACTCTGCCGGAGCAGCGGCGCCGCCGGCCGCGGCCGCGGGGGGCACTGGGCGGCTGCACCGCCCCGCACCGCCGGTACCGGGCGGCCGTGAGGGCACGGAGGCCGGGGAGAGCAGTGCGGGGGCGACCGCGCGTCAGCCGAGGACCCCCCCCACATACACATACACACACACATACACGTACACACGCACACACACACACATACACACACACCCCCCTCCCTCCCTCCNGGCGGCCTGAGCGCCGTGCGTGAGGCGCGGTGCGCCGCGGCCCGCCCGCCCGGGCCAAGGGCCGCCCTGCGCGCTCCCTGCCTCCCCGCATCGCCGGCCCTGCCATGTTATTCATAGGAATAGCGCACACGCTCGCCGCGCGGCCGGCTAGGAAGGGAGGGTGTTCCCTCCTCCGCCTCGCCGTTCACGCAGCGGGCTTGGCTTATTTATTTATTAACTTACTACTCCAGTGCCGGGCGATGCTGCCATTTGCTTTCGCGCGAGCGGCGGCGCATCAGCCTTCTCTGCTTTTTTTTTTTTTTTTTTTTTTTTCCTATTCCAGAAAGTGGAAAGGAAAAAAATACAAATTTTTTTAATTTTTTTTTTTTTTAAAGGATGAAGAACAAAAACCAACCGCGGCGAGTCAGAAACTTTGGTGGGCAGGTCGAGAGCAGGGAAGTTGGCACGCCGGGGGTTAGGAGGTCCGTGCCGCACTCGCTGGCGTGCGGATCGAACGGACGTGACTCGGGCGGCCCGGGCCCGCCGGGGCCCCCGTTCCCTGCCGCCGCCCCGGGAGCTGCTGCGGGCCGCTCAGTCCGGGCAGGGTCAGTCCTTATCTGCAGTACGCTAGCTTAAGTTACAGGCATGCCCCTGTGCGTCTCCGGCTTCTGAAGTCTCCAGAGTCTCAGAAATACTTAAAGCCTCGCGTTTCTGTCGGAGCTACCATTGCTAAAAGCAGTGGGACATGTTCTGGACGGCGCGGGATTTGTATGAGCTCTCACGAAAAGCCGGGATTTGATGCAATGCAAAACTGATTTTTTTTTTTTTATATATATAGCCTCTTATATCACTTTATTTCTTCGAAATGCTCACAAGTTGTGAAGAAAAGTGTTTGCGTTGTCTCTGTAAATGCTTCAGGAAGCCACGATGAACTCTTTATTACATTGTGAAACTAAATCCACAATGCAGTCATGATGAGTAACTCGGGGACGAGTCGTAATGGGGCAGAAACGGACAGTTTTATCATCTGGAGGATTCTAGAGGGCTCAGCATGAGTGAGAACGTACAGCGAGGTTTCCTCTCAACTGTGAAAAAAAGAGATATATACGCCATTGTTTATTTAATTACTATTAATTTTCCACTTCTTTTCCATCAATTGGTTGCAAGTTCTGTGTGATTTAATTGGAAACTTTACAACATTTAGTGCCCTTCTTAAAGCTGTAGCTCCTGGACTCATACAATTATGCAAGAAACTTAGCCTTATTTTTTTTAAATGAAGTTTCTAGCCTGTGAGTTTGTGGATGTGACCTTAAAGACACAAACTTTAAATGCACACAAAGGAAAAGATATGAAGCAAATAGAGTAATCTAAAAATGCTTTTATTTTTTTAGTCATGTTGTTTGGGTTTTTGTTTTTGAGGCAATCTCTCCTACCCTGTTTTTTTGTCCTTTTTTCTTTTTTTTTTTTTTCTGCAAGCCAGGTATGATGTTAAACCATAGGGTTGACAGAATACTAAGAAAAGGAAAACACAGAAATTATATCTGGGTCTCATCAAATAGTTACTGATAGGTGCACAGTTCATGGGATATCAGGTAAGGTCATGTGCACAAGACCACCAAAAATCCAGCAGCCATCACAGTAGAACTTTCCATGTATCCAACTGTAACAAGAAGTGTTATGGTTAGTATAACTGAGATATTAGATATTACACCATTTCTAATAAATATATATTTGCTTTTTATATTTCTTTCTGTTTTATTTCCACATCCTTTTAATAGATCAAGTGAGCTTGGGCTAAGCTCTATTACTGTCAGATCAGCTTGTAGTTTGCTGTGATTTCTCCTGTGGCTGGGGCGCCACCCAGCCTCCTCCCTCCTCAGCCCTCCAATCTCAAATTCCATTTTTAAACCCTGCTGAAAATCTCAGCTCCAATACTCAGATTTTCCCTCCTCCATGTAAACTTTTACAACCAGCACTTTAAGCTGTGGAGGCCAAATGTTACAGCCAAGACAGCCTGGATTTTGATTTTACCTTCAGTTAGTTTGAAGCAAGGAGTCAGCTTACTCTGAAAACAATCAGACCAGAGTTGCTTTTGTCTTTCAGATTTTTTTGATAGAGGCAACAGAAAAATAAATAACTGAGTAAAGCCTGTTTGTTTTAGTGTTTTTTATCTTTCTGGTTAACAAGCAAGTTGAAAGAATCTAGAATGAGTGATTTAAGTGTTATTAGAGATTCAGCATGTTTATTTTGCTGAGGAGTCAATACACACAGCCCAAAGTTTGTTTTTTAAAGATGAACTTTGGACAAAGTTCAAAGGAAAAATAATCATCAGCTGTTACTGTAGATGCATGCAGAAATTTTTCATGGTTTGTCTTAGAGCTCAGACAATGATGAGTATCTCACACACTACCCACAGTGATCTCTGGGTCATGGCAAGGTGGCTCAGACCATTTTCATAGAGTCGTTCAGGTTGAAAGGGATCTTAAAGCTTGTCTAGTTCCTCCCCACCTGCCATGGGCAAGGACACCTTCCACTAGACCAGATTGCTCAGGGCTCCATCCAGCCTGGCCTTGAACACTTCCAGGGATGGGACATCCACAGCCCCTCTGAGCAACCTGTTCCAGTGCCTCACCATCCTCACAGTGAATAATCTATTTCTAATCTAATCAAACTGTACCCTCCATTATCCCTTGTTCTATCACTACATGCCCTCGTCAGAAGTGCTTCTCCAGCTTTCTTGTACACTCCCTTTAGGTTCTGGAAGGATGCTATAAGGTGTTCTCCAGCCTGAACAGCCCCAACCCTCTCAGCCAGCCTTCTGATCATCTTCATTGCACTGCTCCAGTCTCTCTCCAGAAGATCC
Source organism: Passer montanus (assembly GCF_014805655.1). Classification (NCBI taxonomy): domain Eukaryota; kingdom Metazoa; phylum Chordata; class Aves; order Passeriformes; family Passeridae; genus Passer; species Passer montanus. Next base: position 12,933,838 of record NW_024365381.1, read on the forward strand.
ACATCACTCTTCTGTTGGGGACCACAGAGCTGGACAAATCACTCCAGTTTCTCATAAGGTGCCATGAGAGCAGAGGGGCTGAATCCCCTCCCTCACCTTGCTGGCCCCGCTGCTTTCCATGCAGCCCAGGATGCCGTTGGCTTTCTGGGCTGCGGGCACACATTGCTGGGTTGTGTTGGGCTTCACGTCAACCAGTCTGAACTCAGCAGTTTAAGACACAAACCTTGATTATCACAGACATGCCAAAAGGCTTTCCTTTTAAAACTGCACATGTGCACTTTGTTCAGACTTCAAATGCTGAAGAGAAGTGGTTCCTGCCTCTGTGCTACTTAGCTTCACTTCCACGTCAACAAAAAGGGCCCCCATTTGTGTATACAAAAAATTCACCTTCTAGTAGCATGAAAAGTGGTTTCATGTATGAAATGTAAAGCAATGGTATCATCAGATGCACAGCTAAATCTTTGAATAAACTGACTGGTTTTGTACATTAGGTCTACACAGAGATGTCTACCATGATTTCCTTTCAGTGAAAGGAAATCTTGCTAGAAGCTTAGGGGAAAAAAGTCCTCCTTTGCTTGTTGAGTCTTTGTGCACAAAGTTGACCCACACACCTCTGCCTCTGAATGTGATGTTTGTGCTGCTTATCAAAAAACATAGTTCAGTTTGTCTGGGTTTTCCACTTTCTGCTTGATCACATCACTCTGGATGCTCGTCCAGTCCCCTTTGCCTAGTTTTTATCCTAAGAGCACTTAGAAGTACAAGCCAAATACAAAGCCTTATCAAAGTTAGTGGAAAAGTCACAAAACTCAACAGGATTTGATGAGAACTTGTAAGCAGCTGCTAGATTTTGTTTCTCATTGAATATTATTTCACCAGTTTGGGAGAATTTCAGAGAAAGAAGCACAGTCCATGTAAAGTATTAATGCAGGGGCATCTCAAGAAAAATAGTCATTACTAACAGTTATTGTACCAAGTGTTCAAAATAAAAAGTTACATCATAATATGCTAGCTTTGCTATAGCCAGCCCATCTTGCAGTGCTGCTTGTTGGGAATACTTAGAACAAAATTTATGATATTAGTTAACATGCATAAACAGTCTTCTAGCAAGAAGACTTTTTTGTGTTAAAAAGAATTAACAGCAAGTGCACTGACAGGTCACAGATTAGGTTGACAGTGGAGTTGTCACATGGCACTTTCTGTTCCCCTGGTTTTCAGCAACAAAACTACCTTTAAAACTAAACCAAGAGTTAGTTACTCACCTATTGCTATTTTTCACTGTGCTTTTGGCAGGAATGCTAGATGGCTGCAACTAAGAGGGAAGATAGCCTGTGCAGCTTAAAAATGAAAGCTATAAGACCATTTCAGGCAAGACATAGCCCAGCCTAAGAAAACAGTTGGGAATCTGTCTTTCTCATCAGTGTTTGAGCACAGGGTTATCTCACCAGCAGGATCCAGGCAAAGAATGCCTTCTACAAGCAAATATCTTCCCTTTCCCAGGTCAGGGAAGGATAGGGCATCACTCACTTCCAGACGATAAGGAAAATTAACCAGACTGCTTAGACCACCAGTTGGGATCAGAGCCTGAAAACATGTTGAGTATGAGGCACTCACCATTAAGAACATCAACCTAAATGGAAATGCATTGCTCAACACAACAACCTCTGACTTTGACTGTGGATTAGTGCCTTACACAGGAGTTATTGCTTACAGCAGCCAATGAAGCAGACCACTGCTTACCCTGTCTCATCCCAAAGTGACTTTCTGACTTGTCAGCTGTCATTTGGTCCAGACAGGAGTGGTGCAGCTGCAAATCTCACTCTCCTGAATGCTCTGCCTGGGAGACAGCTAGGGTGAGCTAAAAACAGTCATAGGAGTGCATTGTCCAGGTTCTATATTCAGGTAAAAGTAATTCAACATTCAGGCTGCCCCGTTGCTTTTGTAAAATTCATATTCTCCGGGCTGCCCTCAGCAGCTGAGCCAGGGAAGGCCTGTCAGCACAGCACAGCATTCTGTCTGCAGTGGGATTTCACTGGAGATGCAAGCTCTTCTGAGAGTAGCCTTGAAAGGAGACTGTGTCCTGCTGTCTCTGCCCCTGATCACTTACTGCTTTGCTTACCAGGGGCATCGGTTATTTCATACAGAAAGTAGAGACCATAGCTCAGAGGGGGTAGCCTGGCCTGTTGCAGGAGAGAGCATGGGGGACCTGTGAGGACTCACCACTGTCTCTTACCTGCCAGCAGAGCTCCCAGAGCTCTTCTTCCTTGGCTTCCCTCTTAGGCTTTCAGTCTTGTTAAGGTTTCAATATGTGAAGTCAGGAAGATTGTCAGCTCCTTATGTAATCCGACCTCCAGCAAAACACTATTTCAACCAGTCCTTCTGTATCAGATCTGCAATTAGGGGAGGCCAGAGAGCATTTTACCTTTCACAAGCCATGCTTTCTTTCTTCTTCTGAATGTGCATCTGCTTTCAGAGAGGCTGGTGATGTTGAAGGAAGATCTGAGGAGCGATACTGTCTCTGGGAGTCAAGAGGAATGGGTTTCCTTGCCTTTTTTCTTTTTTCCCTTCTCCTTCAGTAGAAGTGAGCAGTCATAAAGGGGACATTGCTCATGGCTCTCAGGTGGCTGGCCAGGCTGACTAAGCATGGTTTCGGATCCTGTACACTGTTTAGAATCACAATGAGCTAGAGATTGTGTGCCAAGATGTAAATGGTCCAGGGAAAGGATCCTCATTTTTAAGCCAGCAGTATGAAGTATCCTAGGAGCAATTGCAGTTGCATTATCAGATAGAAGAAACTGGTTTTGACTCATTGTCCTTTTTGTTAAACAATATAATGCCTCCTAATTCAAGCTGATTTGTTGTAATGTTGGTCACCCTACTAAATTTTTCAGCTGGTGATTGTTGGACCATTAATGATTAGAGATATCTAGTCTCCATCAAAATGCCCTTTTCCAGATGCTTTCACAAGAATTCTTCCACTTCTGTTTTTGAGGAACTTGGGGAAAAATGTAGAATTGGAAAACTGTGGATGGAAATGAAACCACTGAGTATGTTTTCAAGCACTGCTGAAAGGAAATGACAACTTTTGTAATTAAGCATTTCGGTGTTTCACTAACCTGATAAGCAAATAGAAATGCAGAGTGGTAATCCAAGGACATGAGCCACAGACCAAGACAGCAGCTACCAGGATGTATTGCAGGCATATAGACATCTCAACAGCCTCCCACATGCACAGAAATCAGATGTTGTGACAAACAGCGACCATAACAAATTTTAAAGTCAATTTCTGTGAACAATAAAATAGCGGTAGATGGGACATAATGACTTTTTAGTCCTTTTAGGTGTCAATGGTCATTTTGGCACCTTGAGGAAGACATTATAAAACAATGTCTGCTCCAAAGTCCAAGGAACATATAATGTAAAAGATCACTAAGAGGAAGGAAAGACAAGGAATCAGAGGACCTAAGGAACACTACAGGATGATGATAATTCCAGGATGTTATGTACTTCAAATATAAATACTGATTGTGGTTTTCAAAAATACTTCTGTAAATTTGTCCCCTAAACCCGTCAATATCACTAGATACATAAACAGCCTGGAATTTGAGTGGATGGAACATCTGAAAAGCAATTCAGTTATCTTAAGTGCTTAATTAAACATATATTTGAGCCGCCAGTTTGGGACCACCAGTTAAGCAGCTACTTGTCCTATAGAGTTATGTAGCAAGAGCATCAGTTTGAAAGCAATAAAAAAGTAGTAAGCTTTGAGAAGTATTAAACTACTGGAATCTTGTGTATTTATTACAGCTTGCCTTGACTTTACCCTGCTGGAAAGTAGCCGAGCATAGGCACAGGGACAAGGGAGGGAAGAGGAGTTGTGAAACAAGTGTTATGGAGGGATTGGGAAGGGGGATCAAGGATCAGAGCTGTGCCTGGCTTTGCATGCAAGAATAAGAGTTAACAGTGACTCAGTGGACAGAAAGGTCAGTGCTAGTACAGGTATTCAGAGTGAGTTTTCATGGCCTAACAATAAATAGTGTTAGTCACCTCTAGATTATCTGGGATTAAGTGTATCATGGATAAAGATACCCCTGAGATGACTGATGCTGAATTAGCATGGTCTTGCTCACACAGCACTGTGCCACGCAGCATTGCATCTTCTGAGGAGCTGTGGCACCCCTGTCATCACAGCCTCTGGAGTCACCAGTGCTTCCCAGTGGCATGACACCTCCTTCTCCAAGCTTCCTTGGCTATTTCTGGTCTTCTGCTTTGACTGTGTTGTCTTGTCTTGCTGCTTTCTGGGATAATCCGGACTTTAATGTGTCTGGGTTTTCAACACAGTGAGAAGGGGTAAAGTAAAGATCAAAAAAAAGTCAATAAACCTGATGGACAGGGGAGGCATCTGCACAGCAAGACAATGCCCTTTTTATTTAGTCGTGTCTTACAATACAACTACTACATCATAAATTCAGAAACACATGTTTGTAGGGAGAGGTCCTCACAGATATTTTATTTATAATTGATTTTAATATCTTCCACTCAAATCTTCTGTTGTTTGAGTGATAGGCAAGTTGCAAAATATATCACTCAAGACTTAGGGAATTGGGCAATTAAACATGTTTGTGTGTTCTTTGTGTTCAAAATTGATTAATAATGGTAAGATACACCAACATTGTGCTTTTCAGCTAAAAGACAGTTAGATAATGTCAATAAATTCACAAATCTCATTGGCATTGCTTCTGTATCTGAAGAGCATGCACAAGCATAAATGTATTTTTTTTCTCACTAGGATGAACAGAATGAAAAGTCTGTTTCTTTCAAAACTCTTATTAGGCTATCAAGTAGAAATCATAGAATCATAGAATATCCTGGGTTAGAAGGGGCCCACAAGGATCAACAAGTCCAGTTCCTGGCCCTACACAGAAGAGCCCCTGTAATCACACCATGTGCCTGAGGACATTGACCAAACACTTCTTGAACTCTGTCAGGCTTGGTGCTGGGGAGCCTGTTCCAGTGCCACCCTCTGGGTGAAGAACCTTTTCCTAACATGCAATCTCAACCTCCCCTGCCACAACTTCAGACCATTCCTTTGGGTCCTGTCAATGGTCACCAGAGTGAAGAGATCAATATCTGCCCCTACTCTTCCCCTCAGGAGGAATTTGTAGACTGCAATGAGGTCTCCCCTCCGTCTTCTGTTCTCCAGGCTGAACAGACCAAGTGATCTCAGCCACTCCTCATACAGCTGTCCCTCCAGGCCCTTCACCATCTTCATTTGCCTCCTTTGGACAATCTATAATAGTTTCATGTCTCTCTTATATTGTGGCACCCAAAACTGTCCCCAGAACTCGAGCTGAGGCTGCCCCAGTGTAGAGCAGAGTGGGACAATCCCTTCCCTTGCCCGGCTGGTGCTGCTGGGCCTGATGCACCCCAGGACAGGCTTGGCCTGCCTGGCTGCCAGGGCACTGCTGGCTCATAATTCACTGTCAACCAGGACCCCCATGTCCCTTTCCTGCGGCAGTGCCCTCCAGCCTCTTGTTCCCCAGTCTGTCAACATATCCAGGGTTGCCCCATCCAGGTGCAGAATCAGGGACCTGCCCTTGTTAAATTTCATATGGTTGGTGAATGCCCAGCCCTCTGATTTGTTGGAGTCTCTCTGCAGGGCCTCCCTGCCTTTCAGGGAGTCAGCAGCTCCTCCCAATTTTCAGTATCACCTGCAAACTTACTTAGTAAGCCTTTGAGTCCTGCATCCCATTCTTTAATGAAGATGTTGATGAGCACTGGCCCCAGGATGGAGCCCTGCAGAACCCCACTAGTGACCAGCTGCCAGTCTGATGTCACCCCATTCACTATCACCCTTCGTGCCCAACCTGCAAGCCAGTTGCTTACCCATCACATGATGTGTTTATCCAGCTGTGGGCTGGACATTTGAAGGATGCTGTGAAAGACAACATGAAAAACTTTACTGAAATCCAACAAGATTACTTCAACACTTCCTTTGATAAACAAGGTGGGTTTCTTGGTTTTAAAGGGAAGATAAATTTGACAAACAGAATTTTCACCTTATAATTCTGTGTTGGCTGTCACTGATAACCCTGTTGTCCTTCAGTTGTTTTTCAATAACTCCCAGAATAATCTTATTCATATGATTATGCCATTTTCAGGTCATGACAATCATGACATGACATAATTTAATTAGTTTGTCTTGCAGCGGACTTGAAAACACCATATGGAATTTCAATGAAAGCCTGTGATGGTTTGAAAACGTTGTGAAGTTCCAGGTCACTTTAGTGTCACTGGGGCTCCTGAAAACATTCACTCAGTGCTTGCCATCAGTTAGGTAGTTAAACAAGGAGTTGAAAGTTATCTGAAGTGTATGAATTTCAATAGGAGTTTGTATTTTGTCTGTTTATAAAGCCATTATGTGCCCACTCCTTCAGAGCAAGCTGAAGGATATTGTTTCCAAAAAGATACACTGGAATTAAAAAGGCAACAGAAGGGACAAGGAATAACTTTCATCTTGAGGAAAAAACCAACCTGGAGTCTAGGACGTTTCAGATGAAATGACAGAAACTGAAGAGGGAACATAAGAGGCCTGCTAAAGGGAGAGCAGCATGGAGAAGGAAAATCAGGATCTTTCACCATCAAGTTGCAAGAGTAAGTGCTACTGAGTGAAATTATTAGACAATGTCTGAAACAAACAAAAAGCAATACTTTTTTGCTCAATGCATAATCACATTTGGAACTCATTGGTGCAAGATTTCATGGATCCTGATAGTATAAATGTGTTCAGAAAGGCATGAAACAAGTCTGCTGAAGGATGCAGCATCTGACTCAGCAAGCAGTTTTACCAATGATTGCCAGAGGCTCACGGGGGAAGATCCTTCTGAATACATTCCATTTCTTACACACCCCCTTAAACATCTTAGCTGGGACATTTTCAGAGAAAGTCTGCTCTAGATGACCCACATTTGGTCTCCTCCAGTATCGTCACTTTTATGAGTTCAGGAATAAAGGAAGCAGTAATATTTCAGTAAAGGAGGAAAAAATCAGTGCAAGAGACTTTTGTACTCATGAGTGCCAATGGTATACAGGCTTTGCTCTTGAATAAAACGAAACTACTTGTACATGGGTCGGGTTTTCTTCTTCTGAGAATGAAAACAGGCCTTACGTTGTCATTCATATCACATTTTTTGCATGAGATACAATTTATCTTTTAATAAAAACACTGTTCTGAGAGGAATCGCGTAAGGGGGCTGTTTGAAAACTGTGGAGGAAATGGAGTGCATGTGCCTACTAAACCAAAGCAGCTTCATCCTTGATCTCCACCAGTGTTCCCAGGCAGCCAGCACTAGGCAGGAGCCAGCCTGGGCACTGCCCAGTGGTGCTGGTGCCTGGTGTGGCTCTGCTGGGCCTCTGTGATGGGTTTGTAGCCATCCACCTGCACACTTCCATCCCAGGTAGCCTCTTCCCTGGAGAGCTGGAGATCAGGGCCATCCCACATAGCAGCTTCTGCTTAGAGACCACTGCTACATAGAGGAGGAAGAGAAGGAGAAAGATAAAGAAGAGGGAAGAATTCAGAAAGCAACAGAGTCTTGAGGGTTTATTTCCATGTTTACATCTGTCTGTAACAGCTTGGTGAATGTGTATGAAGTACCACTGGTTCTGCTGAGGTGCACAAGAGAAAAAGGATGGCCATGGGGAGCTGCAGGGGCCTGGTTTGCTGAAAAGTCACCACTCTTTCCAAACCCTTCTCCCTGAACCGTATACATTTAGAAGAGCAGCAGATCCCTCATTCCTGAGGGAACATCTGAAGGTGAAATGTCCTATGCACAGCACTTCAGAGACACAGCAATGCATGTTACACAACAATGAAGCTCTATTTACAAGTATCTGTCTGAAATTTGAAGCTTCCAGTTTGGACCTAAGGAAAGGCTTGTGTGCCTAGAAGCTTGTTGGTGTTTTTCAGCAATACTGGTTGATTTCATAATACAGATATTACATTCACAACTTGCCCTTCTTTATCCTTAGACCATGGCAACAGCACTACTAAATATAATATTGAGACTTGGCAAAAATATTTTTCTAACTCCCTAGTTTCACATGAACCATGTCTTTCCTTGCTTGCATGGGATACTTGCAGCTTTCTAGAGTTTCAGTAAAGTAAAACTGAACTTAGAGGGCCAGAGAGTAATTATGTCAATGGATACTTCTGGGGAATTCACTCAAAAGTTTAAAATCATTTCAGGAATGCCTCCTGGCAAAGATGAGGAGACTGGATATTAACCTTGATGGATAAAATGAGAGACCTCAAACTCTACATGCTCTCATGGAGAAGAAATGTCTCCACTACAGATTTAGAGAAATATTCAAGGAAAATGTCAAAATACATAAAACCATTTTCCAAACACCACACCCCTCAGCAATTCTACTTTCACCTAGAACTGAAAGAAATTAATTATTCCCCAGAAAAAAAAATGTGTCCCTGCTATTTGTAAAAATGCCAAGAAATAGGAAGTTAGTCCCCTTCTACTATGGAGTCCTTAGAGGGGATCAAATAGCTTGTGTTTATTTATCTTTACTAGCATAACCAGCTGTCAGTGGATTATCTCCTTCTGTCATCGATATGGCTTCCTTTCACGATCAGGCAGCTGCAGGAGCAGTGAAGATTTTTTTTTCCCCCTGATTTTTGGCTTGTTAGTTAATTGTGTCACTCACTTTTGGTTGAGGGAGTGAACTGCTTGGTGGGGAATCTGCCCCTGAGGCCAGTCTGTCCTGCTTCTCTGCTATGCAACTGAAAATTTTAGAGGCTTCTCCTTTGTTTCAATGGTGAGACTAAAATGGCATAATCAGATAAACAAAAACATAATTTTATACCCTCTGGCTCAAGATACAGCTGCCCCATAGATGTGCTTTGAAATGACACAGGCATGGCACCTCATGCTGGGAAGTGGGGGGATTTTCCACTGCAAGGTAGGATTGTCCCAGATGTACAATGTTGACCACAGTGCAGCAGCATCGACACCTGATTCAGATGAGAATGATTTGGCACTGTACTCATTTTTTGGCACAGTTAAGGAAAAGACTGGCTATTTCCACCCCTAGAAACTTGATATATAGCATCAGCATTAACAAAATCCCACCCTTAGCTCAGTCTGAATCTGCGTGCAGAAAGAAAACATGCACCTGTCTTTCTGCTACTGCCACCCGTAAACCTGGGATTAACATCTGCAGGGGGGATATGCCTGTGCTCAGCACACAGTGTGCAGCATTAGGATTATTCACATATCATATCTTCACCTGGGAGAGGAAACAGAACAGTAATAAGGAGTCCTCCACAATGCAAACTTTCCACATTGACAAAGTTTCTTTCTGCATTGCCACAGTTTAGTGCATACAGTTGGATCACTTTGAGGGAGACCCCAAGTGGTGTGGGGTGAGAAAGGTCCCGTGATATTTTGATCTGTGAGAATCTAGGATAAGTCAGCAGTGTGTGGGCTGGAGTGGGGTGATGCCTGGGTGGAACACCTGCTTTTGGAGTGTTCCACAGTAATTTGAAGGCTGAGATTCCTTTGCATTTAAAGGTGGGGACAGGTCATCTCAATTAAAAGGGGATTGAGATTCTTCTTTTGGGACCAGCTGAGGCTACTCAGTCCCAGGGAGATGGATGATGCTTCAAGAAAAACTTCTCAGGCTGACACAGTTCAGAAGCGACCCTTAAGCCTCCATTTGGGATGACGTGAGACATCTCAGTTTGGCATTGAGAGGATGCCTTAGATTCACTGCAGAGCATTTATTCTCTGAGAGGCATATAGGGGACACTCAACATTCAGGGACCTTCAGATCTGAGTCCATTGGCCTCAATATGCCAGTACTGATATTAAGGATACAACAATTTGGATGGCTTAAGGAACATCAGTTTTTGAAATGCAGGGCTGTATGATATAGAAGGGACCAGAAAACTTCAGTTTGTGGAGGGAAAGTTGCCCAAGGGCACCTCCATGGTTCTGCCAGGATACCTGGGTATGGTGGGTATCAGAAGGGCAGAGCTTGGGGGTTTCTGGGTATCTGGATCTGGGAGAGTACCTTGCAACGTAGATGCAAGACCCATATGGTGCTGAGCACCTTCTGCCCTGGGTTAATTTGGGAACATCCATTATGCCTTCATCCCCTGTGAACCCCCTGGTCCAAATAGTACTTCTGGCAACCTCTATGCAGTTGGTGGGAGAAGTATAGAAAAACATTGAAGTCCAAATTTCTATGGGCTTTCTGTGCCTACACCCAGGCTTTGTGGGGCTTGGCCAGGGGTGGTAAACAGGCCAGAGCAGCATTTTTTGGTATGGCAAGCTAGTGGTCAAAGCCTGGAGAGTGGTTGGTGTTGCATTCGTTCCTGTGCTGGAGAGCAAGGTGAAGGCTTGCAAGCTACAGTGAGGCTCAGAAAATGTCATGGTGAGGCACTGTCATTCCTGACAGGCTTCTTCCTTTAGAGGTCTGATACTGTGTTCAGTTCTGGGCCCCTCACTACAAGAAAGACATTGTGGCACTGGAGCAAGTCCAGAGAAGGGCAACAGAGCTGGTGAAGGGTCTGGAGCACAAGCTGATGAGAAACAGCTGAGGGAGATGGGGGTTTTTAGACTGGAGAAAAGAAGGTTCAGGAGTAGCTTTATCACTCTCTACAACTACCCAAAAGGAGGTTATAGTGAGGTGGGGATCAGCCTTTTCTCCCAGGTAACAAGTGATAGGACAAGAGAAAATAGCCTCAAATTGCACCAGGGAAGGTTTAGATTGGATATGAGACAAAATTTTGCACAGAAAGGGTTGTAAAGCATTGGAACAGACTGCCCAGGAAAGTGGTGAAGTCACCATCTCTGGAAGTGTTCTAAAAACATGTGGATCTAACACTTGAGGACATGGTTTAATGGTGAACATGGTTGTGGTTCTACATTGATGGTTGGACTTCATGATACTAAAGGTCATCCGTTCCTTTTTACTCCCTCTCTTTCCTTTCAGACCTAACTGCAAGAATACTTCTACCTTTAGTTACTCTCCTCCATGAAATCTCCCTTCTCTCCTGTCTCCTAATGCATATCCTCTCTCACATCCTTCTGTTTCCCCTTGCTCTTGTCTATGCACTTCCCTAGCTTCCCACTTCCTTCCCTCCCTCCTTTCTTGGTGTTTTTCTTTCCTCTCCTTTCTGCTGCCTGTATCCCAGTGAGTGTCCCTTCCTGTCTTCCTTTTCCTCCATCCTTTTCTATGCTCTCTTGCAACTTCCCTGACTCCCAGATTTCTCTTCCTGCTATTGCCCCTCTCCAGCCCAAAAGTCTCCAACTCTCACTCTAATTCTGGGAAGACCGGCTTGAGAGAGCCTGTGAGGGTGACAAGCCTGAAAAGAAGGACTTAAAATGAGAAATCAAGAACAAGCCACAGGGAAAGCTGAAGAAGTGAAGTGTATAGGAAGAAAGTAAAAGAAGGGTAATGAGACCAGGGAGGCAAAACCAGAAAGACGAACTAAGAGTCACTAATCTCCCAGACATGGTAGAGGGAGAGAAAAAACAAAATAAAACATCTGGAAAATGCAGCAGAAAAGATAAGGCTGCTCCTAGTTATCTAGTGCTGTGGCAATGAGTCAGAATCAGCGAGTTTCTGATCTACTCAAATGTAAACAAATGTTCCTTCATCTTTATTGCAGTGGTGCCCAAAGGATGCCAGTCACACAGCACAGCAGGTTTATTTCCACACAAGAGACCTCGCAACCCCCGGCAGCACTTCTGTAAGGCAAAGTCAAAAAGAAGGAGGAGGGTACAGCATACCTGCAAAGCTGTAAGGTGGGTATCAGTCTGGGGGTTAAAAACTGGTTGAGGTTTACAAGTTTTTTTTCCCACCAAACCTGAAACACATGAAGATTACCTGCTGGAAAGATGACAAGGTCTGACCTGCTGGAACACTGCTCTGTGGAGAAGGAACTGTGGCTCCTGGTCAACAACAATCTGTCCATGAGCCAGTAGTGCCTTTGTGACCAAGGAGGCCAATAGTATCTGGGAGCACATCAGGAAGAGCACTGCCAGCAGGCTGAGAGGTGATCCTACCCTACCCAGCCCTGATGAGGCTTCACCTGGAGCACTGGGTCCAGTTCTGAGCTCCTCAGTACAAGGGAAGCATGGAACTCCTATAGCGGGTCCAGTAGAGGGCAACAAGGATGATTAAGGGACTGGAGCTTCTCTCTTACAAGGAAAGACTGAGAGAGTTGGGCCTATTCAGCTTCAAGAAGAGACAACTGAGAGATGGACCTCATCAATGTCTATCAGTATCTGAAGGGAGGGTGTCAGAGGGTGGAGCCAGGTTCTGCTCGGTGGTGCCCAGCAATAGAACAAGAGGCAACAGGCAGAGACTGAAGCAGAAGTTCCATGAACATGAGAAACAACTTCACCATGTGGGTGACCAAGCATTGTAATAGGTTCCCCCGAGAGGTATGGAGTCTCCTTTCTTGGAGATACTCAAAAGCCGTCTGGACACCATTCTGAGTAAAGTACTCTTGGGTACCCTGCTTGAGCAGGGAGGTTGGACTAGATCACCTCCAGTGGTCCCTTCCAACCTTCCCGATTCTGTGAAGATCCTTGCCCAGAGGTGAGCCAGTGTGGCCGCTCTGGCAGGAGAGCCTGGCCCTCACCAGCTCTGGTCCTTCTCTTTGGCCTGAGATATATCAAGCAGCTAGATATTCTGCTCTTCTGCTCTTTGTTTCTTGTAACTGAATCCTACACAGTTCCAAATAACTCTTACCTCATGTATTCAGTAAAGCCATATTTAGCTATGTTAACTGGAGAAAAGTGCTGGGCAAACCCTTGTTAAAGATTATTGTATTCTTGGACTGTGATGTTCTACTGATTTCACTCATCTCTTTGGACCCAAACCACATGAAAATAAATAGTTATGATAAAGAGGGATTACCTTTGCTAGGTACATCTTGCCTATATCTGACTATATGTCAGTGCGAAACTGCCTCACCCTTTATATTTGTCAGGAGAAGCTAAAGTAAAGGTTGTATTAACTGCTATTTACCCTTGTCCTGTGGTATGCAGCCAGTGTGAAATTCAAAGACAATTTAGAATGCTGTCACCAGTCCTACTGATGGTACTTTGCACTCCCTTTATTTAGTACAAAGCAAATCGTACTTCAGGTGTTTAATTTTTTTTTAAAAAATTAAGACATTAAACATATTTACGTTTCATCTTGCAATGCTCCATCCCTCTGATGCGCTGGTTCTGACTTCCAGGGGGATGCCTTTCTAGAAATGTTTGTGCACAGCTGCTCACTGTACAAATATGCCCTTAGGATCCACTCGTAGTGAGTACCCTCCCTTTACATCCATGTAAGTTGGTTGTGAAGCAGAAGGGTCACTGAATATACTTTAGTCCTTTGCAATCAGTCTCTGAAGAGCAGAAAGTTTCCTTTGGCAGCACAAATCTGTTCATTCCATCAGCAAGACAGCACAGATTGAGGCTGCTGGCACTTAATATATGTAAATTGTCAGGAATTCTAAGCCACCCATCCACACCAGCTCTTCTGAAGGCAAAGCACTGTGCCCCATGTCTCTCAAATCCAGCATAGTCTTGACCAACTCTTGTTGACTATTTCTGGCATGAACTAGGGAAGCCCTTACACAGATTTTAACACGTGAAGGGATCAGACCTGTTGCAATGCTGTATTTCACACATGTAGCACAAAACAGAAAAACAAAGTGCAAGAAAAGTGATCTGTGTTCAGATCTTCCCTTTTCCAGTGGCTTGCTGTGGTGCAATAGCCAAATCACTGGATTTCTCTGCCTCCTCTTCCGTATGCAAACAAGGGGAAGTGATACTTAGTCATTATTAGAACATCCAGGGATGCAAATTACTGTGTCAATGATTACTGTTTGTTCTCAAAATACATGCCATTTCCCTTTATCCCATTTACAACACTGGATTAGTCACTTCCAATATTACAGAATCATAACCATTCATTCCTTCAGATAAAGTACTAAAAAAAAAAAGGATCCCTGATCTCTGAGAGGTGGGCCACTATTTAACCCACGTTTATGTGGGATCAAATTGCATAGATACTGGAGTGATGGAGGCTACTAAGCACAGAGGTGACCAATAAACAGCAGAAAAAAAGTGCATAATATAATGAGGATATAGCAAATGCTTGTCTCATGTAACATCTGATGGCTAATGAGTATTTGTAACTCATCTGCAAGAACAGCTTTACTTTCTTGCAATGATACTGATTACATCAGGAACTTCATAGTAGTACAGAACAGTACATAAATTAAAATCATTAGACTGAGGGGATACACAGCTATTAGCACACATCAGCGTGCTTTCTTGAATGTGGATTTTACAAAGTAGGAAATGTCTTCAAGAATCTACCTACCTCTTTGTGGTTTTGCAAAGACATTTTTTGCTGCTACATGTTTATTAGTGCCAATTTCTCCCTTGCTGAATTTGGAAGTATAAAAAAACCCCTGATCTTTGTCTATATATTGTTGTAGCAAGGGAGGAAAATGTTTTATTGAAGCTTGTTGGAATTTTGAATGAGCTTTAATCACGGAGATACTGGAGACAATTACTCAGGCTGTGGCTAAACACAAAATTGCAGCAATTGAACTGAAGATTGGAAACTGATAAAGCAGTTTAAGCCTCTAGAAAAATACCTTTCTCTGCTTAGGTCAGCATGGGCCCCACACACCTTTCTTTGCAGGTAAGGAGGAAGTAACAGTTGTCATTCATCTTGATTCTTACAAAGTTTGAAAACTATTCCACACAACATTCTCCTAAGAAAACAAAGAAAATACAGTTTAGATGAAAATTTTCATAAAGTAGATGCCTAATTGGTTAAAAAAATAGGTTTAAAACCTAGTTATCTATTGTTCTCTGTCAGACTTAGAGGAATTTTCAAATGGGATCCTTCCAACATCTGTGTGGAATCCATTTTATGCAGTATTTTCATTAACAACCTGTGACGAGGGAATAAAGAGTACTCATAAAATCTGCAGACATCATCTAGCTGGGAGAGGATGCAAACAGTTTGGCGGATGGACTGAGAATTCAAAATGATGTTGCTAAATTGGAGAAAATCAACGACTCAGTAAAGAAAAGTGCAAAGTGCTACACTTAAGAGGAAGAAATCACAAACACAAAGACAAAATGGGGACTAAGTGGCCAGGCAGCAGTACTGCAGAAAAGCAGCTCGGGGTGTCAGCCATGAACCGAAGTCAACAGTATGATGCTGCTCCAAAAAAAGGCTGAGCTAATGCAGGCTGCTGGGTGCACAATGCAGATGACCATTTTGCTCTTCCTGGCCTGGGGAATGACAGACACAAACGGAGGGTTTCACAGCCCAGCAACAAACCTGAGAAGAGGCTTTGGAAGATTAAGGATGTTTGTTTAAGATGGGCAGGCCTGAAGAATGATAGAGTAACCATTGGCTTCTGGCTGACTGCTGGGAGTGGGACAAATAGAGGTTTCTGCTTCAAAACAGAAAACCCTGAAAATCCCTGCCATTTAGGCACAAGGGCATGAAGTGACAGAGCCACAGAGGTGGCCGTGCACAGTGTCCTTCGCCATGCTGTGGCCAACTTCATCCAGGGAAGATCAGGCCTGACAGTGGGCAGCAAATGTAGGATGCAGATGGAAACAAGCTCAAGGCACCTGCTCAGGGTGGCCATGGCTGAATCACACCATCCCAGAAATGCAGACAAAATTACTTATTTTGCTGTAAAGCCCTCAGATGCCAACATTTAATTTGACAGTGGAAGCAGAGCAAATTCTTCCTACCTACCAAGTGATGGAGAAACCCTGTAGCAGCTGGCAGTAAAAGGCCATGAATTATGTCCCTGGCCTTTCCTATTGAGCCATTTCTAAACATCCTGGTGAGGAGATCCTGGGAGGCTTCCAGGAGGCAATATAAAGTGCCTAAGTTCTTGTCAGTGCAAGCAGTCCCTGCTTGTCTGCCTGTATCCATGTGGACAGTTTTTGTTTCAGTAGCTACTAGTCTCTGTTATGATTTAAATAAGAAAAAAATTGACAATATTTTCCTCCATGTTTTCAGTTTTCTCTAGAGCTGGCTGCACTTTCTTCAAATACCAGAGCTTTGAATTTCATTGAGGAAACAATAAAACAAAAAATGCAGAAAAATTCTGAAGCACACTGAGTTTTTTTCACCCTGTTTCTCAACCATGAGGAAAAGCCTAGCAAATGCTAAGTGACAAATATGGGTTTGCCAACCCCCACTGCCCAAATCTAGTGAATAATATCACCTTTCTTTTGGATGGAATGGGATTAGCACATATTTATTGGTCTTAAAAATCGATCAAGAGACATAGGATTCTTAACAGTTGGGAAGGTGAGAGGCTCCATGGAGATCCATCATTACTGAGGAAGCTGTGTCCCCTGCAGTGGACTGTAGCTGGAAGGATGTGAGAAAACAGAACTATCCTGCTTGCTGTGGAGTGGGATGGAGAGGAACAAAGAGCACTGTGGCTGAGCAGGTAGAGGGATGGATGGGCAGGTAGTGGGAGTTGAAACGAATTGGACTCGCTGCAAGACACTGAGGAAACTTTTCACCTGTCCCTGTGCCACAACATCTCTAACTATAAAATGAGATGAGCCTAGCTTTTCCTTATAAATAAATCTAACTAACTCTCTTTATGAATGACTTGCCTTATAAATAGCTTGCCTTATAAATAGCTTACATGGCAAACACTACATAGGACATAACGGGCTCTGTGGCATTTTTCATAATAAACACATTTCTAAACCCAAATAGCTCAGTAAAACAGTTACAGATGCTATGCTACTTAAGGGAAGCATGTGCTTTCAAAATGTGTTGTTAGGATAAAAACCCAATTCATTGGACTGATTTAAATGTATTAGCAAGCATCTAACCTGCAGTAATTGCAAAAATCTAATTACGAAATTAAAACGATTATCAAGGCACCCCTCAATGTTCATGATACAACATCTATTTTATACAGAAATTCATAGTATCTGAAGCATCCCATAAAATAAACAATATAATCCCTAACTAAAGAAGGAGTTGTTTTTTGCAAATCTTTTGGGTTAGAGTTAAAATAAGTAACTTTACCGATTAGTCACAGAGTGTTTGCTTACTTGGGCTGGAAGCCAGTCCATGTCAGCACTCCCTGGAGTAAATCCATGTGCAACAGCCCAGTGTCACAGAGATGCCCCAAGTGACAGTGACTAACAGTGCAAAGGGGTGTCTTGTGATCCCAATTCATGTGCACACAGGGCAAGACCCACGTCTTCCAACACTTATGAAGACAAGCTGTAACCTCAGACAGGGAAACTGCTTCACTTGAAAGACCCCATCTGCTCCCCTTTCTTAAAACATTCTTGCCATTAAGGGGATTCTTGCATGGTGGTTCTCCTCCTCTACTTGTAGATTGCATACATAGATCATATTGACTGTATGCTGTAGGTACATTGTAGATTATATGCTGGGCAATGCTTGTTGGTGACCCCAACAAGATGCCATTTGTGGAGAAAATAAAACACATCAGTCAATTTTTTTTTACTTCTGCCAATGGCCAGAAAATGGTGATTAGCTGGGAAATGTTTGAACAAGCATTGGCAAGTCAGTGTGGATACTCTTTGCAGTATGGATACTTTGGGATTCTTCCTGACTTTGTCTGGCTCTCCAGAAGACAAGTTCACATCAGGGCCTTCCTTTCCATCATCTTCCAGGAACTGCTTTTCACTTCTGAGAATTACAGGTGCCAAGGGTGATGGCTGAGGTGGTTGCTGGTGGAGCAGGCAGAGAGGATGAACTTTACCTAGTTAGCAGGAACATACTGATCTTGTCAAATATTTCTGACAAAATATTCAGTAGTTTCATTTCAGTTAGGGACAAAGAAACCTTCACTTCCACAAGATAACAAAGTCTCATTTAAATTACCTTAAGGCAACCATGAAGTTCAGTTCTCCAATCTTGTCAAAGCAAGGGTCTTCAACCAGGTGCTCCTGGTACCACCTATCAACAGGACTATTTCTCTGTACAGGCAGTTGTTTGTGAAACTTGGCTTAGCCCTTTCACAACACCCTCTTAGCACTTTCCAAGAGCCATTTAGCACTTAGCACAGCAAGCAATATGTGGTGAAGGACATGGGAAAAGAAGTGGGATATATTAGGACTGACTGCTGTTCGAGGGAATTTGCGTATTAAAGTAGATTATAGTATCAGAAATAGTAATTGGGTACTGTTGTGGGCAAAAAAAAAAAAAAAACCAACAAAAAAACAACCAAACCAACTTTCCACGGGTAAATTTCTCCAGACTCTAGTTCTGACTACTTTTTAACCAAATCAAAATCTGCAGTCACCAGAAGCTCACTGGAATCTATGTTTTTGTTCAGTCTTTAATTTTTTGAACTTAGTTGCCATCTCCTGAAGAACTTACCAATTATCCAGATATTTCCCCCTCTAATAAGTATGCACTACAACTGAGAAACTGCCCATGGAGTATCTGTTAAAAGGAATAGGATGTTTGGTGAACTGTTCCAGGATAAGCTGTTCCTGTTTCTGTCATTGTTAGCTCTAGTGTCCATGATGTCCATGAAGTCTTCCATGTCTGATGCTCCACTTGCTGCACTTTGCTGCAGTCTCTGTAGTGCTTTGTGGCTGGGAAAAATCTGCCCATGCTCTCTCTGGAGCAGAGAGCTCAGTCCTTACATACATTTTATAATTCTTTATATTTCCCAGCTTATATACAGACAATTTTCTGTGTAGTTTTTTACCAAATGCAATGCACAGTGTGTTCAGTTTCACCATGTTTTTTACAGATTTTTCATAAGTTGGCATCACTTTATACATCTTCCACTGATTTCCACTTCTGTTTCTATGGATGTTCTTTCCTCTGCATGACCTGGAGACAGCTTGGCAACTCAAGGCAGCCTAAAGAGCTCCTTCTATGCAGAAACTGCAGGTCCTAGAGTATGCTGAGCCAACATCAAAGATAAAACATTAAAGATACTGACACAGCAATGGCACTGGCAATCAGCTCTTGCAAGTGTGAAGAATCTCTAAGGATGCCCTTATGCAGCTCCTTCTTCTATCCCTCTGATTAAGGTGATCTGCTACCATTTTACATCACTTTGTCAAACGTACGTTTGTCAGTGCAGTCTGCTGTCACCAAGAACATTAATGTCAGTGCAACTTCCCATGTTCTGCTAATTATCCTCTATCTGATACAACTTTGATCACTTCTTGAATATGGCATTTTCCCTTTAGCCAAGCACTAAGAATGCTTTATAAATCCTAGTTTTTACAAGGGTGGGGAGCTAACCTTGGTTGACTCTGAACTTTAGTTTTCCTAGCTTTTTTTGGATTTTGTTTTAAATACTGGGTGGTTTGGCAAAAGATAGGTGTTTGATGCAATTCAGAACATAAGTCAAAAGACTGCAAAAGTGGAAAGAATTAATTCCTTACTTATCCCATCCTTCTGCACTGCAAACCCAAGCTCCTTCAGGGAACAGATGACATGACACCATCAACATGCTGCTGCACAGTGAGCAGTAGCACTTCTCACTGCACGGTCACCTTGCTGCCAGGGCCGTGGAGACAGACTGGAGCCAGCTGCCAGCTAGCAGCTCCCAACAGCACAGCCGTGGCTGCTGGGGGTTCCGTGTTGGGTCTTTCCCCAGCCTCTCAGCAAGTTTGCAGTTGGCATGGAATGTCATGCTGCTCACAACATTCTGCTTAGAGGCCAAGCTGCCAGTGAAAACCAGCTCTACTGTTCAAACCGCTCCTCTAAGTTACACAGTCAGTTCTGTAGGGAAATAGGTAATCACATTCTCAGTTATCTCTTCCTTGAAAATCTTCCTCTGTGTTTACATCTCAGACCTCCTCTGGCATTTGGACGAGGCTGGTGCTCATCTATCAGTGCAACGATCCAAAGATGTACAGGATGTATTTGTGTACACAATGACCTCTCCTATAAGAGGCAGCTTTAGTGTCGCCTCTGTCTTGCATCCCCAAGGAAAGCTTCCCTCTTGGATGGCTTAACGTTTTGAGCTGGAGCTGAACCAGTGGCCGCTTAGCCAGAGCAGCCATTCGAGGACTTCTCTCCCACGGCCTTGCTGAGGGATGGAGGGGAGGCAGCCCCTCTCTGCTGGGACGGACGGCTGGAGACGAGGGCTGGGCAGGCCCGGCAGCGCGGCTCTCCCTCCCTCTCTCCCTCCCTCTGCCCGCGGTGCCGCGGCTGCCCGGGCCCGCCCGGAGCCCCCGCTCCCGCTCGGCAGCGCCAGCCTCCGGGACTGCGCTTTGGCCTCTCTGCTCCTTGGGGGCTTTCTGACTAAAATGACGTTAAAGACCAGCGGGTTTTACAGGAAAGATTGCGCAAACTTTCTGGAAAATCACCGGTGACTGCGGTGGGGATGGGGGGAATACATCGAGGGGAATACCTCGGAGGGAATACTCAGCTGTCCTTTTACGGCCCGGGCAGTGGGTCCGCCCTGTAGGTTTATCTACAAAAACATCCTCGGCCTCGAGGCTTGGCTCAGCACTCACGGTGCACATGGTGCAGACACTGGCATGGCCATGGCTACGGCATGGCCACAGGCACGGACAAGGCCACAGCCACAGCATGGCCACAGCCACATTGCAGACAAGGACATGGGCACAGCATGGACAAAGCCTCACCCACAGCCACCACCACAGCATAGTCATGGCCACAGCATGGCTATGGACAAGGACACCTGTCGTGGCCATGGCCATGGCCACAGCCACAGCATAGGCATGGACAAGGACATATCACAGGCTAAAAGGCCATGGCAATGAGCACGGCCATGGGCAAAAAGGCACTTGTCCATGGCCACAGCACAGGCACAAGAAAGGACAAGGACATGGCCATGGCCTTAGCCAAAATGCCATGGGCACAGCCACAGGCACAACAAGGCCACATGCACAGACACGGACAAGGGCATGGCACGGGCACAGGCACTGGCACAGGCAAGTGCACAGCTACAGCACGGACACTAATACAGACACGGCCCGGTCGAGGATGAGGCTGAGGATGAGGCTGAGGATGAGGCTGAGGATGAGGATGAGGCTGAGGCTGAGGACGAGGACGAGGCTGAGGCTGAGGATGAGGATGAGGATGAGGATGAGGATGAGGATGAGGATGAGGATGAGGCTGAGGCTGAGGCTGAGGATGAGGATGAGGATGAGGACGAGGACACGGACGCGGACGCAGCAGGACACGGCAGTGGCGCCCGCCCGCCGCCAGGGGGCAGCGCCGCCGCGGGCCGGCCCGCGCTGCCCTCACGGCGCCTCGTCAGCGAGCGCGGGGCGGGGCTGATGGCGGCCCCGCGGCTGAGGCCCGCGCTGGCCCGGGGAATCGCTTCCGTCTGCTTGCCCTGCTCCATTGCGGTTCTCTCCACTAAGACGAGCAGCAAAAAGTGAGGGGGGTTGAAGTCCAAGAGAGAAGATCAGATCAATTCAAAAGGAGGAGCGAGACAGAGCGCAAATAAACAACTTCACAGCTTTTCCTGATTTTCAAGTGCAAAGGGGAGTGTCTGTGGGCTAGGCGAGGTTCTGGCCCACATGCTTCGCAGCGCAGGCGGTGGCGGGTTTCAGAACTAGAACAGCTGTCAGTAGATTCCAGCACAGCAAGTTCTGTTTTCCTTTGATTGAGAGATCGAGTGCAAAGGGCCAACCAGCAGTGAGTTTGGGGGAAAAACCCATAGAAACAAAAGAGAATTGAAGCAATCCATTTCTTTTGATGATAAGGGTGAGACGTCACGAATGTCAGGCAAATTGCTGAGCGTATCAGTATTGCCTGTGTTACGCTCACAGGTCGAACACAGTGTGAAGTCCATGAGAATACCCAGCTGCCAGGGCATCTGGGCTGTGCCAGAAAGACCTGCTGCTCTCTGCTCTCTTAGAGCTAAAAGAAAATTCACTAAGTTGTGCACTTGAATGCTTCATCCTCCTCCTTCCCAAGCTTGAAAAGGTGACAGATGTTTTCTCAGGGCCTGTTATTTTAGACACCTCCATGATTTATATATCTCTGCAAGCCTGGTGGGTGGAATTGCATGTCACAGACGAGCTGAAAATAACTTGTATATGCTCATATACAGACTCTGATATCTATTGGCCCATGTAGAAAAACTCCAAATTGAATCACGTGATCTGTGCCTGGCGGATGCATTAAGATGGAGCAGTGGTGGGTTAAAGTGAAGTGGAGATGTTCAGTGAAGAGCCCTGGCAAGGACTCTGTGGTAACGCTGTGCACAGCAGAACCACCGTGGCTTAGCCCTCATGATTGTTTTGCTAAGATAGGCAGTCACATATGGAGGGAAAATTCATATTTAGAACAATATGCAATTCCCTGTAGGATCACAGAACTGGATAGGCTGCCTTTGGCCTCTGTGTGAGAGGTTCAGAAGATACCTGGAAAGGTGGCTGTAGAACTTTGTTTGGATGTGTGGGTTCTTCTCACTAGAAACAGTACTTGGAGAAATTCTGCTGTGGGACCTTGGAGTGTCAAGCTGTTAACACCTGGTCAAGTATTTTGGGATAGCCTGATGGAAGAGGCAGAGAAATAAATATGTTATATCCAGGCATGCCCAGCACTCCAAAAATCTGTTGGGTGGCACTGTGTATGGCACATAGGCACACACCAGGCTGCAAGCCCAGTGTCAAGGCTAAGATGTAGGGGGATGTTGTTCTCAGGTGAACTTCTCTAAAGCAGAGGTTTCTGCTTCCCTCCATCCGTAGAACCCAGGGAGTTTCACCCAGCTGCTTATTCAGTTTTCCCCTGAGTGCTGCCTGGCTTCCTTTGGGTACAGCTCAGAACCAGCGTTCTCTGGGAGACGATAATATTTTCCAAGGCTGGGCCATTCATCCATGCCAGCCTCTAGAGCATATGGAGAAGCTGTGCAGAAAAGGCCCTGGGCACACTTGTCCACACCCTGTAGCCCGCAGCAGACATTCACATCCTGCCAAGGTAAACTGTGTGAGCCTGATTCACAGCCAGGTCTGCAGCAAAAGCAGTGAGTGAAGAGTGGCAGAACTTTAACTCCTTGGGAGGGGCTGAAGACAGAACTCACAGCAGACGACCCAAATTCTTGGCGGAAGCCTGTATCTCACAGGGTTTCCTGCCAGAGTTTCTGCTGTACCACAGGTCATCTCTGCACTTAAAGCCTTTTTTTCATTCTGGGAGTTTTTTTGTTGGTTTGTTTTTTTTCCTCAAACAACACTTGGCATTTGTTTCCACTTACCTGTGTGCTTCCCAAACACTGGGTTTAAACTTACTGTTGTCTAGTCCCCTTTGATCAGCAATATGTGATGACTCAGCCTAAACCACTGCTTTCACTTAGAAATCATTCAACCTGCCTGTCTAATTCCTCAGAGATTATCTGGATTCAGCATGTGCTCCTTACCCTTTTGTCAAAGCCGCATGACTTCCAGTTTTCCCTTGCATCTTCCAGTTTATCTGTCCCCATAGTTGTTTGCTATTCCTTCTTTTGCGTCTCTCTGCAACAGAGTGTCACACAAAGTGATATTTTCAGATATATGGTGGAGGTGATGGGGATGTTAATTCTGCTCTCAGAGGTTCCTTTAGAAAAAAACTATTCTTTAAACACCCACAACACAAAAGGGTTTAGTTTTTAAGCTGACAGACAAATAATTTGTCCACAGTCAAAATGTTTGTGATGATAATGGTGCTGTGCCCTGAGGGAATTAATTAAACTATCCTGCTCACAAATACCTCAGTCCAGTGATGTCCCATGTTGTGTCCTGGTCTGAGACTCATGGCCCCACTCCTGCAGGAGGAAAATGCTTGCATCTTTGGAAAACTTGAGTGAAATTTTAAGTGACACAGCAGTAGTAGAACCCAAGGTCTTCTGCTGGCTTACTCTTACCCAACACAATTTAGATCCCTCTGTCCAAAACTTTGGATGATGCCAGTGGAATAAATGGTACAAAATTGCCATTTTGTCTGGGAAGATGTTGGATCTATTTGCTCTTGCAATATCTTGATGTGTGTGTGGCTATATGGGAGTGTGGCAACAGGTCCCCTAATCTTCAGCCTGTGACTGTAGTGGAAAAAATAACATAGAAATGTCATGTAATTGTTATTTTAAAAATTGTGCTGTGTTTTGTTTGTTTTGGGTTTTTTTTAATGCCTCCCAGTTCTCCTATACTAGTTGCAGTCCAGGAAACTTTGTGTTTATTAAGCACTGTGTAAATTTGCAGCTCTCTATAAATGTAAAATCAATAGGAGTGATAACAGCAGCAAAGTGCTCAGTCCAGCCCTGGTAATAACCCAAGAGTGCTAATTCCTTGATAAGGTCACTTGCTTCACACAGGCACCTCCTCTCCGTGTGAAAACACAGGGTGCAGCACAGAAGATATTTGTGTTCCCTGACAAGGCAGAAGACCTGAAAACATGTAATTCCAGCAGGTGACAATGGTGGGCAACAACGTGAAGGATTCTTACAATCTGTTGTAGAGGCCTTCATCCCTCCACGGAGCACTGCAAACATGTTCTCTTCTAGGAAATCAAAATCTTAGCAAACATCTGGTACATTTTTTAATCTCTTCTCATAAGCAGATGAGAAAGGGGGATCTCCATTAACCTGATGGAGTGAGCAAGATTGTATTTCTGGGGGATGAGCAGGGCAACAAAGATAAAGCCATGTGTGGCTGACCCCTCTGAACTGTGGTCTCCATCAGTGATGCCACCACTCACAGGCTGGGCAGTTTCTGGGGTTCACTGAGTGTATGTAGGGACCACACTCCCGCCTTTCCCCAGGTGTCCTGGTGCTCTGCCTGCTCAGGCTGCCCCACTTCCAACCAAACAGGTAGGTGGAAGGGCTTTGGACTTTTCACAACTGGAACTTTACCACCAGGGGCAGTAATTAAGTATTTACTATGGAAAAATAGCCTGTATACCCCTAATGTCTGATTGTCCCCTCTACCTTCTGCTGTGGTGATTCTCTCAATGGTAGAACTCGAGCTTTGGTTGGCTCCATGCAGTCTGCTCCTCTTCCCTTCCAGGTCCCCTTCAAACATGGTTTAGGACTCCCAGGTGCCTTACAGCCATTCACCTGGCCTCTGTCATGACCTCCCCATGGAATTTGCTTGTAGACCTGAGAACCCAGGATAAATCCATTCCCTCCTTCTTGCTCACCACTGCCAGTGAGCCTGCTGTCATTCTGCTCTGTGGTGGGTCCATAGTGACCTTTGGGCTTTTTCTTTGCCATACTGCTGCAGTAAATCCAATCCACCTGCACATCAGTCCCCTTCTGTTTTCTTCTTCCCTGCCCTCTGCCTGCTATTGCACCCCTAGGTCCAGTGACCTTAGGCACAGGAAGAATCCTCCTTAAGACCCTATCCCAAAGGTGGCAACCCCTGCTATTAAATAATAATCATACAGTAATAATCACCAGAGGGCTGGCAGGGACTTGGGGAGGTCTCTGAAGCCACCACCCCCTCTCCAAGGTGGAGTCACCCAGGAGCAGAGTGTGACGTGGGCGTTAAATGCTTCCAGCAGCTGGGATGCCGCAGCCTCCCCAGCAGCCCCCTGCGGCCCAGGAGACCGTCCTGGAGAAAAAGCACTTTCTCGAGCATAGCACAAATCCTTTCTCCTGCAAATAAGGCTGATGATTACTTGTCCTTCTTCTGGTGGATCTGGAGTAGAACTGATCATTGTCTGCTTTATAAAACCTTTTATATAATAACAAAACAGCTTTTAGAGTAACTGAGAAAGAGGCGTTTGCTCACTTGCAAAGTCAGGAAATTCCCTGCCAATGGACATTCTTTGTCGGGGATCCTTTGCCAGCATAGGCTGAGCACTAAGCCCCACAATCTGCATTTTCCTTTTGAATGACTCCCACAAAATAAACCAAATATCACATCCAAGGAGATTTATTACATCCCTTCCAAGGGCGAAGCATTCCTCAGCTACATTCCATTTCTGTCTTTTGTGCTTAGGAAAGGGGAAAAAAATCGCTGTGATGCCGCTGGATCCCACCCCTCCAGGGCTTCTGTCGTTAATAAAGTCGAGCAGCTGGAGCCAGATTTGTCAGACTAGTCCTGAATGGCTGGCTCTCTCCTGCTGCAAAAGCAGCACCATCAGAGCAGCGCTAGGATTCCTGCTTCTGCTGAAAGACTAATAAGTCGTGGCACCACGTTTCCTCAGTAAAACCACCTTTTGTTGTTCCCAGTGACACCTTATCCCTGTGGCAGCAGCTTGCCAGAGTGGATCTTCTCGTTTCCTAGCTGCTTTGCCTTCTCCTGCCTCTGCATGATGCAAGAGTTTGCAATGCTTTTTGGGAGCTCAGATGTGCTCACAGAGACTCTGCTTGAAGCAATTGCTCTCTCCAGGCTTTGCAGTGAAGCTTTTACCCAGATGTGTAAATGAGGATGTATATAGAAGGAGGGCAAGGAGGTGAAACCTCTGTTGTGTTATCTGAGCTTAATTAAGTTTCACCCCTAGGCAGTTGCTAATTGATTGACCACAGAACTGTAAAAGGGAGCAAATTTAGCAGAGCTCATTAAAATAGAGTTTGGAATTTGAATTTTTTTATTTTATAGATTAATACCTTTGACTGATGCCTTGCTGACTGATATTCATGGAACAAACTCTGTTCAGCAAATGTTGGTAGGTGGATTTGGCTTTTTAAACCCAAATGAGAGAATTGGTGAGTACACAGATGCCTGTTCATCCTCACTGTGTCCCTTGCCAGCATTTATAGGTATCACTTAACTGGAGCTCTAATACTGCTTTCTGCTCCAGCCAAGGCTGTGCTAACCAGCAAGGTATCAAGTAAATTTCAATTTCACAGGCTTCAAAAGCTTTTCACAAAATTGACAAAAAAATCCGCCCCAAACCAAAGATCAGCTCACCCACCATAAAATGCAGTCACTGCAGGTGTGGGTGAAGCAGCTGTGCAACAGCACAGGACAACACCCCAGTTCAGTGGTGTAGTAAGTGGAGAAGGGGAAAAGATGCTGTGTACAAGGGGAGCTGCAGGAAGAACAAAGGGAAGAGGATTGTCTTTTCCCAAACAGCTGGAACATAGACTATTCGGAACATTCAAAGATCATTTCCAATCTGATGGTGTTCAAGTCTGTCCTACACAATCAAACTCCCATGCAGAGCAGGAGTCACCCCAGTAACAGTTGCCTTCTCCTCAAATACATCAGGACACCGTCTGCAGGCCTTCTCTCCAAGTACTACTCTTGACCTTTTGTTGGTGAGGTTTGACACAAAGGGAGCTCATCCTGTCAGGACTGAGACATAGCCAGTGTGCGGAAAAGGCCACAGAAAATAAGGTATGCAGAACAGTGTGGAATAGATATGCACACCTGAAGATGTGAAGGATGAAGAGACCATTATGAGCACAATGGAAGAGCAGCCACTGCACAGCTGACAGGCAGCTGTTAGAAGGCCAACTTTCACAACCAGCCCAGCAAAAGTTCCTTTTATCACTTGGAGCAAATTCACTGCAGCTCCCATCAGCCTTAAAACCATTTCAGATGGGTTTTAAAGCTATTTATAGTGTGGGGGAAAGTCCTGTTGTGTAGTAAACTCAAAGAGTAGTGTGTGCAACCTGGATTGAGAAGTTGCAGCATATTTGAAGTTTCCCCTGTCAGCCTGTGAGTTACTTCCCTTTTTTTTTCCTTGCAAGGAGAGACTGTTGTCCTATTCCCTCCAGCTCATCATCCTCAAAGAAGAATGCTCATCTCTCCTGAAGAGATTTCATGCATTCTATGAAGACTTTCAAAAATTTGATGGAACTGTCAGCTGAATAGCAACATGGACAAATGACACCTGTCCTACATGGGTTTCACTGTGAACACATCTCTACAGTTAAGATTGTCTACTGCTGACCTAGGCTTGTTTGCCTCTAGGCCCTTCAGAGCCCTTCTGAGTTGCTTTTCTGACTTTTCTGTTCATAAAATGTTTAACATCTGTGAGCACTTACAGGAAAGTTCCAAGTTTCACACCATATTTGAAAGTTGCTGGTTTGTTTGGTCTCTGATTTAGGTAGTGGTTCCCAAGAATAAATCTTTAGCTGTAGCTATGAGGAAGAGGGACTGTTACTGTCTCTGTAGTGAAATGGCATTTGTTGACAGGAAGAACTGACCTTCCAGGAGAAGATGTTACTGAGGAAAGAGAGGAAGCCAAGTGTCTTCTCTTTGGAGTACATGGACGTCCCCCTCCTGAGTGCACTTGTGACCCTCACAACTGTCTCCCCTACTGTTTGCTCTGTCTGCTTCTTTCTCTTTCTTCTTTTCCTCTCTCCCCAACCACACCCACTATTTAACCATTTAGATATAAAAATAAAAAATAAGAAAACCACCCAACCCACTAGACAGAGGGTTTGCTAAAGAAGGGTAATTTTAAAAGCAAGTCTTTGAGGTCAGTGTGTAATTGTACCATTGGGACTATGTGATCTGAGACAAAAATAATCCACTGAGTATCTGGTCAAGAAGGAGAGGATGGCAGCCTGCAGTGAGGGACGAGTGACTTGCATGCAATTGACCATGCAGCAAAAGACAAGGCAAAACTACTTGCTGGCACCAGAATTAATATTTGTGTAGAATACTGCAAAATATTCTGTCTGTGATGGGATCATTACAGCTGTTGCTCAGGTCACAGCCTCCCTTGGCATGTGCTAGGCAGCACTGGGTACTTCCTGGAAATTTAGTGGTCTTCCACAGAAATAAAGATATTATGTGAAGTGTATTTATATATTAACTTGCTCCTGAGGAACATTTCTGGTTTGATGTGGAGTTTAGGGTGATGAGGTTTTTTAACAGTTCTCCATTTTAAAACCCTGTTTCAGGTGCTTTATGAAAACCTGAATACTGCAAAGGGTCCACAGGACTGTAAGCCATGCCCTCAGAATAAAGAAGGATGTTTTCACCCCTATAAATATCAGTTCCTTTCCTTGCAGTTCCCTCTCAGTTATAAGTGACAGCAGTAAGTTGTGTGGGCCATTCATAAAATGTATTTTACCAGTACTTCCTTTAGTGCATTTTATAGTGAACCTGCTAAGTGCCCAAATATCTCTGCTGTCTGCTAGTCCTGAGAGCACAATACAGGGGGTAGGAGGACCACACCACAGTGCTTTGTTTTGTTTGTTGTTCTGGCAGAGACAGTGGCAGCCCCCATCACTTGGAAATAATGATGCTAATTCCCATACTGGGGCAAAGCACTGTTTACAGAGAATTATGATTTTCCTGGCTTCAGAGGTGGCCTGGTGACACCAAGCGGACTTTCGTCTCTGTTGTTCCTGAGTTACTTTCACACTATCCCAGATAAAAGCACCATAAAAATCAGTTTTATTGTGAAAGAAGTTAAATTTGAGAGATGGGAGTACTCCTGTACATTGATGCCAGTGGCTGGAGGTATTGAGCTTTACCTGAATTGATGCTACTGGTGTTTCCACTCCAAGGTGTCCAGCCATGAACTCTCCAAGATTTCACTGCAGTTCAATATTTTCCTTTCTCAAACCACTTGAAAGGATTTATTTTTAATCAGAGGCCAGTGCTGGTTGCAGGGGTCTTTACTTTGTGACCTTCAATTCTGTTTCTAGGAGGAGACAGTGGGTTTCAGTACCTTCTTGCTGTGGCTATTTCTGGGCAAGCCTTTCCCAGAACAGATGCCACTGATTCAGGAGGTCTTGCTGCCTCCCCTTTATTTAAGTGCTGGTTACACAGCTCCACCAGGATCCATTGCTGCTGTAAACCACTTTCAAGGGATAAGCAATTTAGGGTTTGGAGTCATTGTAGACCAGCCCTGGAGACCTCATGCAATTGTTTTTCATCCTTCTTACACCCACAGTTCTGCTGAGTTACTGCACATTCCAGACACTCTCTGACTTGAATTTGAGTTGGGAAAGACACACACACACAAAAAGAAATTTGTGTTGTAAATTAGATTTCTCAGATTTCAGTGATTTGTCATGGTAATGTGGCTCAATCTATGCAGTCATAGAAACATTTCACAAGTTCAAACTCTTCCAATGCTATTAACTTCCCCAATGTGGCAGGGTGCAGCAACTGTAGGAGGTAAGGTTAATTTCAAATCATCTGTGGTAGAAAAAACACATGGCGCCCCACATGGGAAAGCATTAAACCTGCAAAATGAGGATTAACTTAGAAAGCATTCCCCAGCCCTAAAGATGTATTTGGGAAGACTGGATTCTTGGCTCAATGGTTTTGTGCCCCTTCCTGCCCCTGTACAAGTCCAACAGGGTATATGCTGCCTCTTGGTGCAGCTCAGGTCAGTGGGACAGCACTCAAACACTTTCCTGTGTGCATTGTGCTTGCCCACAAGCCAAACCAAAAACTGTAATTCCGAACTCACTCAATGGGGTGATCTAAAAATAATAGGATTAAAACCAGTAAATGATGGTTTCCTAGGTTCGCCTGCCTATGTCGGAGCCAGCTGGGCACATTTTCAGCCAGTTCCCTGCAACTGTCAGAAGTCACCTAAGAGCAGGGAAGGCAAGAAGTTTTCATGTTTCCAGGACTTCCAGGTCCCCAGGCTTCGAGAAAGCTGCTAAATGTTCTGAGATACTTGGAGAAAGGAAGATCTGGCAACACTGTTAGCCCCGTTTGCCACACAAACCAGAATGTCTCATTTCTCTAGTACATCTTTTCCTAGAAAAACTGGCTGCTCACGACCTGGATGGGTGGTCTCTTCAATGGGTAAAAAACTGGTTGCATGGCCAGACCCAGAGAATTTGTGGTGGATGGAGCTAAATCCATTTGGCAGCTGGTTGCTAGCGGTGCTCCCCAGGGTTCAGTTTTGGGGCTGGTCCTGTTTAACATCTTTATTGATGACTTGGACATTAGGATTGATGGCACCCTCAGTAAATTTGCAGATGACACTAAGTTGTGTGGGAGTGTTGATCTGATTTGAGGGTAGGAAGTCTCTGCAGAGGGATCTGGACAAGCTCAATCAATGGACTGAGGACAACTGCATGAGGTTCAACAAGGCAAAGTGTCAGGTCCTGCACTTGGGTCACAACAATCCCAAGCAGCACTACAGGCTGGGAGAAGAGTGGCTGGAAAGCTGCCCAGCAGGAAAGGACCTGGGAGTGCTGGTCAGCAGTGGCTGAACATGATCCAGTGTGTGTGTCCAGGTAGCCAAGAATGCCAATGGCATCCTGACCTGCATCAATAATAGTATAGCCAGCAGGACCTGGGCAGTGATCTCCTCTCTGTACTCAGTACTGGTGAGGCCACACCTCAAGTGCTGCATCCAGTTTTGGGCTCGTCACTTTAAAAAGGGCATTGAGATGCTCTCCAGGTAGAGAGACTGATTTCTTCTACCGTGTCTGCAGTGAAAGAACCAGAGGAGTTGGCCTTAAGTTGAGACAGAGGAGATTCAGATTAAGTATTAGAAAAAGATTTTTCATTGTTAGGGTGGTCAGACATTGGAATAGATTGCCCAGGAAGGTGGTGAAATCACCGTCCCTGAAGGTATTTAAGAGGCATCTGGATCTGTGCTGGGTGATATGGTTTATGGTTTAAGGGTTACCGTGATACTGCTGGGTGGATGTTAGGACTTGGTTATTTATCTTAAAGGTCTCTTCCAACTTTGATGGTTGTATCATCAGTGGATGTTAGAGATGCACAGGTGCAGAGCCACAGGCAAGGAGTTCTTGAGCACTTCAAAGAGCCTCTTTCTTAGAGACGCTGCCTTTGGCCATGTTTCATGCTTCACGTTTTAGGCTGCTGCTGTAATCAAGTTCTTGATTAATCAAAAGCTGTACAGGAAAAGGCATCACCAAAGGGACCTGCTCAGTATGCCAAGGAGACACAGGTACTTTGGGACAGAGGACCCAGGGACTCTACTGCCTTGCCTTGCCTTGCCTTGCCTTGCCTTGCCTTGCCTTGCCTTGCTTGCCCTGCCTTGGATAAGCTATCTACCCCACAGTAAGCTGCAGAAACTACATTTCTCCCCACTTCTGTTTCCTTGCTGGGCATCTCTCTAGCAATCATGAGGGATTTGCTCAGTGGGTCTTAATGGAAGGTAGGTGATAATTTTTATTTCTTTATTTCAGATCTCAGTCTATGCATGAGGAGCATGCCACACTTGGCAGCAGCTGTATGAGACTTTTTGATCCAGGTAGTCCCTCCCCTCCTTTTTGCAAGTTGAGAAAGTAACACTAGCAGCAACTTCATCACCAGGGCTTCCCCCAGAGGAGTTCTTGCTCTGCAGGAGGGCAGTTGGCTGGCCCAGGTGAGCTCTCGTGAGGCTGGGAGAGCAGCGAGGCCAGTTCCCAGGAACAGCTGCATGCCCAAGTAGTGTGAGAGTGCCAGCCTCACCTGGCTTTCCTGCATGCCACCCCAGCCCTGTGCACTGCTTGGGCAGGGAGAGGAGGGCAGGGCAGTTTGCTGCCAAGAGTGACACGTCTGTGTGTGCCTGACAGCATCTGTTGCCATGGCAATGCACATTTGAGCCTGAGCCGAGTTGCATCTTCCCTGAAGTTGTGAATTGAGCTTAGCTTTATTTATTTAAAACCAACCATAACGAGTGAAAGAAAGACAAGAGACACATTACAAATCCCCTTGCACAGGACGTAGCCAAATGAGTCAGAGGCTTTAATCAGCCCACCTGACGTCAAACCTCTCCATCAGAGGAAAGTGCCGCCTGGAAATGTCAACATGCCCAAATGGAAAGGCCAGAAGGTAAATCTTTTCCTGTGCTCACTCACTGAGTAGGAAAGAACAATTAAAATTCAGCCAGTTCCCTAGACACATCTTAATAGCACTCTGATTGAACGTTTTCTCCTCCTGGTCCTCTCCCATCCCCTGTTAGCTGCCTGGGGACAAGGCCTATTGGTTGAAGGATCTTTCTAATGTAATATCAAACCCCAGATCCTGCAAGAACAAGGTGTTACCACCAGCAACAAAAAAGGGCTCTGTAGGAAAATTTTGTCACTGAAGTGACCTCTCCCACAAACACTGAGTTTACCATGCCATGACAGTGGTTCTCAGTTTCACACATGTGAATTCCCAGGGGTAAAAAGAGCAACTTAGCTTGGACCTATGCCACTTGTCAACAGAAGGTTGGAATGAGGAAGAAAAGCAGCAGGAATGAAACCACTTTTTGCCAGAGGTGTCAGCCACCTGAGGGAAGGTCAACACCAAGCCTGACAGATGCATCACAGTGACAGGAAATGATCATGGGCTGTAACAGATGCATTACCTACTGGGAACAAAAACCTTCTTGCATCCTTTGTAACAAAACTCAAACTTTGGGCCCCTGTAATATATACAAGGTAAGAAGGAGCCCCCAGCTTTGAGCACAAGAAGCCTGTTCTTGAGTGTATATCATAAGCTAGGTGTACAAAAGGAGAGGGGTCAGCCAAGGACACCTACAGCTTTATGTGCCCCTTTGACAAACATCACATCCAGCTAGGAAGCCTAGGAAAACCATCCATTCCCAGCCCACTGGTGTTTGCCAGGGGTGACAAAGGGACACATGCAGCCATCAGGGAAAACAAGCACCCGGAGTAGGAGGAAGGAAGGAAGAATGTAAATGCAAACCGCACCACTTAAAAGCAGGGCAACATTCCAGTTCCTCCAAGTGTCCCCACACCCAGCACTGTACAGCAGCCAACCTGGTGGGCTTCTGATCTTCCCAAAGCACTTAACACTTCTCCCCCTTTTATTTTTGTCCTAGATGTGTTTTGCTTTGGTGGCTGATCCTGGCTATGTGCCTGAGACTTTACACTGGGGTTGCTTTTCTCTGCGAGATGTCTGTAATGAAGGTTTCTTCCACCGTGCTCTCTTCCCCCTGTAGTGAAAGTCTGTAATTACCACCGAGGGGTGAGGCAGACAGCACTGAAACAATGTCATTTGAACGGGGGTGAGACATGCCTGAATTGCCGGGTTGTGCTTTTCTCCTCACAGGATTTCTTGTGGATCTGGACCTTGCTTTTAACCCTTGGTAGTACATTGTCCTCCCACTCCCCTAACCAGTCTGTGTGTGCTGTATCTACTTGGTTCTGACCAGGGCAGATTCTGTTGGATGTAGCCAAGATGTGAGTGTCCAACTTCTCTGCCATGCTTGAGGGGGTCAAGTGGCACAAATCTGCATGGATTTCCCTCTAGTCATTCATGTGGGTAACTGGGAGTTCCGAGTTGACTCTATATGGCACATACAGTGTGTCAAAGAGGAGTTCTTGCCATCCCTCACCCCGACTCATCCAGTCCTGTTCCAGCAGCTCTTCAGCTGCCTCCTATACCAAAGCCATTTACTTCCCACTCCTTGATGCAAGGTATCTTCTTGGTAAAACTCAGAGTATGCAGCTCGTCATCCTTCCTAGGGAAATATTTGAGTTGTAGGAAATGCTTAGGAGAAAAGAGGCGATACATTTCCCTAAGAATGACTCTTCAGGTTGTCTCTAGCCCTGTGAAGTCTGCCTGGATCCCTTCTGCAAGCACATCTTGCAGTCAGGAAGGCTAATAGCCTAGTAAATAAAAGGTAGTGCATAGGAAGCAGAGGTGGCCACCCTCTTCTGCTGTCCTGCAGCTTCCCATTCACGTACTGTTTTCAAATGCTAACAAACTGCTGGAAGGAGATGTCCTCATATTGAAGTTACTCTGCACCCAGTCAGCCTGCAAGTTGTCTGATTCCCAGGGAGATTGCCAGCCTATGCTATTTCTGAGGTATAGAGCAGGAAGGGGAGATTGTGTGTGACAAGGCAAAGGAGCAGTCTTAGCTTGCCATGAAGAAATGAAGGAATTACAAAGAGGTTTTTCCTCCTATACCAGTTACTTCCAAAGTGGTGAGTTTTCATTTCTCGTATTTTGTTAAAGTACCCATTTACTATTTGGGGGCTTTGCTTTTTGTCATACTGGCAGAAAAGACTACAGCCACCTCAGCCACATTCCCAGGAGACTAAAGGGGTTCCGTGAAGGGATGTTCCTAGGGTCCAGTGACTTGTACTCAAGGCTTTCCTTTTTCTAGGTCTTTCCTCCTTCCTTGTCTGTCACTTGCTACTTGTTTGCAAGGCTTGATTTAAATCTATCCAAGGGCCCCAAGTTTACCCCAGAAAGAATAATAATTGCAGTGCTGAGCTTTGTGGCTTCCCTTTCATTCCCCACATAGCATTAGGGTGCTCATTGAAACCACAGCATTCATGGATCCTTGCCATATGCAAACATGCAATTAATATGCTCTTCACTTTCCCCTCTACTTCCTAAGCAATATAGGGCGGGAAACAGCACAAGTTGTGGTGCACATTTCCTTATGACACACACGTGTCTGCTCTTCTCTGCAGTGCTTCAGCATGGCTCACGCCTACCTGGATTTGGTGGTCATTAAAGTGAGTGAGTCTGCTTGCAGGCAGACATTTAATTCGATGTCCTGTGTAGCTGCACACAAAGCAATATGCAAAGCACAATTCATTCCCTCTTTCATTTGTGGCGGCAGATCTATGAACACTCTTTTTTCACACCCCCTTCTCTGTTTTTAGCAGGGAGCTGCAATGGGTGCAATCTCTGCTCTGGCTCCCCTCACTGTCCCACTGCTGCTTGCTGGTGGTGGGAACAGGTGTGCTGGGTACCTGACTGGGAGTGCACACAGCAGGAAGAAGGAAATGGAAAGCAGCTGATGCTGGCTGGAGAGAAGGTGTGTGCAAGAGAGAGAGTTTAAACCAGCTGCTGGAAGGAAATCCAAAGGCAGACACATTTCCTGGATGAGGCAGGGCTGTGGATCAGAGGGCAAAGAAAGTCTCCAGTGATTGCAAGTCCTTCCTCAAAAGTTACCTTTTGCTAGAGAATGTTTTGCTGTATCACTCTCTATCTTGACTTTTTCCTGGGTTTTTAATTGCCCCCATAAAAACCTAAATGAAGAAATCACAGCCCAAAGGGTTGGATATGTAACTACTTGTGCCATCATGACCTGACTCCTAAGAGCCTGTCTGGGGACTGTAGTATTTTTTCTTTGAACTAGGCTGAAAGTTCCATTTCTATCCTCACCTTGTTCTCAGTGGGCCTTCAGGAGCAGAGGGGACCTATAATGGAGCAGTAGCTCCCTACATTTGTAGTGCACAAAACAGTGAGCAAAACCCCACCAAAACAATATATGGAGAAAAAATCAAATCCAGAGAAAAGACAAAACGAAATGAAGGCAAGACTGTTGCAAAGAGCTAGTGAAGAGCCCAAGTATGGAGTCCACATGACTCTAGAAAACCTTCATGGCTAGGAAGACAGGCTGTGGCAGAAACTGTATATTCCATCCATATGAACACCAATGCTGGAAAAGTAAACAGGACGAATGGTATCTTTCACAGACTTGAAGTAAAAGCTTGTCTTTGGTGGCAGTCCTAAAGAGCCAGCCTGACCTCCAAAGCAAAGCCGTTCTAACAGCATGAATCATTCCCATACCAGCTGTCCAGGCTGCAAACACTACGCAGATGACCCCTCCTGTAACAACAGAGCCTGTATGCAGCAGACCAAAAATCACCGACATTTCACCCTACATTCCTCAAGAAACACTCATTCTCAAAGAGTCTGTGAAACCTCCTGGCACAGTCCTGGGTGGGGGAACCAAAAGCCTCAGCTTGGCTTGTAGCCGAATGGCCTGGATTGCTGTCCACGTGTTCAAGCCCAGGGCCTGCTTACCTTGTCTTGTGTGTCCTGCTCACAGCAATGCAGGGTGAAGGCAAAGCAAATGCAAAGTGATACGATGAGACTTGCAGTTCTCACTCCATGGACATAAAGCCAAGCCGTGGAAGCAGGACCAGGCAGGATGGAGCACAGCAGAGCAGGATCCCTTTCTTCTGAGAATTGGACTGATGATTCACTTCTCAGCAGTGATAAAATTAGCTTGGTTGGTCATACATGTGTATTTGCAGTACCAAATATTGTGAGGCCAGGAAGACTTGCTGTTATCAGTTTGACTTGTTCAGCCTGAACATACTTGATTGCTATTTCAATCTCCTGCTGTAATCAGATTGCAAATAAATCTAAGTATAAAATCAGAGAAAACTGGGCTGAGAAGGAATTTGAATGATCATGTAATTCAGCCCCTGCCCTAAGGTTGCTTCCTGCTCTGCTGTATCTATGTCCCAAGAGATGGCTGCAGAACTTGGTTTTAAAGATGCTCTAGTAAGGGTGATGCACCATTCCAGTGTTGCAAGCACTGCAGTCGCCAGGCCTCTGCTTCAGCAGTGCCCCTCAGCCCTTTGCTGCAGGCACCCGTGGCCAGCTGCACCAGCACATCTGAGTTTTCCAAATTGCAATCACCTCCCCTCACCCACCAACAATTTACCTGCCTCCAAGTCTCTTCTGGAGCACAAAACTGCTTGCCTGCAGAAATAACTCTCCTTTTCGGCTCCAGAGCAACAGCTCCAGTAGCAACAGCCTCTGACCACCTAGATGGCATTTCCATTGCCTTTAGTGAACTGCACTCATGCCTGACATAAGCAAAGCGTTCATTATAAAGCTCTACACAAATGCTAGGGATGGGGGCTCCCGTCAGAGCTCTCCAGGATGGGACAGAGCAGCTTTCCTGCTCAACATCAAAACAGGATATTTGTTATGATTCTTCCTTGCCTGCAAAGGTGCAGCAGTGATGGGCAGAGAAGCTGCATCTGGGCAGTTCATCTCAGTCCTAAAAGCACTGAATAGAAGCAGGGTTTCACAGCAGGCAATTTCATTTTTTTTCTGAGATATTTTAATCTCCAGAATGGATTTCACAGCTCCTATCTGACTGTGCCAAAGCATTTTCCCTTCAGAGCACAGATAAACAAGTGAGGTTTACTTTGCTTGACCTTTTCTGATGACACTGCCACCCATGCTGTGCAAACCGTAGCTGACACCATCTGAGCTTCCTCGGCCTGAGGATAAATAGAGTGTGTGTCCTGAGAAGGGGCTTCCTTGTGCCTAGCTTGGGCGAGGCACTGAACCAGAAGCTCTTGGTTTCACCAATGAGTCTTCATAGTTAGGGAAGGAATATCTGTGTTTGGTTAGTGGCAGAGGGGAAGCTGCCCCTGCTGTGGCTCTGTCCGTGCTCTGTGACCCTGGCTGTCACTCCATTGCTATGGCAGGATTCGGTCTGTCTGTTCCTTGCAGCTGAGAACCCCGCTGACTGGGATGTTAAAGGAAAGGCATCTTTCCCCTTACTTGGAGACAGGTTTAGTTCTTGCTGAAGGGTCTGGACATATTTCTTCTTCCCATCTTTGAATGGCAAAGGTTTTTGTGTTTCCCCCTTTAAACCCACTGGCATCCACATTAACAAAGAGGTTTCTTTTCCATTTAGGAGTTAGGAACAGCATTATTTTCTCAGCACAACTCCATCCTGGCTGAATTTACGTCTTTGACCTTTTACCCAAAGGCTCTTTACACTTGACTGAAACATAAGGTAAAAGTAAATGTAACTCAAAGAGCTCATTGTGTGTGTAAGTATAAAGGCTTTTGTGTGCAGGATGTGGCTGCTTGTGCAATCAGTAGCCAAGGAGCACCTTGGGTTGTGCTGTTAATTCTGACAGCCATGGAGAATGTGGAGCAAGAGCCTGGATGGATGAAAACCCTGTGTCCAGTTCAAGCACAGCCTCCAGCCAGCTTCAAATCAGCACTTCTTTGCCAGAACCCTCACCACGGGCAACTTCTGGCCAGGTTTCCCCCAGGAGAGATGCACTGCTATCTTTAGGTTTTTTTCTCCAGATCAAGAAAACCCCTCCTTGGAGCTGGGACTCCAGTCTGTTCTCTGTGGAGTCATGGAAATAGGGACAGATTAATAAAACATCAGGGCTTCTTCAACGGCATTATTATAAGTGGTTTTCTTGAGTGTTGGTTGGAGTAATGATCAGAGAGGACAGGATCCATAATCCTATTTATCTGAAACCATATAATCTTCCTGAAGCTCTTTAATAGTGCCCAGCTCTTTAATTACAGAGCAGCACATGTGCTGCTGCAGCCAGGCCTACCTGCAAGCCCTCTGCGGGGAGCGGGGGCAAGGAGACCTCCCTGCCGGCCGCC
This sequence comes from Passer montanus, assembly GCF_014805655.1. Lineage (NCBI taxonomy): Eukaryota > Metazoa > Chordata > Aves > Passeriformes > Passeridae > Passer > Passer montanus. Next base: position 12,972,846 of record NW_024365381.1, read on the forward strand.
CTTCAGGCTCCGACGCCCCAGAACGCCCATCCTTCCCGGCGCTGCTCCGCGAGGGATGCAGAGAAGCCCCCAAAGCCCGGCCGGCCGGCTGCTGAAAAGAGGGATTGTTCACTTCGTCAAACTGACACGGCTCTGCCGGGGACCAGCAGAGCCCTCGGGTCCCTGCGCAGCGCCGGGCGGAGCACGAGGGCCCGGGGCAGCCACCGGCCCGGCCCCGCCCGGCGGTGCGGGGGCTGCCCGGGAGGCGGGGGCGCTGCCTCGAGGGGGTGTCTGCAGCCCGGCCGGCCGAGCGCGGGGGGCGGCCGAGCCCCGGCGCCGCGGGCACCATGGACAGTATCCTGGAGCCCTTCCCCGCCGAGCGGCTCTTCCCCGCCGCCGGCACCGGCTTCCTCGACTTCGGCGACTTCAGCGAGGCGGACTTTCTCAGCAATGTGGTAAGGGACCGCCGGCAGCACCCCCGCTCCGGCGGGCCGGCCTCGGCAGCGGCGGCGGGACGCGGCGGCGGGCTGTCCTCGGTCCCCGCCCTGCCCCGGGGTGCCCCGGAGATGCGGGTAGCCGGGTGCCCGCCGTCGCACACGACCAGCTCCCGGCTGGACTGGCCCGGCCGCTGTTTATCCCGAGGAGACCCCGCCGGGGAATCTCAGGGCGGTTGTACACTACGGTTTTATGAGCCTGATGGCTGGGGAGAAGTGTGCGGTGCCAGGCGGGGAATGCACGACCTGCCGTGTATGAGGTCGGGCAGCACCGGAGGCACGGCCGGTTGCCGTCGGGAGAGCTTCGGGCTCAGCGCCTCCTCTCTCCTTTGCCTGTAACTTTTCCTCAGAGTGGCATTTGGGATGAAGCATCTACCGCTTGGCGCTTTGGCTGGACTGATTTACTTTGGAGAGAAGGGTGAGGGGGAAGAGTGACTAGGGAGGAAAATGTGTTGCCAGTCTCAGGGAACCAAAGGGGCATTGTTCACCTCTAGGGAAACTGCCCAGTTTCTCCCAGGAGTCAGGCGAGTTCTCAGTCCAATAGCTCTCCCTGAGAACACGCACAGACTCTTTGCTGTAGAGCTGCAGGATCTCCATGGGAGTTTCCATGGGATCCTGCAGCCCCTCTGCCAGGCAGGACCCAGCCCGAGGCAGGAGTGGGAAGGGCCCCACCCCAGAAGTGGTTTGGAGCGAGGGTGTCCGGCGCTGGGCAGCAGAGCACTCCCTGAACGCGAGGCTCCGCCGGCCTCTGAGCGGCTGCAGCCGTGGGACAGTGCCTGTCCCGGACAGAGATCTGAGCAATGGCTTGTCACTCCCCTTTCACAGCACCGGCACCTCCCGTGCTCCGGTGTAGCACTGAGGGTCCCTGAGGAGCAGGGAACAGGGAGAGGGCGAATCCTCTGATGAATCCACTTCTGCTTTGCTACACAAAAGATGTTTAAAGCCTTTTATGTTGCCTCCTTTGTAAGGGAGACGGTAGAGATGCAGAATTTGCATAAATATTAAATGCACTGCACCAAGCAGAGGCACACAAGGTCTGGGAAAGAGATTATGGAGGCAGCCCCATCCCTCAGAGATCTTGCCAGCTCCTAATTTCCGAGATTGCACTGTGCCTTGAGGACTCATTCCACTGGGCTCTACCAGAGGCAGCAGAGTCCACAGTGTTCAGGCAGACCTTCCAATGGCACATCACCCCAAGACTGAGTGCTTGCCTCACCTGCTCATATCTGAGAGACCTGTTGTTAGGAGTTTTGTGCTTTCCATAATTCTTTACACATCCAGCATGGATGAAGCTATGGTTGATAGGAAGTGCTTTATGCAAAGACCATTTATTCCTTTACCAAAATGAAAATAGTATGTATTGGCACCAGCACTTTTACCAGGTGCAATATGGGCTATGGTCAGAAGTCAGGGAACCCCTAACCAATATAGGTGGTACCTTTTTATAGTTAAACACAACTTCTGCCTTCTCAAGCAGACCCTGTCAAAAGAAGCTTTTGTGTAAGAGTGCCATCTGGTGCCACCTGCCAGGACAGTGTGTTTAAAGTGTGTGGTGGCTGTGGGCAGGCTGGCTCTGTCCTGCCTCATTTAAATGGCTTTTCTGCTTGGAGAGCTGCTTCTGGAAGCAGCTTGCCGTTGTCTTCTCATTTAACTATGTTGCAGTGACTCAGGCATCGTGCTCAGCTGACAGCAGAAAGGCACTTTTTTAAAGGCTTTTTTTCCCCTGTGAATTTTTTCCCAACTGCCAGCACCACAAACTTCTGCTGGAGTGAGAGAGTCAAGCTGAAACCTTCTCTTCCTGCAGATGATAAATACAAGAGATTCTGTAGCCACTTCTCGCCTACCAAATCTGTTGGTGATACAAGAGCCAGAACATAATACATCAGCCTCTTTGTTCTCACTCTGCATGACAATGGGAAGGATTGAAGAAATACACTTGGATTTTCTTACTAAATCCAGCAAATCTCCTGGGATCTTGCAATGTGTGGAGAAGTTCTTTTGACATAGAACTGTGCAAAACATCACGGTGCACAATAGGCACAAAGTTGCCAGTGCCTTTGCTTCAAAGATGGGCAAACTTTTCCAGATATTGTTCAGCAGGCATTTTTCTTAAAACAGGCCAGGAATTTCAGCCATAAAATGTCAGTATGAAATTTTCATGAGTATGATTTCCTCTTTTCAGAAAGGAAGCAGAAAGAAAAGATGGATGAACCTTACTGCAGAGTCTGTGCTCCTTTGGGGCAAGAATTGCATGTGTCTAAACTACTTTCTTTTCACAACCTTGGCAGTCCTAATGAGTCATTCTGGTCTTTAAAAAATGGTTCTCTTTATTGTTCATCTGAGGCTGTGACAAAGAATTAAGGCACATCTCTAGATGCATCTTCAGAAAGATCTGTGTGCTTGCAACAGAAAAAAAAATTGGATGTGTACAAGCTGCATTTCAGAGACATCTGCCCAGGTTGTAAGGATAGCTTGACAGAAACCTCATGAAATTAGCAAGAACAAACCCCAACTCCTACCCCTGGAGTGGATGGATGGATGGATGGATGGATGGATGGATGGATGGACGGATGGACGGACGGACTGACCCACCTGGGGTCATGGAGCATTGGTGCCCCAGTAGCAAAGGCAGCTAGGAGCAGGAGTGACGTGGTAGACAGACACAGGGAAGTGATTATCCCCTTTTTTTTTTGAGAATCATAAAACTGTGTCTCAAATACAGCGTCCAGTTTTGGGCTGCCTGATAGCAGAAAGACGTGGATAAATCTGAGTGCATCAAGGGCATTGTCACCAATATAACTGGGAGATGGAGAATTTCTCCTGTGAGGAGTGGCTGAGGGCGTTGGACTTCCTCAGCTCGAGAAGAGACAGCTCCAGGAGGATCTAGCAGAAGCCTACCTGCACAGCTGAGAAAGTTACTGAGAAGATGGAGCCAGGCTCTTTCTTAAGTTCATGGCAGGAGGACAAGTGGTCATAAATTGCAACGGGGAAGGTTTAGACTGGGTTTAAGGAACCGATTTATTGCTGTGAGGATTTGGGGTTTGGTTTTTTTTTTAAATCATATGGAGAATGGTATCTGCTTAATTGGAGGGGAAATTTCCAAAGGACACAAAATGCATCTCTTCACTTAGCTTTTGCTAACCAGACTTACACAGGATGGCTGCTAACAGCACTCAGTCTCCTTTTGCTCTAGAGGCCGCATACTGCTCTTGAGCTTAGGCCACTTTGCTCTTCTTTTTCTCCCAGAAGGACCTACCATAAATAAAGCTAATTCTTCATGCAGTGCCTGTTTATCAGTTTCACCCATTTGTGTCCTGCCCAGTCCAGCATATATGATCATTTCTACAAGCAACCATCTATTTGCTTAAAGTCTATTACAACTGCACTCAGAGAACTCTTTCTTTCTCATTCAGCTCTTACCAGTGCTGTGAAACTCTTCAATAGACTTATCTCTTGAGTCAGATTCACCACTGTGCTTCACTGGGTTTGTGACACTTGTGTCAGAAGGAAGCCAGAATAAACCAACCAAACGGGAGTCATGTGTTTCTTTTTATCCCAGTACCCCAGTGGGTTTGTTTCTTCCCTCTGCTTCTGTGTTTTATAGTGCAAAAAAACACCTTCAAAGATGACTTTGGATATTTATGTAAACACAGCTTTATTTTGACTCCATGCTTTTCAAAGCACATACTTTACCTCCTTCAAGAGACATCAAGGCAAGAAAATAGCCGGCCTGCTCACTCGGGTCTCCACAGTTAGAAGCTGCAGAATGGCTGTTCAGGCTGTCTCAGGAGTGCTAACCCCGCTCCTCTGGGAATGCACACTAATGCACTCTTTCACTGTGTGGTCCTGTATGCCCAGGCAACGTGACAAATGGCGTTTTCTGGAGCCTACAAAGGGACAGCAGAATGGGAAAAGAACTGTCTGTCTCTATGGGTTTGCTCCTTGAGTGCAAACTGGGTGTTGGGCTTGCTGTGTGCTCTTTCCTTTATATTGTCCTGGTCTGCAGGAGGAGAGTGGCAGGACTGTACATAGTGAGCAGGCTGAGAGTGAGGCTGGTGCAACTCATAGAGGAAGCTTCTCCTGAAGATGAAGAGAAGCTATTCACCATGAATGACTGTCACTCTCACAGGAAGCCTGTACACACTTTTATTCCTCTTATGCCTACTACAGGGACATAAATAGCACTTAAGTGGTGCTTAGGTGTTGGATTGACCTTTGGTCTGAGCGAGTTTCATGCTCTGTAAACTGCCTCTCACCGTCTCAGTGCACAGTGAGGATGGAGAGTGCAGGCAGATTTGGTCACCCAAACCAAATCCTTTCATATCCTTTGCAGTTGCTAGACAGGGGAGCTCTGCTGTAACAGGAGGCTGGGTCTCCAGGACTGATGGAGACTAATGTCTTGCGGGGACGTATGAAGAAAGCATTTTGGCCCTCTAGTCCTGTGCCTGGTAAAATTTGGTCAGTAACATTTAGGATTGGTCTGCCAAATACTGGATATGGAAAGGCTATTTTCTTTAAATTTTTCTTGAAACTTGCCGACCAAATTCCTGTAGGATCTGGAGCACAGAGACAGAGACCTGATGGGGCCATCAGACCTGGCCTAATGGAAATTAATCCAAAGATAATAGTTCCTATATCCTTCGATTTCATTAGTCTCTTTGGATCCATCTCATGGTTTCTACACTTTGTGGCCCTGCTGCTCCTTACTATCTCATGGTGAGACTTACACTTGCAGAAGCGCTAGCAGCAGGATGAAACCAGAGCTGAATATGTGTCCATGGATCTGTGAGTCTGGGTCTCTGAGCATCATCACTGTAGAGTCACCACCAGGAAAAATGTTTCCCTTTTGATAAAGAAGAGGGGAAGAAACTTGAACTTCATTTGGAAGACTAGGTAAATACTTATTCCAGAGACTGTGGATCATTTGTGTGTCCTATCTGCCAGGAAATTGATAAACATTTGGGATACTCTTCCTAAATAAACACATTCATTTGTTGGACAACTGCCTGCATGTGCTGGGAACCCATTGTCCTAAATTATCATCTCTGCCAAAGTGGGAGAACCCATTAACTGTGCTCTTGGGCCAGAACTAGGAGAGAGGCTGCAACTTAGAGCAGGAGTGCAGGAAGGCATATGTCCAAAACAGGGTTAAACAGTGGAGACAGAGCCATCATCTTGGTGGGGAGAAGCAGGAAGATCTTTGTTGAAGTGCTTGCAGAGTAAACAAAGGGAGGGTTTGGCAGGAGGTGGAAGTACATCTGTGCACACAGTCCACTCCCACCAAGGGATCAGCACCAGCTGGGAGATGCTGGACTTGTGTACTGCTCAGTCCATGTCTGCCAGGTGATCCTCATCCTTGTGCATAAGGCAGCCGTTCAATGCCAGCACCACCACTTTCAGAGAGGGACAAACCTGAGGTCTCATTTGTGTACAAAACCTCTAAGACTGGCCCACTGTACAAGTGGGCAACCTTGTAGTGTATGGTAGCTTCAGAAGCCACCATAGTGTGTGGGAGCTTCTGAATTTAATGAAATGTGTTGTGTTCATTGATGCAAAATGTCTTCTGCTGCTCAGGAGCTCATCTGGCACTGCACTGGTCCTATCCTGTGCTGCTCTGGTCTCATCCATGACTGGCGCTGTGCTGGTCCCATTGGTGCTGCACTGTTCTTGCTGAAGCCTGGAATGGAGCTGTCTCTGGTAGAGGAGGGATTAGGAAAGAAGAGCATTTTCTGAAGCAACTCCTTGAAGGGGAATTTAGAACTAGGGATTTCATAGCCACAGCAGTAGCTGCACTATTTAAAATACGGCCAGGCTGACACCTCTGTGATTTACTGCTGTGTGTTTCCTCAGAGAAAAGTTATTCCTCTGCTTGCTCCCTTTTTTCCTCAGCATTTCTCCATAGGTTTTAAGGTAGTATTTAATTAGCATTTAATAATTACTTATTTACTATTTAAAGAATTCTCAGTGTTAAGGGGAGCAAATGAAAATGCTTAACTCTCTTGAGTTGTCTTTGGGACGGCCACATGGCAGATCCTCTGCACATAACCACAGGCAGGACTGTTCTTGATACAGCAATTTGATTCTCAAGACTCACTTGTTCCAGTGCATTTCAAGGAAGGGATTAGTCAACCCACTAAAGCTTGTGCATCCTTGTCCTGCTGTGGAAGTCCACTGTAAGAAACCAGATGGCTCACAAAGCCAGATGGTGACTCTCCTTGCTGCAGAGTTCCAGGAAAACAGGTGGGGCACCAGCAATGAAGCAAACCATTACAGCTCTACTAAGAAATGCCCAAAACCTGTCTCTTGGCCTAATATGGCTGAGAGATTTCCCAGGGAAATTCCAGGTCTGTGCAGCAAGATACTATGCAGTCACCTATGCTTCACAGGCAATCTTGTGGCAAGCATTCTTCAGGAGACATGTCTGCTGGAGGAGCCAAGTGTGTTAGGTCTTCAATCCAAGCCAATCTTAGTCTTGGGATTACCACATCCTACCAATCCTAGCTTTCTGCCAGGGACTGTATTTTCACATCTGAACTGCTGGGACTTCATGTCTCCACATGGGAGATGAGAAGTAAGAACAAAGGTGGAACCAAAGCCATCTTTCTTGGCTGACTCCCCAAGCTGGCACCATCTTTTTCCTGCTGCAGCAGGTGACTTCTGTGCAAGCAACTTCAGTGTAGTTTGGTATCCCCTGACTGAAATAATCAATCCAGATTTCAGCCTGGCAGTAGGACAGAGTGGGTGCTTACATGGAGCTCGTCTCTTACTTTTTCCTGTACGTTCAACTTGTGTTGTAAGTTGTTAGGTGTTTCCTTGGGTTGGTGTCTGCATGTTTTGCAGCGTTCCTCAGAGCAGAAAGGTTGTGAAGAGCCAAGGGCATGGCCAGAGTGGCAAGGGACTGCAAGTAGCATGCTGAAAGGCAGGCTGTGTCTTTCAACCCAGTTGCTCCCCATGTCTGCCATGCAGTGTTTACATCTATCTAACTTATTTCCAGCTGCTCAAGAAAACAAATTTTACTTCTGCTTTCCTGTACGGTTACATCATTCAAAGTTTTCCTTTCCTGTAGTTTCCTGAACTGACCCAAAAAACTCCAGCCTTATGCTTTCAACCACCTCTTTCTGACTTCTTTATCCACCTTCTTGTCTCTTTTTTTATATCTCTCCTTTCACTCTTATTTTCTTAAACCTGTCCAGGGCTATCTGCCTTTGAAATCATGTGGCATTGGTCTGTATCCAAGTGATAGATGCTTTACATTTACCTTGACACATTGATCAGCCAGAACAAGGTCTCATGAAGGTTAGAAGTGCACATATCCACATACTCTCACTCCTTTCTTTCTTGTCCTATTTTATCTTCTCACTTTCTAAGACTGAAGAAATTCCCCATACAGCACTGTGCTAGGCTATTCTCCCTGAAACTACTACATAATCTAAACCAGTGCTGGAGTAATTAGTACCATCTTTAGAGCTCAAAGGTGATGCCTTGTGTGAGGTCATTTATTACAATCACTGTCCAGGCTGTTCCAGAGGAAACTCACCCCTGACTACCTCAGCAAAGTTGCTTTTGGCTTCTTTACACTGTGACTTTGTCTTGATTAGGAAAAATGTTCATTTAGGTCAGTCTGGCTGACCCGATTAGCAAAGCCTGCTCAAAATGCACTTAGCATTTTTCCTAGAATAAATGCAAAACATAATGCTTTCAGCTGAGCAATTTGTGCCAGGAGTTCCCCTGCAACAGGAATGTCAAGGCTCCCTTGGGAGAAACCTGGCAGCTAAGGCTGGAGGAGTACTACAACTTGGGCCTGACACCAACTGTGTTACACAGGAGGGAACTGGATGCTACATTGGTTGTGGACATTCCTATTGGATTGTCAGCATTCCTTCTGCAGGTGAGCTTTGTTAGATCAATGCCCAAACAACATTCTCCATACTGGCTCCCCACCACAGTGTCATGGGGTCACTGGCTCCTCCTTTTGATGGCATGGCACATCCAGGGGGAGCATTGCAGCTCAGGAATAACCCATCTGCTGCTCAAGGCACAGGGGCTCTACCATGAAAACCTGCTCTGACTCTGCAATATTTGAAACCATCTCACTACTTGGAGGAGAGCTTTCCCTTCCAGAAGGGTGAAAAGGTAGAGGGAGATGAGGATGAAGAAGAGGACCCAGTTCCAGAGCCTTAAGAGTTAATTGTTGCATGTCAGAGCAGCTTGATGTTAAATGAGTCTCCTAAATTCATGACAGTTGAAGGAAGGAGCTGGGCAGGTGCTTTTGGCTAAGTTCACTGCTGTCCCGGGGGGAGGGACTGCAAGCCAGGCAGCTCAGGGAGGAGGAAACCAGCTCTGACATTTGTAAAGACTGTTGATGGAAGGTTTCTTTCAAAGACTTTTCAGTCTCTCAATCTGAGAGCTCTTTGCCCAGGGAGTGTTGGAAATGTGGCTCTTCTTTCCAAGCAAATGTGGCAGACTCTCAGGGTTGATGAGGTGCTGTTGAGCCACAAATACTGAATTGCCAATTGAATGATGTTGGGTTTGTTTTTGTTGTGTTTCTCTGTCTTTATGGACAGCAGTGCAGTGAGGTTGTTGGGAATGGGAGAACTGTATTTTAGTCCTGGGTCTGCCAGTTTTTTAGTGTGTGATCCTCAGGGTGTCACTTGCAGTAATGCAGCTTTTTCTCACTATGAAAGAAGTGGACATCCTTGTTCTTACTGCAAATGAGCAGTGTCACCAATGGGTGAAGCAGATTAACAAAAATTAAGACTGGAATGGGGTTTTGCCACTAAGTACCTGCCAGGAAAGGTCCATAGGAGCTATTACTTTGCTTCCCTAGTTGGACTCTTTTTCAATGACTTTGCAGCTACACATGATATTTGCCACATTTTCAGTTTGGCTCATCTGTTCTCCACTGATATCCCAGCTATCCTTCACCCCTCTCCTGTTCCTTGTCCCTGTGGACTGCACGTGTCTCTATTTGACCTCAGATACTTCAAGCTAATCCAGAGTAATCTTTCTGTGTCAGTATGAATGACTACGTTGGTTAGCATCAGGATTTAAACTAAAGGACTTTTGGCCCATGCTGTTACTGGCCTGACCATTCTGGGCCTTACGGAAAACCAAACAATTTGTGCTTTATAAATCCAGTGAATGGGCTGTACTCATGCCTCATCCTCCACTGTACAACCAGATCCTGGCTTAGGCACAAAACTTAACTTCTCCATCAGTTTGGTGCAATTTGCTGAGAGCGCCCTGTTTTATTTTTGCCCCAAACTGCTGCATGGTCAGTGCTGGGCGGAGTTCTCAGGCTCCCAAACTATTTCTCTGCTGGTTTGTAAATGAGAAGGAGGTAACAAGCTCCTTCTCATAACATACCATAATGTCATGGCTTTATCCCTAGCATGATATTCAAGACCCATGACTGTCCCTCCTGCTGCTCAGCACATGGTTTTGCATTTTCCCTTTCTTTGGAGGTGCCTTTTCTTCACAGTAACTCTGTATGGCCTGTTGTAAAGTTAGCATCACCGTCATCCATTGGGAAGAGTGATGCAGAGGTTGTTTTTTCATCCTCTGATCCTTCTCCTGCTCTTCAGGTTTTGTCAAATATAGTTGGCAGTGGTCCAGCAGCTGGATTAGCAGTAATTAATGAGCAAATGGCCTGCAGCCCTTTTTCAGACCTGGCAAAGCACATACCTTTCACTTTTTTCTTACATGGCTTTCAGCTCTTTTTTATCATGCTGGGAGAGAGCGGAGTAGCAGCAGATGCTGCTCGGGTCAATACTGGGGAGTGACAGAGGCTGCTGTGCTCTTTTCTTTGCTGCTAATTAATACCAGGGTGGTAGGTAGCGGCTGCTAGCTAGGACAGCAGAACTGTTTTCTCCCTCCCCTTGTAGCTGCAGCCACAGTGAGCTGTCAGTGGCAGCTGTAAGCAGCTGGAGTGAGCTGCAGCAGAGCAGGAATAATGCTGATTTCTTCATTTTCCTGCATGCTTCAGGCTCCAGGCGAACAGCCCTTACAACCTCCTCCTTTGTGACCTGGAGCTGAAGTCCCAGGTGAGATGAAGGCACACATTACTGTGTCAAGCCCAGCAGCCACATAGTGTGGTGAGGTCACCCAGCACCATTCATACCTACAAGTGCCAGACACCCATGTCCAGAGCAGTCACCCATCCACTGGTCTCAGATGCCTCTCTGATATTTGATGAAATTGAATTACACAGAGTTGTCAGAGGATTTATTTACTTATTCTGTGAAAGAGTGAAGGATGCCAGAAGGATGGAAAACAGGGAAAGAAAGGGACGAAAAACCAAAGATGAGAGAGGTAGCTATGCAGTTAGCATTCCTGAGCCATCTGGACCTGTTGGCATGGCCCCATCTGGATGGGCTCACGTGTTCATCCACAGCATGATGTAATCTTCATCATCCAGCATTTGATTTTTCTCCTTGTGCTGGATGGCCTCATATCTAGTGCATGTCTGGAGCGGGCATTTTGATTTCCTGTTGCTATTTGTGGACTTTTCCTGGCCAATCCTCAAGCTCAGCTCAGGCAGTTTGCATTCCTCAAGCAGAAGCAGCAATGCCACCCTGCCAGCAGGAGCAGAGGCCAGCTGCAGCCGGCCTGCCAGCCCGGGAGAGGCAGCCCTGCACGTGGAACCAGCTGTGGTTTGCACCATGCTGCAGCTGGAGAGAGAGTGACACCTCTGCCTGGTGCTCGGACCACGGCGGCTGAGCTCTGGAGTCAGCTCAGCCTTCAACACCAGCACAGAGAGGGACCACTGTTCCTAGATGCTCATGGGCTTTCCTGCCCTGCTGGATCTTGCAGCAGAACAGGAGGAAGGAGAGTTTTACTTTACTCAAGACCTATTCCTCCCTTCAGTAGATGTGAGTAAAAAGCAATTGATGATCTCAGTCCCTCTTCTTTAAAAATACCTGCACCAGGGGACACCAGGGCTCTTGACTGCCCTGTGAAGCAGGTGGGCTTCCCAGCACATAGGAAAGAAGACTGGGAAGCCCATCTGGTCTGACATTGCCAAGTACCCACTCTTGGTAGTAGAAGGCCTGTCATCCCCTTCCCTCCATCACTCAGTGCCATTTGCAGGAGGCAGTGAAGTCCAGTCAGAAGGATTCACTCAGCTTCCCACCATGTTCTGTGGGAGAACTGCCATGCCTCACTGCCATGCATCCACTGAGGAGTGCCAGCAGAAAGAGAAATAGTCATGACCATAATGAATAATAATTTTTTCTTGCATCCTTCCTAGCACATGAAATGAAGAAGATTTGTATGTCTGCCTCCCTAAGAGCACAGTTTGAAGGTCTTAAAGTCACGGAAGCCACACAGGAACAAAACAGCCTTCTTCACTACATAAACTCAATGTGTAGAGGGGCAAATAGTAGAACCATAGATCCCTTCCTGCTTTTAGAATCAGAGCAATTCCCACACTTCTGCATGGTTGGGAAAGTCTGAGATGCTCAGAGGAAGATGGGATTTCTCTACCATATTTGATTACCACTGCTGCAAGCAAACCTCAAACCCAGCAATATGAGAGCCTGCTTCAGATGATGCCATTCTCCACTCTGACTCAAGATGTGGGTAGCTGTGTGATGATACATTAGGCAACAGTTTGACCTGAGCATCCAGTACTCCCTCCCTTACAATGCCTCATTCTGCCCACATGCCTCCCTGAGCTTTGTTTCCTCCAGGGGCTTGGGAATGGGAAAATTGAGTGCAGTGACCCCCAGGGAGCAAAATTATTTTCAGTGGAGAATCCTACTGCCTGGTTCAGAAGTCATCCTGTTTGCATGTGAAGAGAGCAGGGCTTTGCTTTCATAATAACCCAGGGACAGCCTGTCCATCAGGAATGGACTCCCTGGAACCACAGAGCTGAGCTTTTCCACCCAGCTCAGCTCTGTTGAGTGAGAGAGTAGCTCTGGAAAACGACTGCCTCTTTTTAAACCAATTGGCAAAACTCTTGCATCTCTCCTGGGAACAGGCCAGGGATTCTGAGTCACTGCTTGAGTGGGTTGTGGCCAAGGTAGTCGTACCCAAGATATTAAGTGAGAGAGGAGAGATCCACTGAGGAGTGCCAGCAGAAAGAGAAATAGTCATGACCATAATGAATAATAATATAATGATGAAAAGATTCAGAAATGCACTGCCCACTCCAAAAATAAAGTTTGAGGACAACTCAAATGTTGTAAAGAAAAGAGAGAAAAGAGTCGACAAAGACCGCCAAAGCCTGCATGTCAGCTGCAATGCAAGGAGTCGGGTCCAGCTGGCCTGGGTTCAAAGAGCTCCTATTGTCCAACAGCATTTCCAAGACACCATTCAAAACTTTCAGAAAATAAACCCAAGATGCAGGGTGAGATTTATCACACAATAAAGGCAAGCCAGATGTGTGCACCCTTTCAGAGAGAGACAGGAGGAAGACGAAGGAGGAGTGAAGTGGGGGGGTATCAAGCAGCAGAGGCACGAGGGAAGAGGTTGGAATTAAAGGCCTGATGCTGTGAGGATCCAGGAAGAAGCAGGGGACTGGATCTGTGCTGGGACACATACTGGGCACTTGTGAAAGTTTCCTCTTTATCAAGAGCACTATACTTGGGAAAATTCACCTAGCATCAAGGTTGAGGAACAGAGAGGGAAGATCTCATTGATGCTTTTTTTTTCTTTTGTTGCACAAAACCATAATTGATACTGAAAGGTTGCTTCTTGTCCTGAATATCTGCAAAATAAGGCCCTGTCTAAAAGAATGTCCAGAAGCCAAACCACTATAGATTTTGTCTTCATTTTCTGAGGCTCACACAGTCTTCATTATTGCTTTGCAGCATTGGCCACCAGGGCAGGGATGTAACTTCTTGTGCCACAGGAATCGCTCACTTCCACCTGTGATTTAATTATGTTAAAATCTATTTAACATAATCAAATAATAATAAAAGCAATTAATTATACAGACATATAATTTAATATTTGAATATGTTGCTAACATGGAGCTACATGACTACAACCTGCCATCACTAGATAACTCCTCAAGTTCTCCCTGCCTGCAGAACAGCCTGCAAGGTGGCCATGCCATACCACACACCACAGATGAAAAGGTGACTTGGATTTATTTGTTCTCAGGAAAATCTGTGGTAGTAAGGACTTGTTCATCTAAGAGCAAAAAGCCTGAGAAAACATTTTGGAGGTTTAAGCTAGAGTCCCTCTTTGCAGTGACTCATTTGTTTGGTAACTATTTATCTTCTACAACAGTTATTGTTTTTTGTGTTGTGTTTTGTTTTGGTTTTTTTTGTTTTGTTTTTTCCTTGGATCTGGAGCCTTTAAACTGAGCTCAGTTGCCAATGACTAATTTGAAGCAGGACACACTCAGGTCTGTAAGGAGCCATATTTGATCACCAGAGTGGTTCCTCGAAGCCCTAAAACCCATCCATCATCTCCCTTGTCCAGGGATGTCCAGGAAATAGATTCCCAAATCCACCTGCTTCTGCAGAGAGCACTCCAATGCTGAGGTGCAGATGACTGCTTGATCTCAGATGCAGGAGCTTTCACAGCAGGAGTTCAGGGCACAATAGGTTTCCTGGCTTTAAAGGAACATGGGATCTTTTCTTCTCAGAAGCTTCTAACATTACTTGAGTACATGATACCATGCATCTCCACATTTCAACTTCTTCTCACCAGCTACAGGGTCCTTGGCTGCTGGGCCTTGTTGTGGAGAAGTCCAGCTTGAAGAAGGGATGAGAAGGGGTTTGCATGGGCTTCCTTTTCTCCTTCAGCTGTGATTTTCATCCCATGGTTGAAGCCTGATCTCTGACCAGTCAGATATCTGTCCTGATCTTTGGAAATGCAGGGCTTTTACCCCTGGTTCACCAGCATCACATCTTCATTCTACCCCAGCATGGAGTTAATTCAGGATACCCCAGCAGTAACAAATGGCCTGAGAGGCCTTCCTGCTCTTTGCTGCCTAGGAAGGATTTCCCCGTTCTCCAGAGACTCTGGTTTTAGCAGCTCCACTGCTGAGGTGAAAATGGTACCCTCAGCATTGGAGCTGAAGTTTAATTTCCTATCTGCTGCTTAGGGCACAGATTTTCCACTGAGATATTGGCAGAAGGTCAGAAATCTGCATTCCAAACGGAATTGCTTTGAAAACTGTCTTGGTGCAGGACCCTGTTCAGTCTGCTGCTTGCAAAACCCAACTGTTGCCAGCCTGGCCACTGAAGAGAGTCCCAGCTCTTGTCTCTCAAGATTTTACGTGAAAATCCCTCACATCCTTGAGTTACAAATCAGTTGGGCCAGACTTAGTTGCTCTGTTAAGTGCCCTTTACAAGGCGCAAGGAATGAAAGCCACCAGTAATGTTTGGTATTAGCTGCATGCCTGAGCTTTTGGACTTGAACAGAGTACAGCTCTTCCTCTTTCAAGGCCTGCTTTTCTTTATGGGACTCCAGGGACCTGCCAGGGGACAAAATGTGAATTATCTCTGATTTTTCTCTCTGAGCTAAAGAGAAACAGTTTCAGTGAGACAAATGAAGATGATTGTAAAGATAATTCAGACCTTTCCTCCTTCTCTGGTTATCTCCCAGAGCAGATTTCCTCTATCTACCAATGTGTCTTTCTTGTTGCTTTCTTGCAAGATGCAGAAAAAAAGGCCCATAAGGGCATGGGGCTGACACGCTGTGTAAGAGCAGAGATCTGCCAACTCTGGCAGCTTCAACTCCTTACTGGTCAGGGCCAGAAGCTTGCAAAAAATATAGAAGAAATGGTAGAGTGGCATTTATTCAAATTTATTTTGGTTATTGAATAAACATTCCCATCCCACTAACTGGTGAATGGCTTGAGCAGCATACCTCTCTTATTTTAATTGTATTGAAAGCTCATGCTGGGTTTCATGTCATTTAGTGATAGTGTGACATGGTTTTACATCAGCATGGCAGTATAGTTCACAGTCATGCAGAATACGACAGTATTTTCTTTCACTTGCCCTGCATGCTGTCTATACTATACTATACATCCCTCACCATTAAGCAAAATTTTTCTCTAAACTGCCCAGGCAGACGTGCCACACACAATTAAATCCATGTAGGCTTTTCCAGGGTAGATTCACCTCTAGATTTGCAGGGCTGGGCTAGGGATGCATCCCTTGGGTGTGCTATGGATGCCCAGTTGTGTTCTGGCTGCTGTGCCTCTGTGGGGATTGAGGAAGGGTGGATGGGCTCTGCAAGGGCACGCCCAGGTGGGGGTGGATCAGGCTAACATGGCAGATAGGGCCTTCCCAAAAATGATGGATTAGATTTTCACACATAAGGACACAAAGTTTACATGAGGTCCCACCTCCAGATGCTACAGCACAGCAGCTGAAAGCTCCATCATGGTGTGGAGTTAGGGTGTCACTGGGAGCCTGATGCAAACGCAGCTGAGGCTGCACAGGCAAAGCACCAATTCAGCCAAGACAGCAAAGATCTGGGGGCACAGATGACAATACAGCTTCTCTCTCTAAGGGCTACTGCTCGTGTGAAGTCTCTGCCTGGAGACTGACCTTGGCTTGGGAAGGAGTGAAGAGGAAGAGATCCCTGCCAGCTTGCCCATGGATACCTGCATTCCCACAGAGAACAGCGCCTACGCATCTCTGAACACAACCCAGCTGCCACCACAATGGCTTAGAAATAAGGGCAGCTTTGTTTTGTAGCAAGCAAGTTTTGTCTTCACTTCTCCAAGCTCGAAAAAAGCCTAGCAGGACTAGCCTTTTATTTACCTTTCACAAACTCCTAGAAATTTGCCCCAAATCTTCTGCCAAATGAGGGTCAAGTGCAGCTGATCCCAATGTTTCATCCTGAGAGAGCTGTGTCCAGTTCTGCATACGGTTTAAGTCCTGCTCTTTTTTTTTTTTTTTTTTTTTTTATCAGAGTCAGCTGCAAGGCAGTTGTAAGCCAAAGGAAATTTGGGACATTCATTGCATATGTAGCATACACACAGCAAAAGCATGCTGAAAAGCAGAGGCATTCCTTTTTATCCTCCAGGGTGCCACTGCTGGGAGGAGAGGTGCTCGCATCTCTGCAGATTCAGCGAGTCACATGCCATAGGCAAACCATGTACTGTAGCTGCTCTCCAGCGCAGGCCGGTGACACCTGTTTAGCCCAGAGGCTCTTTCCCCTCTCCTCCCCAGCACACGCATTCTGTTCTGAACCCGGCACCCACAGGTGGTGGGAGGCACACACCGGCCGCATGGCTGCGGCCACGCTGCAATGCCACTTGTCTGGTGATCACCTCAGCCTGGGTTCTGTGCTCTTCCACAGCTGTTCCCCTTGCCGGGCACTTCCAGTCCCTCCCACACCACTGCCCGTGGTGCTAATCCCATTTATGCTGAACACACTGGTGCCAGGTGTGGAGACACCAGTGTCCATGGCTTTAGCAGCACTAAAGATCCTCCACTGGGGCTACTGGGAAACCCAGTCACAGGCTAGCAGATTTCAACTTTCCACATACCTTTTACTCCCTTTTCATTCTTTCAGGGGCAGAAGCATTTAAGTTAAAGACTTAAGTCGCCCTCTTCCCCTGCTCCTGGTGCCTCCCCAGGTTCTCCCCAATGAGCTGCAGGCTTGTGAACTCTGAGCTCGATATTACACGGCTGCAATTTCGGCCACGAAACTTCCAGGCGGTCTGCGTTGTGCACACGCTTTTTAACAACATCACCCACTCCGTCAGCTTTGTCCCCGCTGCCGGGGCTGTAGGGCAGGAGCGGGTGAAACCACGAAGCCTTCCTGCCTGCCGGGGAGGCTCCGGCTGGCCGCGGAAGCCGTGTGTTCCGGAGGGGCAGCGGCGGAGCCCCGGGCGCTGCGCACCGCGGCCCGCCGGCCCGAGCGGCCCCGCTCCGTCCTAACCCTGCACTCCTCCCGCGCGCCGCGCCGCGCCGCTGCCAGCCGCCTCCCATTGGCCGCCTCCCGGCGGCGCCGGC
>NW_024365381.1:12990284-13244471 GCF_014805655.1 Passer montanus
GCCGCCGCCGCTGCGCCCGGGCTGGGCGCCGCGCCCGCCGCCGCCCTCCCCCGGCCGTGCCGTGAGCCGCCGACGGTCCCTCCTAGGTCCTGTGGCGCCTAGCGCTGGAAATTGTAAATCCAGGCCCTTGGCACGGATGTGCGGTGGAAGAAGGTTTCCACAGCGAGTTGTGCCTGCGCCTTGCAGGGACGAGAGCAGGCTCAGGGGAGACCTTATCACTCTCTACAAGTAGCTGGAAGGAGGTTGTGGCCAGGTGGGGATCTGCCTCTTCTCCCAGGCAACTAGAGACAGGATGAGAGGATGTCTTAAACTGCAGGTTTAGGTTGAACATTCGCAAGAATTTATTCAGAAAAAGGGTGATTGGACATTGGGATGGGCTGCCCAGAGAGGTAGTGGAGTCACCATCCCTGGAGGTGTTTAAGGAAGGACTGGCTGTGGCATTTGTTGCTGTGTTCCAGTTGACATGGTGTTTGGTCACAGCTTAGACTCGGTGATCTCAGAGGTCTTTTCCCACCTAAGTGGTTCTGGGATTCTATGATTTTACAGACAACAGCAAATCTTGGGTCTAGTTCCAGATCAGGTTCAAACCCTGCCACCCTGGGGTGTCTGGAGTGCTTGGTCCACCACACATGCCAAGGTTGTGATGCTGACAGTAGTCACAGGTGGCTTGGGCATTGATGCAGTGCCTGGGAAAGACGGGGTGCTGCTGCTCAGGATGCTGTCCTGCTGCTGGAGGGGAACAACAGTGGCGTTCACAGGCAGTTTGGCCTTTGGTGCTTTGGCCGTGCCACACAGAGAGGCAGCAAAAGCAAGGGGGTAGCAGGTCAGTGGCAAGCTGTTCAGGCACACCAGGGGCCTGGGTAGACCAGGGATCTGTGATATGTGAGGTACAAGAGCACTATGGGTTCAGGAGAGAGGAGCAGCAGAGGGATGGCAGCCAAGGGGTGGTTGGATGATCACTTGTGCCCCTTGGGGTGCACATACACTGTCTGGCTGTGTGGTGAAGCATGCACAGCATCTGTCCATCCTGCCTGATTCTTATTAACACAGTTGAGAACTTCACTTTCATAAGGTCTAAAATTCTCTGCATTTTAAAGAGAGCAGAAGGACTGTCTGGAGTGTATGGGCTCTTCTTTCCTGGAATGTAAAGAAAACCTCGGCTGTGCAGCTGGAGTGCAGGGGGCTTCATTCCTTAGTGAAAGCAGAGAAGGGAAATGCAGATGTCACAGCTGGGACAGGAGATTTATCTTGGCAAGCAAAGAGGAAAAAATTTTCAAAAGAAAAGAGAAAACTCAGAAGAATCCCCTCCCCATCTTCGCTGCTTGCCAGCACGAGCAGAACCTCCAACCTGCAAAGGCCTTTCGTCTCCTGGGCCTGGGCTGCCGCCCAGCTGGATTTAGCCCTTGCTGCTTTCTCTTTGGAGCGAGACCGTTGTGGTGGGATGAGAGAGGCTGTGAGAACCAGGCTGATCCTGGAGGAAGACTGTGTCCAAACAACTCAGCTGGAGGTGGGAAGGGGAAAGTCACAGTCAAAGAATGGAAGCATGAAAGGGAAAAGGAGGGACAGATGGAGCCAGGATGACTCCAGAGAAGTGGATCCAGGGAGAGAAAGTCATCACCTCCTCAGCCATGCATGGTGCCACTGGGCTACAAGAGTGCTACCTTCAGGCATCCCATGTGCAGCCGGGCAGGGGAGAAGGCTTTGTGCCTCAGTCTCTCCTTGAGGCCTCCAGAGTCCTAACACCAGCTCTGGGTGGGGGTATATGTAGAGCTTGCATTTGGATGTCTGGATGCCTTGCATTAGCTCCCAAGATAACTGTTGTACAACAGGAAAGGGTGTTTGAATGAGAAGTGCACGCACGCACATACAGTGTGCTATTTAGACAACCCTAAGCATGAGGTCAGGATGAAAACATGTGGTGGAAATATGTTTGGAAGAGTCAGTGCCTATGTCGATCACCAGGAGTGGGAGGGAGCAGAAGCCAGGAGCTGACAGATTCTCACTCTCTCCCCATGGCTGAGGTGGCCTCAGCCTGAGCAGATTCTACTGTGGCACCAGGTAAAGGCTCTCTGTAGGGCCTGGAGATGCAATGGTTGTTGCCTCCCCATACCTGTACACACTGGCTCATCCTCTTTGGGCGCTGCCTCCCTGTCCTCCTAGAGTTTGAGGGGGACGGGCAGCCAGAAATCAGGCTTGGATCAGGAAATTCAGCACATCCTCGCCATTGCATTTCTGTCCCTTGGCTGCCCCCTCCCTGACCGCTCACTGGTAATACAGCTTTGGAAACGCATCTCGTGCTATTTCTTGGCTTTGGAGCATACTTAGAAGAAGAAGGAAGGAGAGTGTGAAAGGGAGGGGAAGATAACAGGAGCGAATAATGCAAAATGAGACTGTGCTGTGAGCTTTGTATCCCATCTGGAAACTGTTTTCCCTCAGTACACTGCACACCCACTCCCTCTAGGCCGGGATGGTAAGGGTCAAGTTTCCCAGTTAACTGGTCCCCCTCACTAAAGCCAAACCCATCTGCGTGAAAGCTACTTGAAATACCTTAAAGGAGAATCTCAACACGGTTGCTGAGCCCTTCATTGTCACAATTAGAAACTCTTGGCCATTCTTCTGAGGAGCAGGAGCTGGCTGATCTCAGCCTGGTTGGAAGGCACTCTCAAGGAGTTTTGGTCTTCAAGAAGCTGTGAGAGGATGAGACTGCTGTGCTAGTGAATCTCTGTCCATCCCACCTTCATTCACACCCAAGTTCCACAGACTCTTTCTTGGACCTTCCCTGGTCTGCTGAGACCTTTGTTGCCATTGTGTTGGCAAAAGTCTCGCCAAAGCCCAGCCTAGTAATGTCATTTTGTGGGAGCACATGAACACCTCTAGCTGTGCTGGCCCCAGCCTGGGTGGGAATGGAGGGCTAGTGACCACCCAGCACCTTCCATTCCAGCAAGGATAAAGCTGCTATCCATTTGTTCAGGTGATAAACCTGCTTCTCTTCATTGCTCAGGAGCTTGGAGCACTGACCCTGCCATGTGCTGCTGTGATGTACACAGCCCTGAGTCACCATATCCTAGTTCCCGGAACCCTCTCTCACATATGCAAAGGAGAAGTATAGCTGCAGCTTTCTGAGTTTGGCCAGATAAGTGCAGCTCACAAAATTAGGCTGGGTGGGACAAAATTTGTATATTCTGTGTTAACAGACTCAATCTAAGCTAATTAGTAGTGGTTTTGATGGCATCTAGCCAAAATAAACTGGGTTGCTCCTCACTGTGTCCATCACAGTTGGATCTTGACAAGAGGACACTCTTTCTTCTTACCATATGGTTGCATGCACAGCTGTCTTATACAAATTAGAAGTCTAAAATTAACAGTACCTCTTGACTTCGAGAGAGAACAGTCAACCCAAGAGCCCCAGTAGTCTTCCTGGGAAGTGGTGACAGCTTCTTGCTGGTCCCATAATTTCCATTATGGGTATAGACAGGTACAAACCCTTGTTATTACTTTTGTTTGCTTTACTCTTCCTTCTGCTGCTTTCCTCTGCCTCTTGCCACCTTCTTTGAGTAAAACAACAATTGCCAGCTTTGTGTCAGCTCTAGGTGCTCTTCCTCCTTGAGGGTGTTGGATCCTTGGTGCCCCCTTTGATAATTACTATAGTTATGGCCAATCTCATGGGCTAGCTCCCTTCTCTCCATTGTCTGTGTTTGGAGATGTTGGACTGATATATGTGTGAGTGGTGAGAGCTGAAACAGGCTGCTTTGATGAGAAGGCTTGGCCAGTATTTAGGAGGATAAGACCCAGAAGCCCAGAGAGGGGTAGATCCCACAACATTTCTGCATTCCCAAGTTTCATTCTCTGCTCTTCACCTATGTTTTTCCTGTACTGTGCAATAGGCCTCTGTCTCTTGGAGAGAATGGTCTCTTGGGGACCTGAACTCCTGCACCTCTGGGAGAACAGTGTTGCCTTCGTCCTCATTTCCAAACAGCGAGGTCTTCCAGCAGCAAGTCTGCTGAGTGGTGTCTAAAATAATGAGAAACCTGAAATTACTCCTGCCACTGTTGGTGCCTGTGTTAAGCCTCTCATACTCAGTACCTTGCACTCATTACTCATCTCTCACCCCTCAGCAGCTGCTGGAGTGATGTTTTTTAGTTTCGGAATAAAGCCAGAGACACATCTCCGCCTCTTCCCTCTAGGTAGGTTTGTCCAACAATAGAGAGATTGTTGACTGACCAAGGGATCATTGTTCTAAATGTGGGTGGGATGCTGCTAAAAGATAATCTGTGTAACTACTGCACGGATGCATTTTCTTGACTCTTCAATCCCACCTCTGCCTTTGTTAATGCACAGTTGTGAAAAAAATTGGAAGCACGTGGCAGTGTCACAGCTGTCCATCCAGCTCCACTTCTCTTCCATGGCTACACAGTGGTTCTAGTTTTCATGGTCACAACATGAAATATGATTTGAGCCCGGCTCTGCTGTGTCGTGGTGCATTAGCAGCCAGCACTCTGAATCCCTTTGCTTTTCTGTGGCTCTCGCCCTTACCATAAGGCTATCATGTTCACATCCTGTGTTTGCTTGTGTTGTTTAGAGAACACAAGACAAAGAACAGCTGTTACATGAGCAGACGCTCTCTGGGGTTAATGCTCAGGACTCCAAACTCTTTATCCTTCTATGCTGTAGGATAGGTCAAAACCTGGTTTTCCAGTGCTTTTTAGATAACTATCTAACCCAGTTCCATCTGCTGACTCAGCTCCCTCTGAAGTTACACTCCCCACAGATGGTAGGTGTTTTCTGTTACTTGATTCAAGTGCAAAAGTGCTCCTAGGCAACTTGGAAATGGCGGTGGATTTTACCAAACTACCCCGCCAACTCTGCTTCTGCTGTGGAACTAGTGGAGAAAACTTTAGTCCTGACACCGCAGAGAGGGCCTCAACACCAGGATTTAGCATGATTGTGCCTTCTCCACCCTACTTGCACATGCAGTGTCTGGTCTCCAGGGAAGCCTTGAAGGATGATGTTGGAGGATGAAAGGCACTGATATGTTGGAGATTGCTGTTGCTGACCGTCTCCCTCCCCCACGTGGTGGAAAGTGTGGGTCTGTTCATCTAGAGCCTACTTCCCTCCCCAGCCTCACCCCAAAGCTCTGACAGCCAGTGGAATGTTGACAGAGTGGTACTGCGCTCAGGTAAAATAAATATACCTTCCAGTAGGAGCAGGAACCTACAGACTCCGGCATCCGGGGTCCTCGGGCCACCTCCTGCCTCAGTTACTGGGGAAAGAAAGGACTGCACACACCCCATGCTTCTC
This sequence comes from Passer montanus, assembly GCF_014805655.1. Classification (NCBI taxonomy): domain Eukaryota; kingdom Metazoa; phylum Chordata; class Aves; order Passeriformes; family Passeridae; genus Passer; species Passer montanus. The sequence goes on from NW_024365381.1 coordinate 12,995,583, forward strand.
TAGAAGCCAGGCTCCCTCCTGAGCTGAGCTCTCACCCTGGAATTCATTGGCATTCATGTCTCCACTCCAGGACCTACGTGATCTCTCCCACTCTCATTCATACCCTGTTGCTCTTGGTATTTCAGTATACTGCTTTCAATGCCTTTCTGCCCACCAAGATGCTTTTCCAGGCAGGGGGTAGGGGGGACAGACCCAGTCTGACTCTTCTGAGCTCTCTCCAGTTCATTTAAGTTACACAGTTCTGTCTGTGTAATATAGTCACTTGAATCTATGTCTTTTCTTTCCTCTCCCTGAGCCAGAAGCCTCAATCTGCCAACAAATGGGATAATTTTTCAGCTGGTGTTTGGCAGCCATCATTTTTCTCCCTGCCCAACCAATGCTTTGTTGTAGCAAATGGAAAAGTTAGTGATTTGACTTCTGAATAGGAGGATATGCCTCAAAGGAAGAAGGTTCCCTGTAGCATCAGGAGCTCAGCTCTGCAGCAGCACTGGCCAGATTTACTGACTGTTACTGGAATGATTAGTGGAATGATTGTTTGTTGTTAACAGCCCATCTGCAGTGTTTAAACTTCATCGGGGAGCTGAATTTCACAGGCATTATCTGGCTGAAGTACAGCCTCATATGGTCCACAGAGGGGCTGTTAAATCCCAGAGGAAATTAAATACAACAGGGGGCCTTCCTGTTATGTTGATCCAACTGATCTTTTTTCTCTGACAGAAATCAGCAGCTGGGTTGATGTTCTCTGGGGCATCAATGTGCCTATTGCTGCTGGCAGAGAACATGAAAAATTGTCTGTCACTAAGGACAGGTACTGAAGACCATGACTTTGTGACACATTTACATTTTATCATCACAGGAATCTCCTTCCTTGTTTTGTTGTCACAGTGAGATGATATTTAGAAGACACAGTTAGATATTCACAAAGGAAGGGGGAGATAAGATAATGTAGAAAAGTTTCATGCATGTTTGTGGCATAGATAAACATGCAGTGATGTACAGCACCACATCCCTTTCTATCTTAATTCGAAGTGTTTTTGTCAGACTGATGCAGGCGAGGAATAGAAACTGGTTTTTGCCATGCAAAAAGGTCCAGTGCTGAGGTTTGACTCTCAGTGCAGAGGAAGGCTCTCATATCCCTCTTGGAGATTACACTAATGCTCTTTCTCCCTTTGTGTTTCCTCAGCATTTCTCAGAAAACCTGGATCATTTCTCAGAAAACATGGAGGATTTCTCCAATGACCTCTTCAGCAGTTTCTTCGATGATCCAGTACTGGCTGAGAAGAACCCTCTGCTGGACATGGACCTGGACCCACCCACTCCAGGCATCCAGGCAGAGCACAGCTATTCCCTCAGTGGAGACTCTGCTCCCCAGAGCCCCCTTGTGCCTGTCAAGACTGAAGATAATGCTAACGGTGAGCATGAGATGTGCACGCTGCACCGCTTTGGGCACCTCTGTTAGCAGAGGCTCTGTCTGGCTTTCATATATAAGGACAAACTGGCTGTTCCTTGGACTTGCACATCTCCAGTCCGGGGAAGAATTTGATTTGCTGTTGTCAAATACAGCCCACATTTTTCCCTTCTATTTGTGCTGTGATAGTCACATTACTCCTTTGCCGGGCTTACTGTTATTTACGAGGATGGTAATTGGCTGTGGCTTAGTGTGCTGCCAGCTTCTGGCGAGCAGTAGGCAATGTCTTTTTAGAACCCTGCAAACTTGGGTGTGGATGCCCTAGATCCAGCTCCGTTTTGGCATAAGGCAGCAGGGTTTTGGCTTGCACATAGGAAGCATGAGTCTCTGGCTGCAACCAGTGCTGGTACATGTGGAAAGCAAAGTGGCTTCTTTACCAGCAAATCTTTTAGCAGGAGACAGAGGGGAGCAGTCATTTCAAAACTTATTTTTAAAACAATTCATTTCAGGATAATTTATGATGGCTGGGTATTTTTAGAGCTGTCCTTGCAGAGAGTCCTGTAATTTGTGGGATTGTGTGGGTGTCCTAACAGCTGATGGACACCAGGCTGCCTGAAAAAGCAGTGGCAGAAGCTCAGTATACACATAAGACAGCTATTCCTTTGAGCAGCAGTGAGACCTGGGACAGAGGCTTCCTCTCATGACTAGGAATGATCCCAGCTTTCTGGTACAAATGCCAAGGCAGAAGGAGAGAAGGCTGGCCTCTGCTACCTCTCTGGTCCTTGAAAAGGCACAGCCATCTGCCACATTCCTTAGGGGCATCTCGGAGAGATGCTGAGAGAGAGGTTTATGGCAGGCCAAGCAACTCTGCCTTGGTACCAAAAAAAGCTTTCAATTTGCATTTCTTTTTCCTTAGTTTTAACCCCAGTACAGTCTTGGAGGGGGCAACTAACGAAAAACCCCCAAACCAGTGTGAACAAATAAACACAACTTTCTTTTGCCCCTGAAAAAGAATAGGAGGAGATAAGACTTGAGAATGGGAGAAGCCAAAAGAATGCATTTGTAGAAAGCAGTAAATGAAGACTGCCAGCATGAAGCTATCTCAAGGACTCCTCTCTGAGACACTTAGCACCACTTCTCCTTCTCCACTGTCTGTACATGCCCTTCCTTCAGCTGTTATGTCTCAAAAGCAAGACCATGACTCTCTTGAATGGAGTGTGACACTGATCCTTGGGCAGAGGCCAGCACAGGGTGTACAGTGCATAACCCAGGAGAGTTTGAGATGGGCCTGGCACTTGCTCTCTGAGAGTGCAGGTCAGTTTCATAAGGGAGTAAGGCCTAGCATTACAATGGCAGGTACAGGAGTATCCATGCACCCAGTCCTGCAGCTAGATAATTCAGCTCATCTTTTCAGGGCTTTTTTGGCTCTTAATTGCATGTGAGTCATATTCTAGTGAAACCCTGAGTCAGGTCCAGTATTTGCAACACTGTTCAGTCCTTTTGGCACAGCTCCATCCACTCTCAGTCCTTTTAGACATTCAGTTCCAATTAATTACCCAGAAATGTTTTTTCTTTAACATTAAGCAAGCTCTGCTCAGTCTGCAGAGCTCCCCAGGAATGCCCCTGTTCTGTCTAGGCTTTGAGCTGGCTGAGTCTTGCTTTTTATCAGCTTTCTCCCAGCTTTTCTGCAGATCTCCAAAACTCTTCCAAATCCTGCCCCTTCCCACATGGTTCCCACTAACACAGGTCAGCTAGGGCAAGCCACTGGGTGCATTGTGACCCTGCTTATCAGTGGAGTCTGCTTTCCAGATGGCTTGTGCATACGGACTGGCTGCTTCATTCCTCGGTACCAGGCCGGAGTTCCTCAGGGTGTGATTTGTGCCAGGAGCAGGGAGAGCCAGGGTTGTGAAGAACAGCGAGCACTGGACCAGCCTCTGGTTAGTGCCTGCCCTCCTGTACAGGTCCTGCTTTGTCACTGCTCTTTGCCTCACCTCCTCAGCCCTGGGCACATACAGATGTCTCTCAGCCGTATTTCTTCCCAATACATACAGAGTATCTACAGAATGTCTAAAGCAGAGGATGAGTGTCATGGCATGCTTCATCCACCAACATACAGTGAAATCTGCAGTGATACAGTGTTACCTCTGAAACATCCTCTTAGGCAGCAGAACCTAGACACGTCCACAAGAGATGCCTACTCCTCAAGTCCCTCATTGACCCTCTGATGCCTTATTTGTCTCTGGTTCTGTAACCCAGTCATTCCCCAGAAGAATCTCCGAGGGTGGGAAAGAGAGCAGGGTCAGAATGTAGACAGGAAATGGGAGGACGGCACATACTTATTTGGGTGTCTGCTCCTTGGCCTGTCTGGACTGACAGCACTGGGGGCTGCTCCCTCACTGAGTCAAGTCTGATCAGGGAGAGCCCTTGGTGGTCTGCTCTCCCTTGTCTGGTAACTTGCTTCAGCAGCAGCCCTCACAGAAAGAGAATACCCCACACATCTGAGAAAAAGAGAAATGCAGATCTTTGCAACAGAAAGGATGAGGAGGAAAAGGCTTCAAAAGACAGTAAGGAACTTCAGAGTAGTCAGTAGGCAAAATGTTCCCACGATGGGCATAGCAAAACCAGAGAAAAGTTTAAATGGGGGAAGCTGTGAACTCTTTAGCACTTTTCAAAGGGGTAGGTTCAAGTGAATCATCTATCAGGACTGACACAGATTTACTTGAACTTGCCTAGAGCAGTGAGATAGACTGAAAGATCTCTCAAGGTCACTCATTTCTGTGAAAAGCAGAAGTCAGTCCAAATTTTCTGGATACAAACACTTGTAGCTGTGTGACACTTTGCCTCCTTCCATCAGAAGGGGTTTGTCTGCATACCAGGGTAACTAGGACTTCACTACTAGCTGTGGGTTCAGTGTCCTTAGCAGGACAGAGAAAACACAATCCTCTCTGTGTCTACTCAGTAAGCTCTGTGTTGTCTCAGCTGTACAGTGCACCTCTGCCTGAGATGCTGCCTGATGACATTAGCCCTGCTGCATTGTGGGAAGCTCTAGAGAGCAATCCAGCAGCACTGAGAGCAGCACACACAGCTGAGACACACGCAGCAGCCTCAGGATCTGTGTGCTTGACAACGTCCAGTCACAGAGGCAGCTGGAAGGAATGAGCATCTGCTAGAGAGACCTGTCTAGGCAGAAATAAGAGGTGCTAGACCAAAGACAGGACGACAACATATTCCATTGGCAAGGCCAACACTGTGTTATCATATATAATTCTTGTCTGGGCTTTAACACTGCTGTGCCAAGCAAAGCTCAGAGGTAGGATTGTGCCCTGGCCTCTCCTGAAAACAGAGGCTGAGCAGGGCAAAGACAGTGTTAACGTACCTTTAAGTTAGATCAGATGGCAGCTTCCACATGAACAGCTGCTTGTTTGTACTCTTCTTCGTGCTGGCTTTTCTGGAGCACAGAAAGACCTTCATCCCTCTCCTCTTGCCAGGACATCTTCTAGACTGAGGCCTGCACTGCAGAAATTAAATCTGCAGATTAATCTTTAGAATAAACAAAGAAGTGTTTGTTCTATTCATTATCCAAGTCACAAATTATTATAAGCAAAATTGAGTTTTAGAGAAAACTCAATTTTTTTTTACTTAATAAATTATACTTTATATATATTTATACTTAATGGAGTATATGCTTGTAAAAAATGTTGACAGGTATGATTACTTGTTTTTATTGTTTTTAGAGAAAACAGAGCTGTCTGCTCTGGGCAGCAGACAGCTAGGCAACATCCCTGGGCCTGACTGAAAGTGCTGCATGCAGAGAGCAGTGCAGAGAGGTTAGAGAGTGAGTCAGACTGTGGCCTTGTAGAGGCACCTGCAACTCTCTCTGGTTCTCACTTAGCAACAGTTGGTCCTATATCAAGCCAAATGTATTTTTGCTTGTCAGATAAAAAGGGAAAGGGAATGGATGGGGATGAGGAAGGAGGGTGCAAGGCTGCAGGCCAGGAGTAGCCTTTTGGCAGGCTGAAGTATTTGGAGGGCAAAGACCAAAACTTTAGAGCAGAATCTAGGCAGCTCTCCTGCCTAGCAGTCCTTTTCCCATCTGATCTGCTGTTTATCTGGGATCTCTACTTCCAGTGGCAAGCCAGGCTCTCACCACAGATGTGCATGGGACAGAGCAGACAGGAGGCAAGGGGAGCATGCCCCCAGGGCTCCATTCAGTTCTCTTCAGACACCCCCTTTCCCTCACTGGTGCTTCTTGTCCCTGCCATCAATGGCAGCAGGGTACAGCTGTGGACAGCAGCCCCCTGAGCAGCCCAGGGGAGAGAAGAGTCTCAGAGGTGAGACTGAGGGGAGCAGCTGTAGAAGCAGCCTCACAAGCAGGTGCTGCAGTGGGCTTCCTTCCACAGAAATGGACCTTCCTCCTCTTCTGTCCTGCAGCAAAGCCCTGGTAGTTGGCACAACATCATCAGGCGGCCAAAGCAGCACTGTCAGCCTTTCACTGTCATCCTGCTTGCTCTCTCACCAGCTCTCCAGAACAGAGGTGGTGCTATTCTTGGTAAATCACCTGGCAGCTCTGTGGTGCTGGCCATGCTGCCTAAGGAGCGACAGCCCAGCCTCTTCCTCTCACTGAGCCCTAAATATAAATAAGCTCCAGAGGATGAGACCTAGACATTACTGGGGGAAGAAACCCTGCAACTGTCCTCCAGATCCTGGGCTGTGCAGTCAGAGGCCAGCAGAGACACAATTCCTTTATCTCTGTCGTGTCTGCTCCCCACACACTGGGGAGCACACACCGGGGGTTCATTCCCTTTTGTAGTGTTGTGGGCCTGCACATGCTTGTGTGGTGACAGTGCTAAACTTGGAAAGGCAGCCTCCTCAGTCAGAGGAAGCTGTCTGCATGGCTTCTTTTCTCCTTACCCTCTTCTTGCTGGAGTTTGATTCTCATGTTGTGCATGTTTCAGAGCTGGAGAATGGAGTGTGGTCACTGGGGCCCAAACTCTGCTCCATCATGGTGAAACAGGAACAGAACCTGCCTCTAGACCTGCCTGAGTCCCAGCTACCTGCCAGCTCCATACCAGTGCTGAACCTCAACCCTCTGCAGAGACTGCCACTCCCCGAGGAGGTGAGCCCATTTAAGATCTGTCGGGAACCTGGGCTCTCACACAGCAGCACCCCTGGTGGTGCAGATGCAGACACGAGACCACAGGGTCCTGCAAGGTGATTTAGCTACTGAACAGACAGGAGAAGGTGTTAGAAAGCCCAAATACTGTATTATTTGTCATTCTTCTCTTGAAATGGCAGCACAGAAGGCTTTACAATCTTGGTTAAATATAAGCATGTTTCCTTGGCACAAAAGCCAAAAGCTTTAAGCTTGCACCTACTAGAGATCTGTCCCCTCCAATATGCCAGTATTTCTGCAGCCACTCTTGGCTTATTTTTATTTTTCAAAGAACAGTGTCAATTAATGTGATGCCAGTGACCTCACTATTCCTCCATATAGACTCCTGCTCTACCACTGTCTTTTTCATGGCTTTGAATTTGTCACATGGCCTCTCACTCTTCATAGCTGCTCACTGGAAATGTTGGTGCCACTCCAGGTCCTCCTCGCTTTTTCCTATGAAGCAGCAGGATTTATTATATCTAGGTTCTTAAGAAGTCTGTTTGTCTGAAGGAGGTTCACTTATGCCACTGGTATGTGGGTGTAAGTTGAGGCCTTAGTTCAGCTGGCCTTGAGTCCAGCTGTGTTGGATGAGAAGGTCTGACCAGTCTCACACAGACCTTGCCTATCTTGTAGCAGCTCAGTAGATAACAGTAGAGCATCTCTGGGGTTCACTTCCTTTTTTCACTCATGTTGAACATCTTCCCATTTAAACAACCATCCAAAACAAATGGGTTCTTCCAGCCAAAACTGTGCACAAACTTCCTCTATTATTTACACAGCTTGAACTTGCTGTGCCCTCCAATCTCTGCTGTGTATGCTCAGCAGCCATACCATGGTGCTCTCTCAGCTGTGTTTACAGTCTGGAGGAGTTTGCAATGTGTCTGTTTAGTGTAAAAACTCCACTCTATGGTGGGCTGGGGGCTGGCAAGCCAGGAGGCTGAGGGGCAGCATAACACAGATGGGAGTAAATCTACTCTTTATTCAGCTCTCAGTCCCTTTCAATTGGAAACAGTTGCCCAGTGGCCCTGGTGAAAGTCACATGAACAGGACAGCACGGTTGTTCTGTTTCTGTAAAACCTCTATACTCCCATTTATAATGAAGGCAGATCAAAGAAGGACTTCCCATGGTAATGCAGGGGTTGGTTTAAATTACACTGTCTGGGTCTGTCAAAGGAAGAGTTGCCAAGAATAAAAGTCATCTCCCTTTTGGAGATACTCTGCTCGGTGCATTGCTTGGCAGCACATCCATCTTCCAGTGCCACTTCCTCTGTAAATGTGTTTGCACTCTGTGTGCCCAGCGATTGAGACTTCAGGGGCTTATGTTTGAACTCTTGGTTTCCTCCATGGTGAGAGGCTCCTTTGGGGCAGAGCTGTGAGATGGGGTAGGACAGGCAGCAGGGGACCAGTGGCTATGGACAGAACTGGTGGGAGCCTTCTGGGCAGGGGACATGGCAGTGGCCAAGAGCTTTTTCTGCTTCTCTTCCACAGGTTCCTATAGAAATGACTCCAGCACCTGTGATCAAAGCTGAACCCAAAGAGGTGAACCAGTTTCTAAATGTACCTACAGGTAAGGAGATAGAATTCCCTGGTCAACTATAGTACTCAGCTGTAGATTGTTATTATACAGGGTGGAAAGACAAAACACCTAAAAGCAGAGCTGTGCATATGAGGTAGCACTGGGGCAGAGAAGAACAGAGGAGTGGGCACTGCACTGTTCTAACTCAGATCAGTGTCTGCATCAGGAGCCACAAACAAAATTGTTCAGACAGGGACTCCCAGGCAAAACAGGCTACTTCAGAGTTGGAAATATGCAAGAGTGCCTTTAAAATCCTCAGAGAGACTGTAGAGCTATCCAAAAATAACCATCTGAAAGTCAGGAAATTCAGGATCCAGTTTAATTTGAAAGAAACCCAAGCATCTGAAAATCTGCCGATGCACAAATGAAAGCACTATGGGAACTCCCACTGCCGCAGAGAGACATTCCTTAGGCATATTCCCACCTCCATTAAGGCCCCTAGGGCTCTCCAGTACAAAGTGGGGACAGTTTTCAAGTGCTTGGAAACCAACTGAGTGACCGGAGCCCTGTTGGATCAAGTGTGCTGGCAAGTGTGTGAGCCCTGCAGCACTTTTGGAAGAGCTTTGCTCTCACAGAGTTTCCTGTACTTGTGAACAGGCTATGGAGCAAAACATCACAGGCTTTTTACTTCATTTTGGTTGACAGTGGAGCACCTTATTGCTTTGTAAATACCTTCAGTTCCTTGGCAAAGCCCTGCCAGCTCCTCTGCAGTTCCCAGTTTAGCACATTTGAGGTCAGTCTAACCTCTGTCTGAAAGGCTCAGTCAAGCCTTTTTCTCAGACTCACCTCATCTTGTGAAATTCATCATCCTCTCCTTTCAGCCCTGTGTTATGGCAGGGGGCATAACCCTATGCCTGTACCAACAGGCTGACATGAGAGCCATTGACTTGATCTCCTTATTCCTCAGTAGATGACCTGGTGCAGATGCCTCCAACTCCACCCAGCAGCCATGGCAGTGACAGTGATGGATCTCAGAGCCCTCGGTCCCTGCCTCCCTCCAGCCCAGCCCGGCCTGCTGCTCGCTCTTCTACTGCCATCTCCTCCTCACCTCTCCTCACAGCACCACATGTAAGGAGGCAACAGGGCTGGGACACAGGGCTCCTTGCTGCTCAGAGGGGTTTGTAGGATTTCCAGGGCTATGTGGAGGTTCCTGCCCTTGCTAAGGCCTTCAGGCTGAAATGCTCTGTCAAGGCAATGTGTCTTAGCACAAGGATAAATGCTCACAGGAGTGAGAAGAGGCACAATGAATCTTGCATATCTACCAACAGCTACCTTGTTTTAGCAGGTGCTGTCTGTCTTTCATCCATACTTTGGGAAGTGGCCTATGCACTAAGAAGACTTTCTGAGAAGGCTAATGAGAGAGAGGAATTACTGAAAATTCCCATAACCAGACCATTTTAACTGTTGCCCAGAAGTTTGTCGGCAGGGTCCTGCAGTGCAAGTGTGTAGCCAGACTCACTTTGAAGGAACAGATGCCCTCCCAAGTAAAAGAGGAAAGGAGTTGCTGAGCTGTGCCCCAGAATCAGGTTGAGAGTAGGAAAGAGCACTGCCCTGCACTTGTTTGGTGTCAGTGGGCAGCAGTGCATTGTGTTCTGATGTGTACAGCCTCTGGCTGCCCTGCAAGGCTTTAAGGACGATCACTGGGGTAGAACTCCTTGCTGACACTGATGAATGCTCTCTGTGTGTTTCAGAAGTTACAAGGAACCTCTGGCCCACTGCTCTTGACTGAAGAGGAGAAGCGCACCTTGATTGCAGAGGGTTACCCCATTCCTACCAAGCTGCCCCTCACCAAAGCAGAGGAGAAAGCACTGAAGAGGGTCAGGAGGAAAATCAAGAACAAGGTGACTACAAAAAATGTAATCATTCAGTTCCCATGATTCCAGAGCATCTTCAGTTGACCAGTGCTATAGTTACCCTCACTTCCTCAGTGCCTCTGCAGCTCAGAAAAGGTGGGATTGTGCTTTTGGTACACTACCACAAGCCTCCCAACCTACAAAAATGCTGCCAAGGACATCTCTGCTTGCATGCTTTGCATACAGCCATACCTGGGAAGTGTGGCTTCCAACCCAGCTCCTGGGAGTGTGTGGTGTGGAATAGGGTCCACAGTTCAGACAAACTGGTCAAGTCAGGCCTTGTTGCAAGGACAGGGAAACCAAAGCCATTGCATGGTGCAGGACCGATGATGCAGTGTTCACTCGCCAGGCAGAGGCTGTGATACTTTAGACTGGGATTAGAAAGCATCCTGTGGGAGAAGTGGTGAGACTGAACTAATCACCCAGTGACTCAGAAGGGGCCTGGGGCAGAATCAGCCAGAGTGGCCACAGCTCATACACATGTGAGTCAGTGGAGTGGAATGCAACCCTGAGGATGCTCTCAGCATCGAGGGGCATAATGCAGCAAATGGCTGCAGGCTACAAACCAAGGAGGATTGCATACCTACAGCATCAATCCCCCCAAATTGTGGCCTAGACTGGAAGGCAACTCCCCATTTGCCTCTAGGATGCTGTATGTGCAGGAGACAGACAAGATGCATGACCCACAAAAAATATCAGGGGGTTTATGATACTGACTCCCCTCTGCCCCCCTCACAGATCTCTGCTCAGGAGAGCCGCAGGAAGAAGAAAGAGTATGTGGAATGTCTAGAGAAAAAGTAAGTTTCTTCTTCTCAGTCTTACTTTGAAAAAAGGAATCCTGACCATGTGCAGGCTGCCTTTCTAGTGTTTTGTTCTCTGAATTGCTCAAAGAATACAATTCCTTGCAAGGCTGGCTGCCCAGGAGTTTGGTTTGGGATCCTGCCCCTACTCTCCTCCCTCCTAGAAATCCTCTTGTGGGATAAAGATTGGGCAAGAAATTTTGTGTTTCCATCTGCTTCATTTGGCTGGTCCCCTGCAAAAGACAGGCCATTTTGGCTGCCAGCAAGGTGGGATTTTGGGTTTCCCCACTAGAAGTTGCTTCTATTTTGTCTGTCCCATAAGTGGCAAGCTCTCTGAGGGCACTGATCGTGGCTTTTTCCCCCGTCTTCCCATGAAGGTGGACACACGAATACTTGACAGCAAGAAAAACTTTGCATTGCAGTTATTCCTCACTCTCCCCCACTTCCACTCTCTGCATTATCTTTGTTTTTCCGCTTGCAACCTTGTTTTTTTATGCATGGCAGGCATAAGCCTAAGGTGATGTCACATGACACTGACTGGGTGGAAAATAACTCCTATGCTAGCAACCCCTAATGCACATTCCCAGGCAAAGAAGAATGCTGCAATCCAGGCACAAATTCATGTTTCTGTATAATTACCATCTTCTTCCCAGTTACTAACACCATCTGAGATCAGCAAATGGAAAAAAACAACCCCCAAATCCAACTTTAAATTAACTCTTCTCCCTGATGCTATTTCTCTTCTCTAGTTGCACAGAAATGCTCGATTAAAGCAGATGATTCAAGGCGCCTCAGTGTGCATGGGTATGTCCAGGCATCAGAGCACATCACCTCCAGCTAGTGTCCCATATGGGGACCTTCAAGCCAGGGCTGGGGAGCTGGCTGACCTCGCTCAAAGGGCAGGTCCAGGGCGTTTGGTGCTGGGGCCTCCTCCCCAGATGTGGCTGTGGTGCCTGTATGTACTAAGCAGTTTGTTACGCTAGAGCATTGCTATGACAGATGGCTTTCAAACAATGCCAGGTTTAAATGTGAACCAAAAGCAGCATTCAGTGATTTTTTTTTTTAATAGAACATGTCTTTGGTCAGCTTGGCTTACTAAAAAGTGGTTTGTCAAAGCCTGTACTTGGGCCCTTCCCCATTCAGTTTGACACTTTTGCTGGAAGCCCAGTTTTTGCACGGAACGCCTGGTTTAAAGGCTGTGCTGCAAACCTCCAGCAGGATCAGGCTGTGTCTCTGGCTTGCTTTTCTCCCGACCTGGAGGCACTCCCCTTCCCTTGTCCCAGCTGCAGCCCAACCACTTTCCCGTCGGAAGCGGTGGGAAGGAGCCTGCAGGTTCTCTGCTGCCCTCAAGTGCCTGCAGTCGGAGCTGGCCCAGCGTTTGCACAGAACCGCCTGGATTTCACAGCCAGGGCGCAGAGCCCAGGGCAGGTTCTCAGGGAGGGGTTTGACTTTGTCCCCCTCCTCCTTTTTCATGCTTCTTAGCGGGGTTTGGAAGGGATGGAAATGTCTGCATAACTTTGGGTCTGTCCTGACTTGATCTGCCTGTAACCAGGAGCTCCTGTCTCTCCCAAGCCTCAGAAGACCCTGAACTGGGAACTGTCACGTGTAACTGTCCACCTGCACTCTCATCCCTTCTCCATTGGAGCTGGTTGCAGTCAGGTGGGCCAAGTAACATTTGATTTCAGGACCATATCTGCAGGTGACAGATGAAGCCACTGAGCCTCCATACCCCATGAGAAGCGAGGACAGCATTGTCTTAATCTCTCTGGCCTTTGTGACTAACTGGCTCTGGGTTTTATTCCCATAGGGTAGAGACATACACAACAGAAAACAATGAACTCTGGAAAAAAGTGGAGACCTTAGAAAATGCAAACAGGTAAGAGGAGCTAGACTGGCCCTCTGTGGGTAGGGTGGGGTGGGTAGGAAGGGAAGTCAGGAGCACTGGAGTGGGGGGACAAGAAGAGAAAAGCAGGCTCCTCCTGCTCCGGCACGGGTGCTGCTTGGAGAGGTGCTGGTTTTCAGCCCATGACAGCAATGAGGCAGCTGGGTTTGGTTAGCAAGCCTGGAATGTTTGTGTTGGGACGCCAGGACACTCTGCAGCAAGGGGAGGGAGGGAAGGCATGTTTCCCATAGCACTTCGTCCTTCTCCCTGCAATCCTTTGGGCCCATGCTGCTTTCTCCATTCCCCTGCAGGGCTCTGTCTGTCTCCAGGGCAGATGCATTGAGGCCTCTCACAGCAGCCTCTCAGACCCACTGTTTCTGCTTTTGGGCTCTTCAGAGAAATAAAAGGCCCTGGTATATTGTGGCTGTTTCAGGTTTCTCTTGAGAAAGCTGAACAGACTTGGTGAATACAGGGAAAGCCCATTATTCTAATAAAAGTAAAGATCCTAACTCCCACCAGATCCAGGGCAATTTGTTGTGCATGTGGTGTTCCAGCCCTTTCTCAGCCTCTTTTGGGCAAAGCAAGCCCAAAGAATCTGTCTCATCTGCTGCTACTGCTCACCTGAAAGGAGCAAGCTTGCTCTCACAGCCCCAAAATTCTCACACCCAAGGCTCTGGGTTTCCTCATGGGAAGCTCTGGTGAGCACTTGTGTGGCTTTGGCCAACCAATAACCAGGGGAATTTGCTTCCTTGGAAGCAAATAATGAAGACTTCCACCCTGCAGTGGGGGTGGGCAGCTGGAGCTAGAGGAGAGCCCAGCTCTTTCCCCTCTTACTGGGCACAACAGGTGTGAGCAAGGGCAGGCTAAGTGCAGGGGATGCTTGTCTCTATAGCTCCATTTTTATCAGCTCACATTGAAGGGGAGAACCACAGCCAGAGAGCCAGTTCCTCACTCACTCCTCAGCTGCCATGACAGCTCATGGAGTGCTCCTAGAGGCTTCACTGCACACCTTCCTCCCATCCACAACACGAGTGCAGTGGCCTTGACTTCCAGGCCTGACACTGGTGCTGGGGCTTGCCAGGCATGGTCTGGCTGAGGTGTGTGAGAGCCAGAGGTCTCCTGTCTGCCAGAGATACAGCTGCTCTCATGCACGGGGCACAGCTTGCCCCCTGGTCTCTCTGGGAGTGTGGGCAGCCCTGATGCTGGAAAAATGTGAGACCCACCCTGAAAAATCAGGATGCTGGCCTAAAAGCCAAGAGATTTTAATTTTTTCCCTTAAAATATACATTGTGTTCTTTCTAATTGGGTTTGGATTTTGAGCACTGCCAGTGGGACACTCTGTGCTTCTCTCCCTCCACATGTACAGGGAGAAAAACAGGATTTGGAAAGGGATAAAGCTGGGATTCTCCTGCAATCTCGTGGTTCCAGGACCTGGCATTTTATGAAAGCTCAAACATATTTGTTTAAAACAGTCAGTGCTCCCAGAGGAAAAGTCAGCAATAGTCTCCATTTCAATAATATGAAACTCTTGGGAACTGTGCACTCTGTAATCTCCCTCATCCCAGATTCCTTCACCAGCTCAGTGAAGGGTTCACTAGCTCTTGGTAACACCTACCACTGTTTTGTATTATGTGTGCAGATGCCCATGAACAGTTAAATGGGGCAGAGAGACCTTAGCATGTGTTCCAACCAGGGCAGTCAGAGAATTAATTAATTGCTGAACTCAAGATTTGGCTTTGCCTACATTCCTCTGCAGAATTTGCCAAGACTGAAGAAGCTCAAGGGGATCACAACTGTTTCTTATTTCTCTCTCCACCACAGTTTGGGGCACAAGTCGAGCTTCAGAGTACGTGTCTCTGAATGAAGTGGGAGCAGGCAAGCCTGTGCTAAAGGTCTGACCTGTCTACAAAGTTCAGCCTCCATGCCAGAGCTTGGTTTTCATGGTATGCTGGCTCTCCACTGCTCTGGGAATTGACTGGCTGGGCTTTCAGGCACCCAGGAGTCCTAAATAACAGTCATTCATAATAGTGGGTAGGTGCAGTGAAGGTGGTGGTGGACCCACTGATAACACCTTTTTTGTTGTTGTTTCCCAACCAAGCCTGTTTGGTCAGAGAACTTAAGCAATATACAGCAAAGGGGAGATAGTTGTTTGCACAAGAAGGGAAAATCAAGGTACAATGTGAAGCGGGTAGTGGTATTCTTGGCTCACTTACTGGCTTCTACCTCCTTACTAAGTTTTGATATGCATTGTTTCCTATCACAGGACTCTGCTCCAGCAGTTGCAGAAGCTTCAGGCTCTGGTAGCTGGGAAAGTCTCCAGACCTTATAAAATGGCTTCCACGCAGACTGGGACCTGTCTAATGGTATAAGCTTCATTTCCGTCTTCCTTTTGGCCATGCTTCTCCAGACAGCTTTGTTGATTGCCTGTCTTTGCCCTCTTCCCTGCTGTCCAGCTCTGTTGTCAGTTACATCTGCTCTTTCCTTTTATGTCACAGTCACCAGAGCTGGGCCCTGTGTGATACATACATCAGTTGTTTATGCAACAAAATTAGAATAATTCCTGCATTTTCACTGCCTTCTTCTTTGGGCAAAAAAGCACTTTGTTTGCTTTTCATTAGCTATTAGCCATTCAGCAAAAATCTTCAATGAGTTTCCATTGTAATGGGCAGAGTTTTCTTTTGCTGAGCTGGTAATGCTTAATGTTTAACTCAGCAGGGCAGATGAACACTCCAAGTATTCATCCCAGTGGGCTTTACCTTGTGTTTATCAGCAAGAAATGGCATCTGTTCTTGCTATGCCTGCACATAGGCTTTGTTAAATCCAGCTGGAATTCTCTTTGTCCTTTTGACTAACCATAATAATTTGGGGTTGTCTGTTGTTTTGGTAATCCCTATTTGCCTCATAGTGGAGGATCATGGTTAATAAATATAGGCTTCATTAAGGAGTATTAGGGCATGCCAGTGTGTAGCCATAAATAGAATAAATTGCTTATTCTTCATCTCCTTTTTTTTTTTTTTTGCTGGGGGAAATTTCTGATCCATAGTAAAAATAAAATCTTCACCCCTGTGATGTCTTTGGAGGATTGACATAGTAGCTGCTCATGACAAATTTGTCAGTTAGTTTTCTATATCTGGTTATCACTTCTGTACTGTTAGCAGTCACAAAATGCAAACAGATGGTGAGGTACTTGCCCCACTTTCTCAGCACCCTCAGTGTCCTGAGGGATTGTTTTTTAGTCCTGGTTCAATGAGTTTCCTTGGTTCCAGAGCCCCTGCTCTGTAATTTCAAGCACTTCCTCCTTTCAAAATCTGCTCAACCTTTTGCTACTCTTTGCTGCCCCCATGTCAGACCAAATTTTAATGACTGTCTTTTTTTCCCTGCTCTCTGTCTTCATTCCCAAGTTCTTTCCACATTTTTGGGTGTGACCCAGCTGAGCCCAGTGACTCATTGCTCCTTAATGCAGCAGCTCATCAGAGCACCCCTGGCTCCAGCAATTCTTCAGTGCTACTACCTGGAATAAACAAGTCTAGAAGAGGTGCCTTGCAGACATCCTCTGTGCTACAGGCTGATATAATATCTAATTTAGCTTCCCAACAATGTCCTAGGTCTCCTTGCTGCTCCCTTTGTTGCAGGCATCCCAGCCCACACACCCACTTCTCTCAGACTTCCTAGCTTTGAAGCATTTCAAGAATTTGTAATTTGCTTTTCTGTCTTTGACCAGTTCCTTTCATAAGCCTCTGAGTTCTCATTTTCCATTTTCAAATATAGCATTCCTTATTATGACAGATATATAGAATCATTGTGTCTTGCAGCATGGGAGTGGAGCAGGCTACCCTTCTTCTTTAGCCCTGTGTCATTGCTGCTGACTATTTGTACTGCCACTTCCTGAAGTTCTCCAGTGGTGAGCAGTCCTCTGCCTTCTCAGGCAAACCATTCCAGTGCTATGCTATCTTTCCCAGATAAAGTTTTCTTGCTATCTCATCTCAATCTTCCTTGCAGCAGCTTAAGCCTATTAGAACTTATTCTGCCCATTGTAAGCAAGATCTGTTTATTCTCCCTTTGGGCAGCTTCATTTTACATATTTGAAAACTCTTGGTTTTGAGCAACTCCCTTCAGTTTGGTCTGCTAAATCACCATGATTTCTTCTGTTTTCCCTCAAAGGCTGAGTTACTGAATCACTGCTTGTTCCCAGAGCTATCTTCCAGATTTTCTCCAATGGCCCTGCATCTTCTTGGAAGTATAGGGCCCACAGCTGGGCATAGTGTTCCACCTGAAAGCCAGTACAAATCCAACCAGAAAGCCTGTTCATAATGCTTGGGCTGAGATTTGCCCTTTGCAAAGTGACACTGACCTGGACCCATCTTATGCATCAGTTTCACTCCCAGAGCCTCTTCTGTAGGACAGCTGAAACACATAGCCACTGATTTATTTCCCCTGTTAATCACTCCTGCTATCTCAGAGCTATCAGCAGGCCTCCACATTTGTCTGTACAGATCTTCCCACTGTTCTCTTGGACCATTTCTTCCCATGGTCAAGATCATTCCAAATTTGAATATTGACCAGAAGCCAGTCTGCTTGTAGTCTCTCCCATCTGCAGATTTGATACAGTCCATCATTTAAGTCAAGCTTAAAAATGCTGAATCTTGCCAGATCTGTAACAGATCTCTCTGCTACTCCATCTGCTACTTCCTCACAGTTTGACAGTGAACCTTTGCTAAATACACTCTCAGTATGTCTTTTTCTAATTATTAATTTTGCTTCCACCTTTCCAAATGGTTTTGCAGTAGTCTTCTCTAGCTTAATTTCCCTCAATTTTAAGAGGTCAAATAATGAGATGGTCAAAAGCTGTGACATAAATGGTACTCAGAATCAAGCCAAGAGTTCCCGTTATGAAGCGTTGTAGAGTTTGAACTAGAAGTGAATCTGAGCATCAGAGTTAACCTGAAACAAAACAGTAAAAACAGTGCTGTTTTGCAAAACCCCAGCTGAAAGCCATGTTAAAGCAAGATGTTAAGTATACTGCTCTTTCTCAGCCCAAAAAGCCTGGTTTTTTTTAGAAGGAAAGAACAGACTTTACAGGGCTGGCTCCCTTTTCTCCAAGTTGTGTGTTTGGCTGTGATAATTCCAAGCAACATCCATTCAGAATTTATTTTTTCCTCTGTTTTTGTTGAATAAGGATTCTAAATTTTTCATGTGCCTGATATGACATGCTTAGACAGTGTCTATGCTGCCTTCATTTAATGTCCTTACTTTAAAACCAACCATGAAGAGTCTGGACAATTGAAATCCCTCTTTATATAACATAGTATCCCCATATTAGTATTTCATCTCCACATCTCCTGGAATCCACTGGTGGTCAAAATTACCTTGATGTACCAGCTTCTGTGCATTACTTAGGCACAGGTATTCCAAAATAGGTGACTTCTGAAAAGCAGTCAAGCAATTGCTGGTTGTCTCCACAGGCATCCACCCAGATCAAATTTGCTGTTTTATACATAGGTAGTAGACATCACCAACAGATGCATCACCTCTTTGGCTGCTCAGTTTGAACACTGAGCTGGCAGCAGGTGGTTACAGACCATGCACGGTGCATGAGTGTTCAATAATTTGGCTCTGTACCATTTCCCATGTGTGTCTTCTTGCTCTGTACTGGCAGTTCCCTAAGCTCTATAGAGTCCCTTATGATCAACACTGGCATTTCACTCTGAAGCTTTACTGTTATGGCTGAATTTCCAGACAGCTCCAGACCTACCTGAGGGAGATTTCAGGGAAGATTTCCTGTACCTTTCTCCTGTTATCACTGCCTAGTAGCTCTGACTGGTCTGCTTGATAGCAGAAGGCACTGACACATGGTCCTGCATACCTACACGTCAAGCATAAAGTTAACCCTTTCCTAGAATTCTGCATCTTTACTATCAGGTATTAGGCAACTGCAGTTCT
Source organism: Passer montanus (assembly GCF_014805655.1). Classification (NCBI taxonomy): domain Eukaryota; kingdom Metazoa; phylum Chordata; class Aves; order Passeriformes; family Passeridae; genus Passer; species Passer montanus. The sequence goes on from NW_024365381.1 coordinate 13,014,197, forward strand.
GCTGTCATTTCTGTCCTTGCATGGATAGTAGCTTCACTTTGCTCTCTGTGTAGTACCACAGATTTCTCCCAGTGGGCTTGTTTTCTTTGCAGCCCACAACAGCTCCTGCTAAGCCAGTGGTCAGGTTCCATTTTGTCAAGGCAGAATTTGTCCCTTCTGTTGAGTCTCCCTTTTTTCAGCTTGTTTCTCAGCTATGCCTTCCACTATCTCTCCTCAATAGAACAGGCAAGTTCTCACAATTGAACCAGAAATACTCCAAATAAAGTAACGAGAGGAAGTTTCTGACTTCCCTTATTGAATTTGCAACAGAGATTAGCATGGCAAGCCCCTTTCCTGTCTGGGGGACCACAGGTACCCAGTTTTCAGTGTGACCAAATCTTCTTACACAGCCTCATGTTGTTGTGCTGTGGGGGGAGTGTTTCTTCATGGCTAGTGATACTGAGTCTCTGCTGATCTCCTTTTCAGGTGCTGGCACTCTGCTTCGTTCTGATCCTGGGATCCCTGATGCCCTGTCTCCCTGAATTCTCTTCAGCATCACAGACAGTGAAAGCAACACCAGCACCAGACATTTACACAACTAGTAAGAGTGAGTCTAATGTGTTCCTCCATTTCAACTTGTCAAACAATTTCCAGCTCTTCTCTTGACACTCCCTCCTGATCAGGCATAGCATCTTCACCTCTGTGCCTTCCCCATATGCTGGGACCATGGCAAGGGAAGACTCATAATCTGTCTGTGGTACAAACTCCACAGCAGCTCCTTGTTGGGCCTGTTGTCATGCTGTGCTAAACATTGTCCCAAAACATGACAAGTGTCAAAGGAAGGAACATGAGGGAAAAGTCCCAGGGCGGACTGGGTGTCTTCTGAAGAGGCTGTATGTCCAGGGGGGCATTTGCTTCATGAAGCTGTGGGGAGGAGGGTATCCTGCACAGTTCCACATGGACAAGGCTGGGTGAGCATGTGCTGAAACCACCATCATGACCCACACCCACTGCAAGAGACCTTGTCCCCATTGTTAACCAATGCTCTCCTTTTTTCCAGTTCAGTCACGGAGCCTCCTTTTCTATGATGAGGGTGCTGGCTCCTTAGAAGAGAGCTATAGCTCCTTCCTAACCATGGACCATCCTGAGGGGTGGGAGGCCAAAAAAAGGCAGTCTGAAGAAGGAAGGCCTCATCTGGCCAGGACACATGAGACGGCTAAATATCTGAGTAAAACGCAGGGGGGTCCTGCCCAGAACCAAACCGACCCAACTCTCAGCCACCTCAAAGAGCAATTCCGTGAGAGGTAAGCAGGTGGGGCCACCTTCTGAGCCCAAAACATATCATGGTGTCTGGGGATAAGCAGCAGGCACATCCATCCCCTCTGCTGCAAGCTAAGGACAGCTGAGCTGCCCAGGACAGGCAGCCAGCTAAGAGCCATGGCTGGAGGAGGCCAGTGCTGGCAGGGAGCATAAGAACAAGTTCATTTTCTAGAGCAAAAATTCGGCCATAAAACAGTGTTCCACTTGCATAAAGATGTGGAGGGCTGGATGACTCACATGGTCCCAGGTTTGTGTTCCATTTAGTGCCCTGGGGAAGGAGCTCAGCCTGGTCAGAGCAAACTAGCCGGGCACACAGAGAGGTGGATTTGCATAGGAGGCTACAATGAACCTTGACTGATGCCTTGTCTTTTCTTTTTCTCAGGGAGACAAGCTCCAGTGAGACAACTGAATTCTTGTAGCAGCTGCTGGACCTCAAGGCCTCATCTGTCTGATTGCAGGATTCCCTCCTCACCAAGCAACTGAGGGGACTTGGCAGGAGAGGACACTGCATTTAGACACTCCTAAACTGGCCTTGGGTTCAGCTCCTCCCCTTCCCCATCGTCCCCATTAGTGCTGATCTCTCTGAGGGGAGTCACAGGACTGCCGAACCAGCAATAAGTGTCTGGAGAAGCCCTGAGACTCCCTCTTCTCTGGCCTTACCTCCTGCTTAAATGAGCACTACCCTATGGATGTGGGCTCACCTTGGAGAGGAGGGAGATCAGGGGAAGCCCACAAACTATTCAGCTCACTCCCCAAAGCCTCCAGACCAAGGGGGCTGTCCCCACATGTGTACCCCTTGGCTACATCAGATGCACCTGAAGGAGAGAGAAAGTGCTGGATTTACTGTCCTGCCTGAGGGTTTTAGGAGTGGGTGAAGCTGGTGCTCAAGAGATGGCTCTGGAGAGTTTGAGCTCATTCCTTGCCCTCCATATGTTAGTATATTTCTGCTTCCATTGAGAGAAAACCTAGTTCTTCCTTGCTCTAGTTTTCTCTTGATGGACATGCCTACGTAACTTCAACACCAACTATCTGCAAAGATCTGCACACAAACGGAGTAGGGGAGAGAGATCCCAGACAGATAAATCACCATAAAAATTAGCCAGCAGCTTCTGGGTAACCAGAGCTCTGAAAGAGAGAACAACTTTCCCTCATAATCCACTTCTCCCACCCTTAGCACTCCTGTTTTGGCAGGGGTGGTATTTTTCTTTCTGTTCCCAGCTTGGGCCCTACAGTGCAGTGCTAACCAGGTCAGTGGTATTCTCACTTTCCATTCTGCAAGCCTCCCCCTTTGAGAGTGAGTGGGAAAAACACATTCCCATAACCCAACCCCTATCCCAGCTCTTCATCCCTGATTCTGCTTCATGCCTAATGGGGTCTTCCTAGGAACCACCAAGGAGAGCTCTACAACCCATTGGAGGGCTGTCAGATTGTTCCCCTCACATCCTCTGTGTGCACCATAGTGTTGTAAAAGCCACTGAGGACATACTGGCATTTCTGGAGACAGCTGCATCTGTCAGGAAAGAGGTGTTGTGTTGGAATTGGCCAGGGTCACCAACGACATTTTTAGCCCTCTTCCTTCTAAATGCTGACAGCAAAGATAGCAAACTCCTGCCATACCACCTCTCAGGCCAGACTTGCCAAGTTTGGTGTTGAAGTGACATCATCTCAAGCCTATGCCATTCTCTTTAGCATCCAGACACCCATTTCTGACCCTTCTTCCTCTCCAGCAAAATTCCTGCAAAAAGGCAGAAGTGTCTCCCTCACTCCATTCCCTCAGCTGCCATTTGATGGAAGGACAATGTGGGACACGAGTGTCAGAGATCTGGGATGTGGCAGGGTGCCTCTGTGTGACACCAGAGTCCCTGTGCACTCTGCCAGGTCTCACAGCAGGCTCCTCTTCTGCTTCATCAAGCACCCTCGACTCACTCTGCACTGCCCCAGCCTCTCCCTTTCCCCCCCAGGGTGGGAGTGGAGAAGGCTCCCTTTAGAGGAAGGATGGGATGGCTCTTGCTCAAGGACTGAGAGAGGTGAGGGAAGGGCCCTCACATCCTTCTTTTCTCCCTATTGAAAATTGGTTTTGCCCCTCCAAGTCATTTAGGAAAATTTGGCTGCAATCGTGCATGCGTGGCCAGTGGGGCGGTGAGGAGGAAGGCTTTCAGCATCGCCCTGCTCTCCCCACAGGACCCGCTGGTCACCAGATACCACTGCATTCCCCATGCTCCACCCCAGCACAAAGAACCACTGCCGGGTCCAAGCACACCCTCCTCCACCCAAAACTTCCACAGAGCATGTCCCCATGCCTCCCACTCCCACCGTTGTACAGAGATCAAGAGCAGAACTCGTTTGTACATAATGAAACTTATTTTGTATTATTGCCGATCCCTTAAGATATTGTATTTTGGAGACTCTCAGATCCTATTTTCAGTATTGTATTTTATTAAGAATTAGTGCGGGCTTGGCATCTATGAACTTCTTCCTTGTAGCAGCTCACTTTCTACTTATACTCCAGCAGCTGCTTCTTCTTTCTTAGGTTTTTTTTTTGTGTTTTTTGTTCTGTTTTGTTTTGTTTTCAAGCCACCCTTTCTCCTCCTTCTATCACTTGCTCTGCATTTGCTTTATGAAGCAAAATAAAAATAAAATAAAAAGATGCAGCATCAGCCCTGGGTTGACAGGTGCTTTTATTGAAGCATGGTTGTCATGCCAGCCCACATCACAGCTCCTCACCTCCTGCTCCCTCTCCTGTTTCCTGGACATGTGCAAAATTGGTTCAGTACTGGGACTTCATACTCCATGTCAGGAGCTAGAAACTAGAAACAAACTTGCATGTTTTATTTACAGCAGCACTGTCATTGTCATTTCTTCTGCAGTTCTGAACAAGTCAGAACTCTTCTGCCTCAGTTTCTTTTCCCCCCCATCAAAATACCACTATCATCTTCTTGAAAGGAGAATCATCATGGAAGAAAGTATATGAGGAGCAAAGAGGTACTTCAATGAAGAGGCTGTGCAGGGATCTGTACAACAAAGACATAGCTCATAGCATGGTGGTCCTATCCTGTCTGAAAAAATACCTAAATCTTTTCATTAACTGTAAAAGCAGAGCAAGTGCACTTAAATGGGGAACAACCTTGGTTGGTCCTGGTTGTCTGTCAGCCTGTACCTCTGACAGTCCGTTTATACTTGCGAAAACTGAAAGGTTTTGTCCTGATTTTGTGTGAAACACAAAGTAACCGAGGCTCTAAAAACCAAATTTTCCTATTCTAGCAAGTTTCAAGTGGGTTCATTAGAATTTTGCCATTGAAGCAACTCCTTGGAGTCAGTCCTCCATGTCCGGAAGGCAGCCCACGCAGGAGCACCTTTGAAAGATGCTATAAGGTGTCTTTATCTCCCACCTCTGGCTGGGCTGGTACAGCAGGACTGTGCCACAGCAGAATGTAAGGCTTGGGGCTTACAAAGGTCTCTTTCTGCACATTGTAATTTCTTTGTGGAGAGGAGTAAAGCTGTTGCCTTGCTGTTTTGACTGAGCTGGCCATTGAACGGTGTCTGGGAGAGACAGGAGCTCTCTCTTCTGAGCCAGGTGTGAACTGCCAAGAGGGAGTTTGGTGTGTGATCATGGCAGGTTAGTCTGACATGGTTTTGCACACCCATGCAGAGCTCCCTTCCCCCTGCCCACCCACCAATGCAAGGAAATGCCTGACCTTGCCCTGCAGTTTCTTCCTGGGCCAGAACTAGTTGTGAGTTGACAACCTGATGTTTTCCCTGCAGTTCCCTGCAGCACCCCGTCCAAAAGCAATCTCCTAACCCTGTGTCAGTATGATGCACCTTCCCCCACTACGGGGTGGGGCTGCTCCCTGCACTCATCAGATTTCATCCAGAGGAAGGGCTCAGCCCTGCTTTGCTCAGCCTTGCGAAACTTCACACAGCTCTGGGAATTGCCTCCCAGGGAGATTTTGGCCTGCACCCTTCATACACACTCCAAAACAGGTGCAAGAGGGAAGTTCTTAAAAGAATGAGTTCTCAGGCTTTGGCTGCTTTAACACAGCCAGACCAATCAGAACCCTTCCATCAGGAGAAAATGTCCCTTCATCTTGACAAATCCTCCTAATTCTGCAGTCTACCAGATATCTCTGAGCTGCTCAAAGCAGACACGTTAGGATATTTTGATCCCTGCTATGCCTCCCAAAATGCACCAGCCAATCACACCTACCAATTTGGCTACAGTAACTAATTAGAGCAGATTGAGAGAATTAGCAGAGCAAGAGTCACCTTCTTTACAAGTCACCTTCAGCCTCACTCAGTTGTGCTTGATCTGCTCCAAGTGCCCCAGCTGAGCTCTGCCACAAGCTGGGCGTCTGCCCACTCAGGGTCACATTTCTCAGAAGCCCCTGTGCTGTCAATTCATACAAGCCCTGAACAAAAAAATGCTAACAGAACATGGACTTTGTTTTTCAGAGACAAATTATTCCCAATTGTTCTGTTACCAGGCTAATTAAAAAGGGAAAAAAAAAAAAAAAAAAAAAAGGTAAAATACTTAGGTTTTGTGGCTTGCTGCTGCCAAAAGGGTTATTGGCAGTGCATGGCAGCAGCCTGGTGGGTATGTTTTGTTTGTTTCAGAAGGACATGGGCTGTTAGGGCTCTCAGGTGAGTATCCATGCTCTCCAAACCTGGGAAGATCCCTCTTGCTGTTCCCTTTTGGGAGTTGTGCTAGCTGTTATCTCACATATCCATCAAGGGATAAACAGGCTTTGGTCCTGCTACCAGGCAAGAAGCCTGGGCTTTTGAACACCTTCTGGGGAAAATGGGGCAGTTGCACCCCCTCACAGCCCCCAGGTGCTTGGGGGGCTTGTTAACAGTGATAGTACCTGGACAGACACTGACCTGGCCTGCCTCAACAAATCTGTGTTTTGATTTTCTAATCTGGTGGCTGAAATGGGGCTTAGAGGTGAGCAGGGTGGAGGTTTTTCTTGTGCCTAGGGAAGGCGACTGTACCTTCACAGAGCTTTACTCACTAGAAGTGCTGCTTCCTGGAAAGCTCATGTCCTTCCTATGCCTGCAAAAACAAGGATGGGGTCTGTATGGTAAATACCAATATGCCTGTGCACTGTCCCCCATGCCCACACAGAAGGAAATCAGGGCATAGGAGAGGCACACTCCTGTGTGTCCCCCAGGCACGCGGGTAGGCACCAGGTAAGCAGGTGACTTGGCTCAGCTGAAGGGTGCCAGGAGGACAGGACTGACCCAATCCTACTGTCCAGCCCCATCATCCTCAGACAGCATCTGCCTGCTCTTCCAAGTCTTCAGGGAGCTCCAAGTGAAGGGTGATCCCATTCATGAGAGAAACACGAAACATCAGCAGAGTCAGGTGGGCAGAGAGAGATGCAGAAGCCTGTGCCATCCATTACATCACTTCATGCAGGCATATCCTGGGTTGTCTCCTCCAGACAAAATCTGGCCTGCCCTGCCTGTGTGACAGCTATACAATGTGGCATGTGGGTAGAAAGTTACCAGCTCTGTTACCAGCTTCTCCCCACAGACTGTGGAGCAAGATCAGGCCCTTGGGAACCCACTGTCCAGGCCTTTACTCTGACTTGACCAAAGGTGCTGTTAGTTCAAAGCTCTGCTGTGCCTGCAATAAGGGCCTCTGCTTCCTACCCTGAAGCTCCTTTCCTGTGGCATTGACACAAATACCAGTGAGAAATGCTTTGCCTTCCTTCCTTCCTACCTGGAAGTCTGGACCCTGCTCTCACCCAACTTCCTGTTTGTCTCCATCCCTGACTGGTCATCCACTTCCTCAGCCTGGTGGCCACAAACTTGTTTAACTATAAAGGACAAGACAGATGTTTCCCAAAACTCCCTGGGAGCAAGAGGGGACCAGCATTTTGCATCCCCTGTAGCTTCTCTGGGTAGCCCATCTATGTCCTGCCCTGACAGCCCAGCTGGCACAGATGAATGTGGCTCCCATATTCCATGGCAACAGAGGCTCCCTAGGCCAGGAAGAGCCCAGGGCAGGAAGAGAAACATCTCACTGTGGGTGGTGAGAAGAACAGATGCCACTGGGCAGCCGCTGCTTCTCTTTGCACAGCCTGCTCCCAGCCTCTGTGGCAGCAGGAGGATGGAGCGGGGCCATGCACCCATGCAGGGAGTACGGGCAAGCTCCCAAGCAGGTCTGTGTCCCTGCAAGGGAGGATGAAGCTGCTTCCCCAGGGCCGGCTGTGCTTTGCACAGTGCTGCTGGGGGAGGGCTCACCCAGCAGCGCTTCAGCTTTCAAGGAGAACAAAACCCCTGTGGGGGCTGGAGGGGCTGAGTCATACAGTGAGGAGGGTGGGGGCTCACTGCCAGTCACGATTCCATGGAGGAGTGGGCTTGGGGGCTGTTGTGCCCCTGAGAGAAACAAATCCCCCAGGAGTGCAGCCAGAGAGAGATGTCGTTGTGACTTTTAGGGCCAGACAAATGTTCAGTAACTTGAACTGGAAGTGCCAGTGGAGTTTGGTTACCAGGAAAAGACACAGCACTTCCTCAGCCCCTGCTGCTTCCCAGGTTGGGGTGAAAAGTGGCGTGGGAATGTGCTGTTCCACAGCACTCTGCAGCAGGGGTGCCACAGGGCCATATGGAGGGAATGAAGAGTGCAGGCATGAGGGATGAGATGCTCCTGATGACTCCAATGGTGATACAACAGAGCAGGTTGAGGACAGGTTCCCGCTCCCATCACGCCAGATTTCATGGGAAAACACTGGGATTACAGGTGACTGCAATGTGCTCTTCATGCAATACATGATTGTGGGACCTTGCCATGATGCAGGGGATGGCTCTTATAGACATGAACTTTGAATTTTCCAGGGCCTAGCAGGTAAAGGCACAGCATGTGAATCTGGAACAGAACAGATCAGGCAGATATGGGAGCTTTGTAGGGATCTCTTACTCCAGCTGACATCCACAGCATGAGGGTGGGCTTGGACTCGGGTCACAAAGTCCAGCCACAGCCCAGGACAAATAAGTGAAGCAACTTGTCTGATGTATGTGGGCAGAGGTAATTTCTACCTCTGGATGCCAAGATTGGAGAAAAAATGACTTGAATAAGGAAAAATGAGGCATAAAGTAGCCTCCTAAGTGGCAAGGAGCTGAGTGAGCCCACTGGAAAGACAGAGGCCATGCTATAGCACTGCCTCTGCTCAGATGGGTACCACTGTGCACAGCTGGGGACCCTGTCCCTGAACAGATGTCATCCATGGTGGATGATTGGACACAACAGCAGGTACTTTGCTCTGCTGGGGCTGCTGCTGTCACGCAGTTTTCCAGGCTACCTGACTTCACCTGACAGCAGGTCTGGTTAAGACAAGTGGCCAAGACCCAGCTCCCTGAGCAGCCCTTGCAGGCAGGCAGGTGCCAGCTGCACGGCGGGCAGAGAGGGGCAACTGAGTTGTCACCCTCCTGTGCCTTCCCGGACTCCGAAGAGTTAAGTGCCAGTTTCAAGTGTCTCTAAGGTGACACCAGGCTGCCTGCTGGATGCAGCTCCCCGCAGCCCCCTCCCCACGCACACAGCACACACTCATGCTCACTTTCTGCTTTGTCTTTTGAGAGCTGCTCCAGGCTTTGTGCACAGGCACTTTCCTCGCTGCCTACCTTTCCTTGCTGCTCCCGCTCAGCTGCTGCTGCCGGGGACAGTGACGGATGTGCCTGGCTCCAGAGGGACCTCGCAGAAGGCAATCCAAGCTCTTTTTCGCTCACTTGCAAGCATAGCTGTCCCTGGACTGTCCTTCTTCAGTGAACGCTGTGTCCCTCACTCCTTCCCCACTGCTCTCACAGTGCCAGCACCTCCGAGGAGCAGCACCAACATCTCCAGGTGTGTGCCAGATATTCCTCCGCTTCAGAGTGCCAGGGCAGTAGAGACGGCAGGAGGCTGAGCTGCTGCGTCTGAGCTCTTCAAGCTGCTGTCAAGAGGCAAATAAATATCACTGCAAAAACCGGACACTGTTTTTTTCTCGTGCTTGTGCTCCCTCAGGAAGTTAAGCCTTGCTGGGATTGTCCCACGGTGCTGGGGAGACGAAGTGGAGCAGCACTGTGGGACCCTGTGGGACAAGACCAGGCTGCCCAAGAAGTTCTGGGGACAGAGTGTGACTTCTCGCCTAGAGAGACACCTCACTCCAGCATGGCTGAAGGTCCTGGGAGCTGGAGAGACTTGTCCCCTGCCAGGAGTGACGGTGAGGTGGCCAGGGGAGCCACAGCAAACTTCCAGGGAGCAGCAGATACAGAAAGCACTGGACGAGCACAACGCTTGGGCATCCGCAGCATGGATCCAGCTTGGGAGGAGACGAGAGGGGCAGTGGCCGTGGCGGAGGTGGAGGAGCAGTTCCTGCACTTGGCCATCAGGAAGCAGGTCTCCTACAGGTAGGAACACCTGGGTACCCAAGTGTCAGGGCTGCACTGGGGCACTGGAGTGGCCTGTCCCTGAGGCATCTCCCTCTCATTGGGTCAGGGTTGGCTCTTTCCACCGACCACCAGCATATTCCCACCAGAAACCATGTCAGCAGAGACAAGGCAACCAGTTAGTCCAGTCCCTCCCTCACGTGCAACAGCCTCCTCTTCAGTCTCATTATTACCTTTGCAGACCCCCTTATTTTCCTTCTACCCAACTCCCCTTCCCATCCTGGGGCTGTGATCCCTCCTAGGCAGTGGTCTGGCCCTTTTGAGAGTACCTTGCAGCAAGAAGAGATCTGTTCTGGCTTTTGGTGTGACTCTTCTGTTGCAACTCCTGTGCTTTCCCACCCCTGCTATCACCAAGCAAAGCTGGCAGAGGTGAAGAGTGGTTCTCATAGTTCTCACGGGGGTTATGGGAGCCACTGCCTGGTGATACCCAGGTGAGCTCCTGTTCCCAACTCCAACCATAATGTCCAAAATCCTGCTTGGGTCAGTATCTCCAGGACTTCAGCTCTTCTTCTCAGAACAAAAAAGGTCTGGTGTACCTTTCTTTTGCTAGAAGGGTGTTTAAGCCTTTCTATGATTTACTACTCCCCATCTTTGCAGAATGCCTCTCAGGTGTAAGTGAGGAGAAATCCTTTGACCCTGCATATGCCCAGACTAGACATGAGCATTGCAGGACTGACCCTGGACTGCTGTGAGAGTCTGGGACTGAGAGGAGGAGCTGCCTTCTTACCATTCTCCAGAGCTGGCTTGGCACAGAGATGTCTGTGGCCTTCTGAGCTCCATGTCACCATGTCATGCCATGCTCAGCAAGTGCCACATAGTTTACAAGCAGGTGGAAAACTGACATGGAGGACTTTGGTGCCATGCCCACTGCCATGGCAGACAGAGGCTGGATGAGCTGTCCCACCTCTGTCTGGGTCTTGGGGACCCTGGGGTGCAGAGCTCTGCCAGGGGGAAGATTTTGGGCAGGAGCTGTTGGTCACCCCCCCACCCCATCTGCACTCCCACATATACAGCAGCCCTTTTTCCCCCCTTGCAAGGGCTTCAGCGCAAGCTGTGAGCAAATTGCTCTCTAATACTGCAGTAATGGGAACTAATGGGAAAAATTATTAGAGCCTGCAGAGCAGGAGGGGCCTCGACGCTGACTCATCCCCAGCACTTGTTATTCGTGTGGTGGGTGGCAAGCAGGAGCCAGGGTGACAGAGACCTCCCCAGGTACCCAGTGTCCCTAAGCCTTGCCATGAGCTGGGGCAACGTGAAGCCCTCCTGGTCCTCATTCCCAGGGCTGCTCACTGAGGCACCAGACAGAGCTGGGGGGGGTCTCTGCCCTGATGGCACAAAGGATGAGGAATTACTGTGACAAGCAGAGCAGGATTTTCTCCTCTTAGCTGTCTTCTCCAGATGTGCACAGTGCATTTTGTGAACAGATTAGCCAGCTGCAATTTTCCAGCCTCCCCAGGGCAGGAAAGGGACCATACTGCAACCTAAATTATCAGCCTGAATTTGTTCCAGAATTATCCAAGGTTGCTAGGGATTTTATACAAACTGCCCATCCCACACCAGCCACCCCAAGCAGGCAGCTCAGTTGACATGCTCCAGCCTTTGCTGCCTTTACATAAAGCCCCTCTGTTCTGCACAACCCTCACAAGGGGTCTCTTTGCAAGGGACTTTGTCCTGTCCAATGCAGGCTTTGCAGAAGGGAGGATTCAGAGAGGTTGGAGGGAGTGCTGCAGCAACCTGCAGGCCAGCAGCAAAGGAAGAAATGGTGCTTGGATGAGCTGCTTCCACCACTCCGTGTTTTGGATGGCCAAGCAAAGGGAAGGAGAAATGGGAGAGGAAGTGTCTGGGGGTGGAAATCTGCTTGTTCTCTCCTGTGACACCCATGTAGCTTTGGGTCTGGCTGCTTCCTCAGGCCAGTCAGGTGGTAATGGAGCTGTTACCCAGAGGTGGGCTAACCTTCCATCACGTGCCTCTCCTGCAGCATGCAAAGTCCTAGGGGACTGACAGAAATCCCCTTGCTGTGCTGCCTAGCTCTGGAGACACTTACTGAACCCTGGTACAGAGTTTTGAGGACCTTCTCCATGGACATCACAGTTATCCTCAATGTCAGCTGAAGGTTGGAGGCCCCAGTCCCCTTGCTGCCATCCTACCTGCTCCTGCTGGGACCCATTAGTCATCACGAGGGGCAGGTGGCATAAGCTGCTATATAAAGCTTTTGAAATGAGCAGAAATTATATTAATCCCATGGAAATAAAGTTCCTTCCATAAATAGCTGCCACGGTGTATGGAGGTGCCTTGGGCGGGTGGAAGAGAGCTCAGCACTCAGGTTATATTTAGGGCTTTGAGTAGCAATTTCGTGCCAAACTTATTAATGATGCTGGCTTGTGCACCAGATTTGCACATTCTGGGACAATTTGCCCAGTAGGGAGGTGCCTGTGCAATGCCAGAAGGACCCAATGCCCTCTGTCACCACAGGAAACCCAGAGCAAACACCAGGGTTGTGTACCTCAATCCCCAGACAGTCACTTCGGCCAAGGGGAGTCCAAAGTCAGCTCCTGTTTGTCTTGAGTGTCTCCACTAAGGTTTTGTGGTGGGGCAGGATCACCTCTAGCTCCCAGAGTAGGGTAGCTCCAGTGGCCACAGGGCAAGCTAGAGGCTGGCAGAACTTTGCTGTAGGGAAAGCCGACCTGGAGCCAGAGAGGCCAGGGACAGGTGGTGGCAGGTCACAGCAGCACCCTGCAACCTCTCCTGAGCAGCTGTGGGCTCCCTCTCTATTTCATCATTGCTTTCAGAGTGGTGCTTGCAGCAGTAGCCTTTGTCACTGCCACTGCTCTCAGCAACCCAGCCCGGAGGGGTGTTTACACAGAAAGGAAACCACAAGCGCACAAAAGCTCCTGTACAGCTCTCTGCAGGCTCTGCCAGGTGTCAGACTCGCACCCTTTGGCAGCCCACGCACCAGAGGGCTCCACACAGCCATCTCCGGCAGCGGGAAGAGGGGGTCCTGTGTCCCTCTGTGCCCCCCCGCCAGCTCCCGTCCGCACCAGGGAGATGTGAGGCACCTTGGCTGTTCAGTGCGGTTCCCGGCTGGCAGATAGGACACAGCTAATGCAACTCACAGGCTGTTCTGTGCCAGGGAGCTAAATATAACCCGCAGAGTGGAGCAGAGGGGGCTGCTTTGTAATGTAAATAGCAAGGGAGCTTGGTCATAGAGCAGGCAGGCCAGAGGGGAGAGCTGGCAGGAGCTGCTGGAGAGAGGGAGGTAGGAGCCCTGAGTGGCCCAGGGGAAGATGGTTGCAACTCTCTGCTGTCTTCTCTTCCCTTTGTCTTCAGATCTGGACTCTGGATGTTTGTGAAGTCTCAGGACAGCCTGGGCAGTGCATGGGCTGAGGAAGAAGGAAAGGAGAGCCTCCACTGTCAGCATGAAGAAAGAGACAGAGAGGCGATCTCCTTCCTCCAAGTCCTGCCTGCTGGCTTTTTAATCGTGTTAGCCCTGCTCTGCAGAGCAGCATAATCAAATTCCCACTCATTTCCAGAAGCCAAGCCCATTCCATTCTGACAGAGACATCTGTCTCTGCATCCCTCTGTGCAGCAGGGGAGAGGAGATGGGTGGCACGGCCAGAGGGAAATGCTAGCAGGTGGCTCCTCACAGGCTTTGGTCAGGGGTGACAAGCACCTCACTATGCCCTGCCCCGACTCTTTCCAGAACCAGGGACAAGCTCTGCTGGGCCCTGCTGCCAGACACAGGCTGTAGTGCATGGTGCAGGGGTGGGATGGGTTTGGAGTTGGCATCACCCTGTGCTTGGAGCACAGTGCTGGTGTGTGTTCACTCTCATTCTGGCTCTCATTCTGCATATTCCTACATGCAAAGCAGTGGTGAGCTGGACATGGGACTGTGTGTAACAAGAGAGAGAAACATCCAAAGAAGCGATTTTGAAGAAACACTGAGTTTGTGGGTACAGCCTGCCTGTATGCCAGAGAGGGATGGCATAGTGCAGCTCTAAGCCCTATCTTAAACCAGACATACTCCCTGGTTTAAACTGCCCCAAGACCCTGCTGCTGCCAGAGGGGATGGTCCTACCCTTCCTCCTGCTGTGGTTTTCCACATCAGGCAAGCCTGAGGCAGCAGCACACAGCTACCCTCCCCTGCTTGTCCACACAACCATAGCCTCAGCCGTGCACATGGTGCAGGTGTGCCAGGGGACCACGGGGTGGGACTCCCCGAGTAGGCCAGCAGGGGGTTTTTTAGGGGCACTAACCATGATTAGGGGCAATTCCACCCTGGACCAGACACTGCTGTGCGGGGAGAGCTGGGATTCCTGAACCAAGAGCCATCTCTTCCCCATCACTCCCTCCCTTATCTGATCCCTGCTCACAATGAATCCCACAGACAGGTATCCTGCTGAGTTTGGCTGAAGCAGGCAGCTTAATCCTTTCAGTACCAAGGTGATGCACAAACTAGCATGAAGACAAGGGTGCCAGTTCACAGTAACATCCAGCACAGTGATCCCCATCCCTCTCCTGCCCTGCCTACAGAGAAGCCTGTGCAGCAGGGTCTGTCTCCTCTGGTCTTCTCAAGAACAGCCAGGAATGGGATTTCTAGGGGCTCCTCCACAGTTTTGCACCAAGCTCAAGGGACAGAACTGTGAAAGGACACATGGACACAGCACACAGAGGATGGTGAAGGACCCAGGGCAGGGTGTGTTACTTCTCCAACAGCCCCACCAAGCCCCAATACTCCTGATGCTCCTGGGTAAGACTAGACACCAACACCACGAGACAGCGCATGAAACATGAAAGGGAAATGTCTGCAGGCAGGGAGAAAATGCAACTAACCCATCATGGCATGCAAAGCAGCAGGGATGATGAAACCTTTCCGCAATAACAAAACTCTCCCCTCCCTGATCTGTGAGCTGGAGTTAGGCATCCAGGACCTGCCTTTTCCTCTCTCTGCTCAGTAATTAATGCAGTGGGTTGTGTTCAGTTTCAGAGCTTGCCTGGTGAGATCAAGGTCTGTCAATGTTGGTTTTTTTTTCCTTTTGATGATGGAGTTTAAAGCAAGACCATGTGCCCCTTTAGAAATGCCATCTGTCCAGGCTGCCAGGACCAGCTTTGCTTGCTTGCTTTTCTGTGGCCCATAGAGGCTGACCACAGACCCTCTTGGTGATCTGAAGCTTTCCTGGAGCCAGAGCACACCAAGTAGCATTTGGTTGTGAAGAGCTGGGGTTTTTGGAGGTGAGGACAGGCTGGGCCTGCAGGCTTAGGCTGTGCCGCCACAGACTGGGGGATGAATGATGAATGTCAGGCTGTTTCTCCATTCTTTGGAGGCTGGCCGGGAGCCTCCTACATGCTTCTACTTTTCACACTGTCCATTCCTGGTTTACCAAAGCATTTATTAAATGAACTCCAGTGCAGATTGAACAGATGCTGGACGTTGTTTTCAGACCTGCCACACAGGGAGGACATTTACACCCAGGAGTTGAGTGCTGTGGTGCCCTGCAGGGTCCAACCCAGAGGACAACCCCACTGCTATGGTCTTGGTGTGCACGGCGATGCTGGGGCAGCTTCGGGAGAGGGGGCTGTCTCAGCTCTGGGGGCATTCAAGGAACCACCCAGCAAGGGAGGTGCGGCCCGTCGGCGCGCACCCAGCGTGCCGGGACGTGCTCCTGCTTGCCGAGGGCGCGCACGAGGCTTCACTGGAGACGGCCCGGCGGAGGAGGTGGCCAGCGCCGCGGGAAGAAGGCCGCGCAGCCGGCTGCAATGACAGCCGCCCTCACACTTCCAGGAAGTGCAGAGAGGAACCAGGTGGAGGGTGCAAACAAAGCGGGGCCCCGGCCGGCGGCGGAGCACTGCCAGGGACCTGCCCTCGGGATGACTCCGGAAAGCGGCTGCTGGGGGAGGAAGAGCGAGAGTGAACCCCGGGCTGGCTGAGCGCATCAGCTCAAGCTGCGGCAGATGTGGCGGCATCGCTCCTGGGACGTTCCCCAGAGCCCTCCGGGGGACGTAGATATAAGGTACCCACCGAGCTGGGCTCTGCTGCCTTCCTCGTATTATTGGGGGGTTAAGGTGCTGTGGCGAGTGCTGACAGCCCGTGACTTGGGGGCTGGGGGAAAGGCTTCCTGTGCTTGCCCAGCGCCTCGCCCGCAATCCCCTCC
This sequence comes from Passer montanus, assembly GCF_014805655.1. Lineage (NCBI taxonomy): Eukaryota > Metazoa > Chordata > Aves > Passeriformes > Passeridae > Passer > Passer montanus. The sequence continues at coordinate 13,030,066 of NW_024365381.1, forward strand.
TCTTCTCTCAGCGCCTGGGCTTGCGCAGCGCAACCTGCCAGCCAGGATGTCCGCGGGCCGCGCCAGCGCTTTTGACGCCAAGCCTGCGAGCACAGCGGGCCAGCCCGGCTTTGCCCGAGCTGTCGGTTTCAGGGAAACTGGCAAGTGTGTCCCCATCCCCACCAGTCCTCCTGGAAGCAGCCGGTGTTCGAGTCTGCCAGCGGGACCTGACCCAGGGTGTTAAGGGTCGGCAGGAGCACCGTGCAGCGGGCAGCCAGGGCCCTGTCCTGGCGGCCCCACAGCCCCGGCTTTCAGCCTGGCTCCACACCCTTGGGAACTGGGGAAGCTCTCATTGCGGCCGGCACAATTTCCATGCAAAGGAGGGCTGGGAGAGCTGCTCTTTTCCTGGACTGGCAGCCATGGCGAGCGGGCCAGCCCCTGTCCCTGCCGCTGCCCGCTGAGGCAGCGGTGTCGCTGGGCTCAGGGAGAAGCGGGGCAGGCGCTCTCCGGGCTGGGTAAGAGCCTCGGTGCTGGCCTCGGCGACAAGGCCGGTGGTGGCTCCCGGTCCCTGGAGAGGGCGGCGGCGGCGGGACTGTTGGCTCCGTCCCCTCCGTCCGGCGGTGAACAATGGGGGGCGGAGGCGGAGGCAGGGGGAGGCTCCGCTTCTGCCGCCGAACCTCTTCCGAGCGCGGGGCGGCGGCGGGGCTGACACGCGGCTTCCTGAGGCGGCGGCGCCGGGACGGGCTCCGCCGGCAGCCCCGATCCCCGCGCTCGGCAGGCGGCGCTGGAGGCGCGGCCGCCCGGAACCGCGGTGGCGGCGGCGCCGAGCCTTGAGCTCGGCCATGCAGGCGGCTCGGCCCCCGCCGTCCGGCGGTTCGCCCTCCGCCGCCTCCTCCGACACCGCCGCCGCCACAGCCGACTCCTGCGGGGCGTCAGGCAGCACCGAGCCCGAGTGGGGGCCGGCGCCGCCGCCTCCGCTGGGCCGCCGCCACAGCAACAAGCGCTTCACTGGCCTCAAGCTCTTCGGGCGCAGGTGAGCACCGGCGGGCGGGCGGCGGGTCCCGCCGGGCGGGGGAGCTCCGGGTGGTGCCTGCGCCGCCGCTCCGGCACCTGGCGGCGGAGCGGGGCCGGAGGGAGCTGGGCTGCCGAGCAAGGGCTGGCTGTAGGCGGCTGGAGCATCCGGAACGGAGCCGGCGGAGCACCGGCTCGCAAAGAGCCTCCCCGCGCTGAGCCGTCGGCAGCCGCCTCACCGGGCCCAGTCGAGGGGTTGACCCGGCTGAGCGCAGCCGCAGGGGGATGCGGGACGGGGTGTGAGGATGGAGCGGGGTGAGTTTGCTTTTCCCTCCTTTCAAGCTCTTGGGCACGAGTGATGGGAAGTTGGGGAGCATTGCCCTCGCTGCGCGCGCTGTCGTCCCCGTGGAATCGGAGCCTCGTCTCTTGGGGATTCGCTTCCACCCGCCCAGAACTGCCTGTCTCCATCCCCGCACGCCTGTCCCCTTCTTCGCCTGCGACACTGGCAGCCCTGCCGCACCGGGGGATGGCTGTGCTCCTCCCGTGCTGCCGGCTGGGATCCCGCCTTCTCATGCGTCCGTCCCAGAGCCAGCTGGGCTCCTTGTGCCTCCCTTAGCCTCTCTGTTGGTTTCGTGGGGATTTGGACCGTGTAAGCGAAGTACCTCGAAGTACCAGAGCCTGGTACCTCTGCTGTCTGGAGGTCTTTGAAAACACTGAATAACTGAGGTCTGAAGGAGCCTCCGGAGATCGCCTGGTCCACACTGCTGTCTCAAAGCAGGGTCGAATTTGATCCGGCTACTGATGTTGAGTTTTGAGTGTTGCCAGGGTGTAGAGAACACAGCTTCCATGCACACCCACTCCCCGTGCTTCAGCCACTCAGGAATTTTTTTCCTCTAATAACAATTAAGTTTCCATTGTTGCAGCCTGTGCCTGGTCTCTTTCAGGTTGTCACCGTTCATGTCTGGGCAGCATCTGACCCAGTCTGCCCTGTTCTTTCCCATCAGGTTGCTGGAGACACTAATAATGTTCCCCCTCAAACTTGTCTGCAGGCCAAACTGCCCCCATTATCTCATACTCTCCTTGTACTTGATAACTCTTACCCCCAGCCATGTTGGTGGCCCCGTGACAAACTTTCTACATCTCATGGGTATTTTTGGTATATGGGAGCAATTGAAGCAGGACGCAGTGCCACCAGAGCGGTGTCACACGTGCTGAATGGAGGGGAAAGGCTCCAATTTCAACCTCCACGTTCAAGCCAGACCTGGGTGTGGATGGCTTGCAAGGTCACTCCACAACAGAGCAATGTTCTCTGCTCTGGTTTCAGAGCTGTCAGCAATGGCTGCCTTGAGCTCCTGGCAGTCTCTGGCCTGTTCCAAATACTGTGTGGCATCTCTCTCTGAGTCCTGGGACCTCACACTACTGTTACTGCAATGTAGATCAGAGCCAAGGGGAAATTCTCCACATGTGAGCAACCTTTGGCAGTGTGGACACGTGGGGAGAAGCAAAGTGGAATGGCACTGGAAGCTGGAGGAGGCCAGTAGCCCCTCCCCAAGACAGCTGGAAGTGGCCACAGGGTGGTTTAGTGCATTCTTGCCCGTCTGCTGCTGATGGAGGAACGCAGTTCCCCCTGGCTCAGGGTGATGAATGCAGCACCCAGAGCTGCAGAATAGTGAGGAGAGGTTCCCACGGACCTCTGAGACTGAAGGGGCTCCCACGCACACCGGTGGGAGGTAAACTTGATGGGAAGTCATGCAGGGTAATTGGCTGCATGCCACTGAATTCATGCCCACCTGAGCGTTGGAGCAGAGGATGGCATGAAGTTTCTTCACCTCCTGTGAGGGAATTACAAGGGAAGGCTGAGCTACGCTTTCTTTTGTCAATAAGTACAGGCAGCCCGTACCCACCAAATGCTTTCCAACAGCTATCAGTGAGGAAATTTGTACCCACTTCTATTCTGAGCTTTACCCAGAGCCATATGTGGCTGGGAAACAGGTCTAGAGGAAGCTTAGGTAATTGGAAGGAATTTGCTAACTGGCACGAGTGGATCTCTGGAGAGCCCTGGCTTCAAGGAGAGAGATCTCCTCGATCTCCTGAGGTGGACACCCTGTGCTGGACTCTGCCTGTAGCAACACTGGAGGGCATGGCCAAGGGAGGCAGGGGTCTGCAAAATGGCAAGAGAGCCTGTCCTGTCTCCAGGGCACGTGAGCCCTCAGGGCATTTGAAGCAACAGAAAGGTGAGCCCCCAAGCTCTGGCCTCCGGTGGTATGATACGTGTTTTGCAAGCAGGCTTATTTCTGTACCTTGTAATTGCCTTAAAGGAGGGTGGAGTAATTGGCTCTAGAGCCTACAGAGACAAGTGCACAATACATGCATCCGGCGTGGATGGGTAATTCTTTTAATTGGGCTGATAAAGAGATTGGGGCTGATCAGATAAGAGGTGGTTAGGATTAAATTGCCTTTCTAGGTGCCCTGTTTCTTGTGCTATGAGTGAATTGCAGTTTACCCTTTCCAGGGAGGGACTGGAGAAGGAGTATGAGAGCTGGGGACAGTGTCTGTTTCTTGCTCGCCCCCGTGCCAGTGGAGTGGGATGCCAGTGAAATGAATCTTCCCTGTGGGCTTCCGAGCTTCTGTAACAAATCCCCCTTCAAAGGGAGTATGTGTAATGGCTGGTGCAATGCCATAAGCAGGGGCCGTAGGCACCAGTGGGGCAGCTGGCAGTCCAGGAGAGCATGAGACCAAGTTTTTGGCTGTGACCCCTCGGCTGGTCTTGTGCTGGAGCCTGCAGGTGAGCCTGGGGGTGCCTGCCACTGCCCAGAAAAGTTTGTGGGTGGCACAGCCTGTGGGTAAACGGCACTCAAGAAACTGAGCCGAGCACCCGCCTACGTCTTTCTGGGACGTCACTTGTCACTGTCTTTCTTGCAGCTTGATGCTTACACCTATGTGAAGCTGAGAATGATGTACCACTGGGACAGCAGCCCAGCCTTCCCCATCCCTGCTGTGTGGGGGGTGCCCTTGAAGCTGCTGGCCCTTGCACCCACTTTCCCCCGTGCAGGTGCAGCAGAGAGGCTGTGCAGTGGTGTAAGGCCCCGGTGCCCTGGGGGAAGACCAGATGGTAATGAGGAGCTGAAGTTTGTGCTCTGCAGGCTGGCAGGCTGACAGCAGTATTTCCCTTGGGACAAGCTTTTTCACAAAGCACCTTGCTGCCAGCTAGCTGTTGAGCAATCATCTTCCTAGTTCTCCTCCATGCATGCAGATTTTGTATGCCTCAAGCTCTGAAACCCTCCAGCCTCTGCTCCCCATCCTGCTCAGAGGTGATGGCTGGGTAGCTTTGGGCCTCCGCCAGTGTCACCTGTGGGAATCCCCAGCTGTCCCCTGCAGTGACACTTGGGCTTGTTTGCAGGGCAGATGGGATGTGCTGAGAGAGCTGTTTCTGTTCCTGAGTTTGCTCTCTGATCTCTGGTCAGGGACTTTTTTTCTCAATGGGGGGAAAATAAAGCACTGGGCATGCTGAGCAGTCATACCTGTTGGCAGTCAATGCAGCCTCACAGCGGAGCCAGGCTGGGACAGCTGCCAGCTTGCAGTGGGGCTGTGAGATGGGTCAGGGAAGGATCAGCATGGGGGTCTGACTGCTTCCAGAGGGTGAGCTCCTCCATGGTGTGGACCCTACCTGCCACTTACCTTGTCTCTCCAGTCCCACCGGCAGCTCCCCAAGATCATAGCAGGGACTGCTACAGTGACATGTGCCTGCTCAGAGAAGGTGTCAGGACCTTTAATTTTAGCATCACAGAACGGTTTAGGGTGGAAGGGACTTTAAAGATCATCCAATTCCAACCCCCCCACCATGGGCAGGGACACCCTCCACTAATCTTCTTAGGAGTTGGAGCGTCCTTTCCAGGAAACACGGTAATCTCCTCAAGGGGCTGACAGGAGGAAGGATGAGGGACCGCTTCCCTCCTTTGAACAAAAACAATAGGAAGAGTCAGGCACTGGGCGTGGAGACAGTCTTTGCAAGGATACGGTGTTGAAAGGGGAGAGGCAGAGCTGTGGGTAGTGCAAGCAAGGGGAGTTTGAGAGCTGTTTGATTGTGTGAGTTCTCTTGGGAACTAAGGAGGTGCTGGTAAGGGGAGGCCAGCCCTCGGCAATGAGGGCGATGCTCTCACGAAGGGCAACCTGAGCTCTGGCAAGTGGTGGGAGATGCAGTGTAGGATTTCCTTCACTCATCATCATGCAGTGCCTGGGGAGCAGACAGTCTCCCCAGAGACTTGGCAAAGCTTCTAAATTTAACTTGCAGCTCTGCTCTTAGTGGAGCTCTATTTTCTTTTCCCCAGGTGATTCTGTGAGCTGAAGCTCCTGAGTGATCTCTCAGCCATGCACCAGCTTGCTTGCTGGTTCTTTTAAACCAGTGCTGACTTTGAGATGCTGAGTTCAAGAGTAGAGTGAGGGCTGCAGGCTAAGACTCCTTGACCCTTGGGCCCACAAACAATCTTTTTTTGGAAGAGATGTGGTACTGGCAGGGGGTGAATGGCTTCTGCTGGAGACTTTTGGAGGTAGAGGCTCTGGTGCAGATCTGGCTTGGCAGCACAGGCTAGTCGTGGAAATAGGGGAAACCTGTCCTGCTGGTTCTTGAGCTGGCATGAGGCTCTGGGGATAATAAGTGGCTCTTTGCAATCCTGAGTTCAAGAGCTTTCTCTAGGCCAGCTGTCCAGTAGTACAAAAGTATACTCTGTGTTTCTGTTGCAACCTGTAAATCCAGCAGCAGCTGCAGCCTGTGTTTGGGAGCTGGGAGACTTTCTTCTCCCCATCAGGACGCCAGGTGGAGGGTGAAGCTCTGCCAAGGCAAGCAGTGAGGCTGCGTTGGCCAGGCTAGAGCCCAGTAGGGATGGAGTCCTGTTCACACCAGACGTGGATGTGTTACACCCAGTGCTGTTCTCCTCCTGCCTGCAGTTTAGGGGTTGTGCCTTAGGGTGCTAATTCTGTACTTAACTGTGAACTCTGCCCCAGGGGAAGCTCTTCCTCATTGTGCCAGGATGCCCATCTGAGAGGATCTCTTCCTGCTCCCTTTGCTCCCAGACAGTGGGAGTTAATGGGCCTCCTGTCTCAGCCCTGGCTGCTGGGCAGGTTGTGCTGTCTGGGTTAGCCTGTCAGTTCCAGTTTCTACCTGTGACCATTGCTCCCATGTCTGGAAATAGCCTGGCTGAGCTTTGCCCAGCTGACGGCTGTCAGCCCTTCCCAGTGGTTCAGGGCCTGGGGAAATGAGCTAAGCATGCCCCACCCCAGAGAAGCCCTGCCCAGCTGTGAGAACGGGAGACCTGTCTGTGGGGACTGCAGGATGCTGTCCAAGCTGTGCATGCAGGCTGGCAGGTACATGGCACTGGTGGAAAAGCCCCACTCTGGGAGCAGAACGAGGTCTGGCTGGGCATAGTCCCATCCTTTGGTTGCTGCTCTGTTCTCTATGTGCCCCGTGTTGGTGGGAGATTCCTTTGGCGTGCCTCATGGGCTGTTGCTGGCTCCCTGACATTATAGCAGGATGCCAGCTTGTGGCAGGCTCTAGTCCCAGCCACACACAGGGGCACCCAGCCAGGGTGTGAAAATCCCACCCAGCACCAGTAGGCAAGAGCTTAGTTTTGCCTTTTTCCTGGCTCCACTCACCCTGTCTTCCTTTCCCTGCTTCCCGGCAGCATCTCATCTCGTTGCAGGGCTGGAACAGCCCTGGCTCCAACACATGCTGTAGCTTTGAAGAAAGTCACGTGTCCCATCTGGCTGGTCCAGGAAGTCAGGGCAACTAACATAGAACCTTCTTGCAGAAGGTTTTCCCCTTGTTTTGGTGCAGCTTGGCTTTCACAGGAAACGTGTGTGCCAAACAGCCTCGCTTGCCATTGTCGGCCCAGGTGTGGATCCAGAGCCAGAGAGCAGGGGCACTCCTGCTGCCTGCTCCCCACTGGCTGTGGAGGGCCCCATCTCCACTCTAGGGCAGGACTCCCCAATGGGATGAGGATAGAGAATCATGGAGTAGAAGTACCTAAGATGGTTTTTAGCCTCCTCCTGAGCTCTCAGCCTCTGGCTGTGGCCTGTAGCCATCCAAGAGAGGGAGCACAGAGCAATGCAGATGGCCACGTACCGTCCCCTCCGTTTGAAAGTTCCCACTTGGTCTGATTATCTGTACATTGTCCTGCCTTGCTACCCTGGCTCTGGCCAAGAGCCTCGCAGATCCAGGGCTAAGCCTCTTACTGCCCAAGCTTGAGGTCACTACAGAAGAGGACATCGCGTGGGGCACTCTGGCAGCTAGCACATAGCAGCTGTCACTGCTGAAGTGTGGCAGGGGGTGGGGTGGGTGTTCTCTGCAGAGATTTTGCACCGATGTGAGGCTGGCAGATGGCAGGGTTATGAAGCTACAGAGCTTCTGTCCTGTGAGAGCTGCCAGGATGCATGGAAGGAGGTATCCTGCTCCCCAGTTCAACTCCTGGCAGGGTTGCAGGTCGGCGTGGGGCCAGGAGATTTTCCAGCAGAGGCTGAGGATTCCCCACCTGAGCTCAAACAGTGTTACCCGCCCTAAAGTTTTCTTGTTGTTTGAATGAGTGAGGAAACAGATGTGGTGGAGGTGAGTGCCAGAGGGATTGCAAGAATGACACTTCCCATCTACACTGGGTCACCAAGAGCTTTGCCACACAGCCCCTGGCTGGTGGTAGTTGGAGTTCCGAAGGATTGGTGCCTGTGCACAAGGGCCAGAGAGTTGGGAACAGGTGAACCACTCTGTCCTGCCCAAACAATGCTTCTCCGTGCAAGGCATGGAGAGTGCCTTCATGATTTATTTGAAATTCAAATGTGTGCCTGGACCCAGCAGTCAAAGTAAAAGAAAGCAGCCAGGAACCAAGCCAGCACAGGGAAGGATGAAGGGAAGCGGGGCTGTCTCTCTGTGCCAGCCTGGCACTGGTCCCTGAGTTGTGTGCTCTCTTGCAGCTGCCTGGGTTGGGCTGGAGGTGGGCTGGGTCTGAACTGGGCTGGGTTAGTATCCCAGACGCAGGAGTGTGGTGCTTCATGTTTGCTGGCTGGCTCTTTAGGGAAAAACAGCGTTGCTGACTCCAGCTTATGGGCGAGTTGCCTGCATTGACCTCCATGGCTGACAGCATGGGCGGTGGCCTGGGTGCCATTGGAGCCCCTGGGATCTGCAAGTGCCAAGGCAGGGGGGAGAGCATGTGGTGGAGAGATGGCACTGGGGCAGCAAAACTGGGGTGGGGAAGGATAGTGCCGTGTGCTGAGCAGCCAGGCGTGTTCATGGCTTGCTGACCACTCTCTTTGTGTCCCTAGACTCCACCTGCCCCACAAAGGTGTCTTCCCTTGTCTCCAGGGCAGCCAGCCCAGCCGATGGGGATCCAGGAGGATAAAGCACCGGCCAGCGGTGTATAAGTATGTGGTATTTTTATTGGCTTGCACAGGCTGTGCAGTCCCAGCAGCTGCTGCAACTTTTCTTTTCAAAAGCTCTCCTCCCTCCCACCCACATTTCACCCCACTTCACCCTCTTGTGTCTGTACTAACCAAGGCCACCAAAAGCCGGGCTGCTTGCCTCATGCCTGTGTCACTAACTTTGTTCTAGACAGCAGCTTGCTGCTGGACTTTGATCAACTAACATGGCAGCTTCTGTTTTGCTGGAGTTTGGATTGAAGGTCAGTTGAGCTCTTCTTCCTCTATGTCCTAGCCAGTGTGAGCATGGGCACCTAGTGCAGTGTGGGCATGAGCACCTGGACCCAGTGCATGCTGAATGCTTGGAAGACCTAAGGTGACAGCACTGAGGGTGGTTTAGCTAAATGACTAAATTAAATAATAATAAATAATAAAATTTAGCTGAAGCAGTCTGAAATTCAGTAAGGCTATGACTGCCAGAAATGGTGGAAAAACAGGGCCTGGGAGACAATCATCATTGCTGGGATGTAGTTGCTGTGTGGGAACCAGCTCCTAGGCTAGCCTTGATGTTGGGGCTAGCCATTACCTCGCTCACAAGTGCCCCTGAGGAGATGTGGAGGTAGGGACAAGCCCCAGGTTCCATTCCTGGGCTCCCGATGCCTTGGTCTTTGTAGAGCGGCACATCAGCCTGGTCAGGATTTGGCTGCACCTGTGTGAGTGCTGAGTGCCACAGTAGAAGACCCTTACTGCTCTTCCTGGCTTCTGCTACACAGTTTCTCTGCATGACATTCTGAGCCTTACTGAGTTTGCTACTCAGTCTCTTGTTTGTCTGATGTTGTAGACACAAAAATCTTGTCCCAGGGCTGCTTGGGAGTCCTGTGGTTGGAGGTGTTGGGAGCAAGAGGCCGTGTGGCCAGTTAGTGCTCTTCAGAGGGGAGGTGAATGGGTTTTGGAGAGGTCCAAAGAGCTGTAGGTTGAACACCAGAGGGCACGGTCGCTCTTTGGAGCTTTTTTTTTTTCTGCTGTGCAACTCCAGCCCTTTCCCTGCAGCTGACTTCAGCTGGGTGTTGTTACATGTCCCTTCTGCAGGGTTGCTGGCCTTGACTCATCGCTCCTGGTTTTGCTTTCCTCCCTTCTGCAAAAAAGAGATTGGCAAAGCATCTGCATAGAGCTTTTTTTATGCTGTTGTGGTTGAAGTGGCTGGTGAGCTTGATGGCTTAAACTGGTCAGCTGCTGCTGTGGGCTAGCTGATGCTCAGAGGCAAGCCTCCAGCCAAGGCAGCTGTCAGCCAACTCCCCTCTGCAAAGACTTGCGTGTCCTGGTACCACAAAGAGCCTTATAATGGCAACCACCCAGCTTCTGCACCTGGAGTTTGGGTCACTCCTCCCACACAGCAAGTCTCTGGAGCACCCAGCGTCTCTGTGGGCATGAGAGGAGGAGCCGAGAAACTCGGGAAGCAGAGCAAGGCAGCCCTGTGTTACTGGTCTGTGCTAAAGTGCTAGTCCATTCCACAAAGGGGACACTGGTCTGCTCTCTGCATGGGCATTGCTTCCTCCCCTCTCTGAAGGATGATGGGTGAAAAAAGCCCTTCAGTGATTCTGGCAGATGTGGGGATGTTAAGATGAAAGAAGAAATGGAAACACATAAGACCAGATATGCTGAGGGCATTTAGAACAAAAAGGGTGGAGGAGAAAAAAACCCAACTTTTATTCCTGCCCTGCCATTTGTTACAGTGGGACAAGCTGACATTCAGCAAAGCCAAGAAATAATAGATTTAACATTGTTAAAAGGAGTTACTTCAGTTTTGATGTGATGTGTGGGAGAAAAAGACTCGGTCACTTGCTGCCATGAGGTGAAAAAGTGAAACCAAAGGTTAGACATGATATCAGTAACAAGGTCACAGTTAACAAATACCACTTGTGTGGCATGCCAGCATGTGCTTTGCTTAGTCACAGGGTCATGATGAAGGCTTGGGAGGTGTCTTTCCTGTCTCAGGCTTTGTGGTGTAGAGAGATCACTGGGGACTGGGTTTCTCAGGGATGCTGAGCAGTTCTCCCCCTTGCAGACTACTGCAGGGGCTGCTACTTGTGATGTGGTTTCAGGTGCGTGGGACCAGGATCTCCTCACATGGAAAGTCTTGCTCAGGGCTGCGTGGGCCTGGGGAGCTTCTTGGCCTGGAGCAGTGGTTTCTGCTTGAACACAGCAGACTGAAACCTGTGACAGCAGCATTGGGAGCTGCTGGTCTCCATCACAGCCCATTCTGCATGTTAACAGGCTGAGGGTTTACTAAGTCATGGGAGTAGGAGGAGAATGGCAGCAAGGTTAGCATGACTGAACTTGAGGAGAGGGCTCTTAGACTTCCTGCTCCTGCTGCCTCCAGGGACTTGGAGAATTAATGCCCTAGACTCTTGGTGGTCAGATTGACTTGGAAGGGATTTTGAGGCCACCTGGAATCCACGGTGGTCACCCTTCCATGACGTTTCCATTGGAAAAAAATGGCTGTTTCCATTTATCAGTCTAGGTCCTGCCAGCCCAGGAGGGAGATAGGATTGTAGTGACTGTGAGAAGTAGCGAGTGGTATCAGCAGGAGTCTCTGCTATGCATAGATGATAGGGGACAGGAAGAGCAGGGTGGGCATGGGGCAGTTGGAGACAAGCTGGAAGCTTGAACCCTCCCTGGAAGTGTTCAAGGCCAGGTTGGATGGGGCTCTGAGTAACCTGGTCTAGTGGAAGGTGTTCCTGACTATGATAGTGGGTTTGCAACGAGATGCCCTTTAACGTCTCTTCCAATCCAAATCATTCTGTGATTCTGTGCTAAGGTGCCTTGGCTGGAGGTGGGGCTGGCGAGGAACTGCACATATCTCTTATCGGGCCACTTTGCTCTGAATGATTGACTAGTTGCCACACATTTTAAATTTTCTCTTTGATCAAACATCCTGCCAGTCCCAGTAAGTGAGTTGTAACAGTGATGGACTGGGGCCTGTTCCTAGAGGCCTTTCTGCACCTGGCAGCATAACTGTAATGGTGCTGGGACCTGGCTTGATCACTAGTGGCAGCTGGCTCTTTCCTGGCAGTGGGAAGGGAATTCTGAAGGATGTGTAGATACCCTGTGTGGGGAAGGAGGCAGAACCTTCCATCCTTCATCAGCTAGCAGTTTTGAGGGCAGAGAGGACTGACCCAGGTGCGCTGGGTATCTCCAGCGCCCTTTCCTCTCTGGTGTTGTGAGAAAAGGGCTGAATGAAATCCTCAGCAGCTCTGGCAATGGACGGATTCGCTCATGTGTCCTCCCCGCCCCTTTCTCCCACTGATTCACAAAGGCCACTTGCTCCTTCTGCCCTGATGCAGATGACAGCAATGGTGGTAGCTCAGCCTTTGGGCCTGGCTACCCTCTATGAACAGCTCTCAAGACACCCATCGGGGAAGGCAGCTGGCTGCCTTTGCCACACTGGCTGCAGCCTCTGTGACATTTTGTTATGATTGTGTTACTGTAGTCCCGCTCCAGGCCCCAAGGAGCACTGGGCGCCGTCCAAACACACACACATTCCTACACACAGAGGAGAAGAGCTGTCTAATTTTAGCTATGACATGTAGGCGAGGGGAAGGGGCAGGCAGGAGGGGGCAGGGTGTGAGAGGACGAGATCTCAGCTGCAGCCTCCCGCACTGACTCACTCACTGCGGCCTGTGTATGGGCTCTCATCGCCTGGGTAAACGAGCGAAATAACAATAGCTGGTGACGGCATCGTAGAGTGACTGGCCTTTGGCGAGACCTTCCCTTCCTCTCTGCAAAGACCAAAGAGGAGACGGGTTTTGTGGCCCCAAAAGGGAGATGGGTTGTGTTTGGCTGTGAGCAGATCCCTAGAGGCAGCTGGGGAACCCGGGTAGTGGTGAAGCATGACGGGGAAGTCCCCAGCCTGGCTATGAGAGGTCCCATGGAGGGTTTTCACGATGAGGGAAGATGCAAAGCTCCTGAGACATCTGTGGAGCCTGCCTGGACCAAAGACTAACTCAGAAGCAAGTTACCTCCTGTGCAAGAAGACAGGCTCTGTGAGGCTGGCAGCCTGACTCTCATCAGCCGTGCAGACCTCTTTATCCAAGTTCCAAGGAGGCAGGAGAGAATCGCCACTTTGGCTCGTTCTCCCCATGTCCTCCTGCTGCCGCTGCCAGGGAAGTGTTTGGAGAGCAGCTGGCTCCGTGGGGACCCCTCTCTTTCCGGGCCCGCTGTGGTGCATGCGCCTGCAGCTGGGGGCGAGCCGGCCTCGGGGCTGCTCAGAGAGGAAGTGCAGTTGGCTATTTTAACGAGAGCAGCGTGGGGAGGAGCAGAGGGAGAAGCCAAGCACTCTCTCCAAACTAGGACTTAGTAGGGGAGGGCTGGCCCGCTGCTGCGGCACAGCCACTGCCACCCAGTCGGCACCTGCAGGACCCCTGCACCGCTCCGGATCAGGTCACGGGGGCTTTTTCCCACTGTCTCCCCTTTCTTTGTCCTGCTCGTCCCTCTCCCTCACGCTTGATGCTTTTGTTTGTGCTGGGTGGGGGGTGGGAGGGGACCTGGGTTGAGAGACAGCCCTTAGTTTGTAGGTATGGCATTTGGTTCCAGACCACTGTGAAGGGCAGGGGGAGCAGACCCCAGAGTCATCCCCAAGACCCTGAACTTTGCTTCTGTCGAGCGCTGTTTGCTGCCAGAGCCTGGAGCAAAGCCGATCCACAGCAGTCCCCAGAGCTCAGGAGAGGGGTCTGCAAAACCACCGTGGCACTCAGTGGTGCCTGGCTGCTGTTTCTGTGGGGTTGCCCTGCCAGTGGTGTATTTCCAGCCACCCGTTCTGCTGCATTCATCCTGACAGTCCGTGTGGCATGGGGGTAGCAGCAGGAAATCTGCAGGTGGCAGAGGACAGGGAGCTAGCCTGTGCCTTGCCAGGACCCTCAGTCACTTTGCTTTGGGGTAGTTTAGGAAAGCAGGACAGATTTGTGGACTCCTGGCATATCCTCTCGTGGTGGTGGCACTGTGATTCCCTGCTTATGCCAGGAGCAGTGGGATACCCTTCCTGATCCCTGCTGTGGGCTGGAGGGAGGCATGTGTGTCCCATCTTTCTGATCAATGATCAATAGATGTTGTGGAATGCCTGAGGTTTTCCTGACTTTACTTTGGGAGATGCAGAGACTTACTAGCTCTGGGAATCACTGCATGTATCTGTATCTGCCACACTGCAGCTTTGTTGTTACACAAGGTTTATCTCTTCCCTGGGGCTGCTGCCCCGGGCAGACGCCCAGGCTTGCCCTGCCTGGGCCAGCACTGTGGCCAGTAGTAATTTCTGTGCCAGGATTTTGTCCTTGTGTGTTGGGGAAAAACTCTGGGGCTGCCCTGGGAGTTTGGATCCAACAGCTGGGCTCTGGGACTGGCCGCCCTTTAAATAGTACGTCCCTCCTTGTGAGGAACAGAGCTGTGTGTACTGAACGAGGGGACCACCACTGGGTCTGATAATGGCAATCTGCAAAAGCAACCGTGGTCTGAGTACCTAAACCGCCAGCACACCCTGGCTGAGGCCCCCGCTGCTTGGCTTCATGCATGTCACTCTGGAAAGGAAGCTCAGAGAGAGAGAAGAAACTCTCCAACTCCTTCCCAGCCTGCATCGCTAGTGCTGCTGGTGGGCCCAAAATAGAAACTGTGTGGCCAGCCTCTCCCCCAGCCCCTGCTCAGCCTCGGCCCCAGCAGCATGAGTGACGGTGGCGGCTCACTGCGTTTCAGCCCTGGTTAATTCATGGCTCAAGGCTGTCAGTCTTGCTGTTCGGCTCCTCTGCCAAATGCAGCAACAGATTGTTTACATCAGTGCTGTCAGGTTTCTTGATTGCCGGGAGGCAGATTATTTACTGTAGTGGCATATAAACTTCATAACATTATGATGGTGGAAAGTTGTCAAGGGATATAAATGCCCAGAGTCAGCCCAGGAGGCTCCAAGGAGATGGTTTTGGTTTAAATTAAGATAAAACACTGTCTTCCATGGATTTTGGGAAGGAAATCGCATTGTTGTAATGGGAACTTTACTCTGAATGTTAGGGCTGGCAAACTCTTCACTTTATGAAGTCTCTGTGGAGGATCTGAGCTACTCTGGCAGATGTGCCTTAAAACAGATCTCACATTTGCCCTGAGAAGGTGGTGAAAAAAAGGAGATGGCACCATGGCATCATGCAGAGCTGGGAGTGAGGTGGGATGGAGCTGCTACGAGAAGGGTGTTGGGAAAACGCTAGGAAGTGTATAAAAAGTCTCAGTCCCTTCTGCTCCCAGCCCCTGTTCTTCTCAGAAAACCAGTTGTGAGCATTTTCTTGTGGCGGGCCAGGCATGAAGGTGGGATGGCTTTTGTCTTGCTTTGTTTGAGGCATGGCTAGGCAGTGTCCTTCCACCTGGCTCTGCCACTTGGAGAAGCCTACTGTGACAAACTGCCAAACTGTGGTGTTTCATTTCTTTGCCTTGCTACGGTTGTTCCCCAAGGCAGCTGCTGGTCCTTGGTGTTGCATCTGTCACGCTAACTTGCTCACTCAAAGAAAGCATCTTAGAAGTTGTATCTCCTCCCTGTGGTGTTCCCAGCTCCTGACTGGCTGTGAGTTGTACTCTTGCTCAGCCCAGTACAAGATGGATACAGAAAGCCTACACTGATGTAGCTGCCTGTCCCTTGTGAAGCAATGCTGTCCTGGGACCTCCAGGCTGGCCACCCAGAGTGCCCAATGACACTGACTGTCTTCTGAGCAAGTTGTCAAACATGTTAGATGTGCCAGAGGTGCCTTGCTCTCATGCCCGTGCCCAGTAGCCCTGACAGGACCTCTATGCATCGTGTGCAGGGACCTCAGGGACCACAGGGCTGGGAGGAAGTCCTCTGCAGCTGCATGCATCTGACCACCAGCTGGTTTCTAAGCACTTGCCTTGCTTTCTCACTAGCAGAGAGGTCTGAATTCATCTTGATCAGGCCCAGGACTCACTGAGAGATGAGCTGAAATCTTTGAGTACCCTGCTAGGATCAGAAACTGGCTTCTGCAGCTTGGAGGAGCAACCTTACAGTTGCAGCAGTAATCCCCTCCTCTGCAGGGTGACAGTGCAACTGAGGATGTCCTTATCCTTGTTCTGGGAATACCATGCTCTTGCAGCTCAGAAGCCTGGAAGTGGCCCATATAGGTGGTGGCACTTGTTGCAGTAGGTCAAATGTATGAATCCTAAAATAGATGAGTATAGCCCATGGTTCACTCCTCACGGTGCTTTGAAAGGCTCATGGCTTGGATGGAGCCTCCTCTCCCTGCTGGGGGGAGCCCCATCTCCTTGCTCATACTGGACTCAGTGTGGGGGAGCTCCTGACTCTGTTTTATTTGTGTGATGGTAGGAGAGATGACAGCTGGAATGGAAATTCTGAGTAGAAGCAAAGTGCACAGTATGAGAACTTGCTGATTACTGCACACCTCACTGCAACCAAAGCCTGAGGGCTGCACTGCATCTTGACCAGCATTTTCCCTTCCCCATCTGGCACAGGGGCACCTTCCTCAGCAGACCTCATCTGTGCAGGTTGCTCTTGTAAGGTCAGAGAAGCCTGGCTGGGGAGCCCCAGGGAGAGGAGAGGTCGGTGATGATGCATGGGAAGCAGGACGGGACAGCGGGAACAGGATCTCAGCAGGGGTGGTGTAAGGACAGTAGCACACATGGGAAGATTGACTATCAGAGCACTGAAAGGGCATTGTGGGTATTGCAAGCTTGTGATGGAAACAGAGGCTGAAGGCAACCAGCGGTGTGCCAGCAGGGTGGGAATGAGCAGCAGCTCTCTGGATGGGCTTCTGGGTCCCTCAGTCCCTCCAGTGCCCTGGCAGGGAGGAGGCAGGGAGGCGGCAGGGAGGCAGAAGCCCAGGAGATCTTGCTGTCACACAGGAGTGGCTTTTAATAACACGCTTTCCTGTTGGCTGATCTGCATGAGTCAAGTGTCTCTGCCAGGAGAAGACAGCTTGTAAACTCAAGTGGGATTCTGCTCACACTCTGCCAGCTCTAGTGCCACAGCAGCTCCCAGCACCCACAGCTAGCCAGGACACAGGAACCCAGCCAGCTGCCATCAGGACAGGTACTCGTCATGGAACAGGGCGAAGCTCCCGGACTTGTTTCCCTGGTAGTCCCGTGGTTGGAAAAAATGCTTTCCAGTTGACTAACTGGAGGTTTGCTGAAAGGTCAAGAGGAGCTGATGGTGTTATTATGTCCAGACTTCTCTGTGGCTCAAGGCTTGTGCATTTAGTACCAGCAACATCCTGCAATAGGGTCCTCTTGCCTCCTTTGGTGCCAGGAGAGGGGTGCCAGATTTGTCGCTGTATGAAGGTAACCTGAGATCTCTCTTGCTTCTGGGCACTGGCAGGAATAGACCAGGCTGCTGGAGGGACAAAGGGAATAATAATGTGGAGGAAGGGCCAAGAGGGTGTATGGCACAGGATCCCTCTGCCTATCACAGAGAGCCTCTTAAGTATAGTACATGGGAGTTTGCTCAAGGCTTGTGAAGCAAAGCAGAATAGTGGAGCTGAATATCCAGATTCTGTTTGTGATGTGGGCAAAGATTATGTCATGGGGACACTGCATGTTTAGCCCTTAAGAGTCAGCCTGTCTGGTTTTGGAACCACCATCACCAAATGAGGGATAGCTGCTGGATATCTGGAGAGATGTCTCCATAAGAGCTATTCACAAGCTCTATGTCCACTGCAGTTACAAGATGCAAGTTTTTCCTCTTCGATCCCTGCTGTGCTTTCCAAGGGTGCTTAGATCTTGGTGGGACATGTTCCTGCTTCAGCAGCATCTCTGCACTGAGGCCAGGCAGGGTGTGTAGGATGCTTTGAGGAGTCTGGTAGTAGAAAACACCCCACCTTTCAAGAGCTCTGATTGCAGATCATGAGCAGACCAGAGCTGCTGTCTCCTTCCTTATTCACAGAAGAGACTGAAATGACAGTGTGTATCTGCTCATAAGTAGAGTTGATATCCCAGTACGTGCCGCAGTACTTCCTTACTTTGCACCCTGCAAATGCCAGGCTGCCTTGATCCAGCCTCCTTACTTAACTGAGCCAAGCAATGTGCTCTACAGAGCAGCCACAGGTGCTGGCTCCTCTCCATCTTTTTTCAGTGACAAACAATGGAGATGCCAGAAATGTGCTGGTGTTAGGAGCAGGGCTTCCAAGGCTTAGCTCTTTTCAGGCTCCTCTCTGCCTATTGCATGGTTCCCTAGCTGCTCTGCATGCAGCTCTGCTAATGCATATGAACCATGGGCAGCCCCAGCAGTTTGTCCATCTGCTCCACCAGCAGCAGCTCTCACACCTGAAATACACCATTTGGAGCTCAGGTTGGAAGTGAGATGCAAGAGGTGGGGATATGTACACCCAGCATATCTGAGCTGCCACATGCTGCTGTCGTGGGCTGTCAGATGGCAATCTTGTAATAACCTTCACCACGGGTGGTCAGAGCTTGATTCCTTGTGCCATTTGCAGACAGCCCTGAAAATAAAAAGGTCCGCAGTCAGCTAGTGCTCCAACTTAAATGTCAAACCAAGGTTGTTGTAGCAGATTTCCTCACGAGACTGGTGCAAAAAGGAAGGAAGCTGTGTTAAGAGATCTTCCTGCCCACAGCAGCAACACAGTAAGCAGTGAGCAGCTTTGTGCTGGTGGAATATCTGGGGTAGGAGGAAACAGCCATTCAGCTCATTTGAGGTGCCTTTGGTCAGTATGTCTCCCCCAAAGAGCTAAAGCTGGCCAAAAAGGGTCTGCTGCAATGTGCCACATCCTTTGTTCTTGCTTGTGTTTTTTAATATGTTTTATTTGTTCAGACAGTTTTTAATACCTGTTGGTGATGATGCTCATTGGCAGCCCTCTGAACATGATCCAGCGTGTGCCAAGTGGCCGCGAAGGCCAGCAGTATCCTGGCCTGTCAGTAAGTGTGGCCAGAAGGACTGGAAAGTGACTGTTTGCCTGTACTCAGCACTGGTGAGGCCACACCTCGAGTGCTGTGTCCTGTTTTGGGCCCTCCTCCTGTCACTGAGGTGCTGGAGCACATCCAGAGGACAGTGCAGCTGGTGAAGGGTCTATGGAACAAGTCTGAGGAGGAACAGCTGAAGAAGCTGGGGCTCCTGGGAGACCTTACTGAACTCTGTAACTGCCTGAGAGGAGGTTGTAGCAAGGTGTGGGGCCAGTCTCTTCTCCCAGGTAACAAGTGATAGAACAAGAGGAAATGGCTTCCAAGTGTACAGGGAAAGTTGACATTCTCTGATTCTGTGCTGTTTACTGTGCATCATCTTGCAGATAATATGGAGAGGGTACATGAATGGAGCACTGCAGTGTTGGGAACAGGCTGGAAGCAAGGTTATCAGCAAAATGCTGATGCCCTCTGCAAAGCTGCATGGGCCTTGGCTGGATTGAACCTTCTGGTGACCAAGTACCTGCCTGCATTGCTTGCAGTGGTAGGACTTGAGAAATACTTCTGAGGAGGTGATGCTTTGGCTTTGCTTTCAGTTCAGCCAGGCTTTAGCTGACCTGATGCTGCACTCTGGAGGCCATTGCCTTCCTTCTTTCCTTCCTGCCTCCCTCCCTCCCTTCCTCACTCATCATTCCTTCCCCTACATTACTGAATGCAGGCATGGTGATAAGCCTATAGCAACTGAAGAGCTGGCTTCCTTGTCTGCAAGGATGGAGGAGACCAAACCAAGCCTTGTCTTCTCCAAAAGTACAAACTCACTTTTGTACTCATCTATTAAAAAGAGGTACAGCCCAATGGGCTGCTTGTACTACAAGTACTATCAAAAACTCCATTTTGTCCAGAAGATAAAACCTATGTCCCATCTTACATGCATTTCCCAAATAAACAGGGAAGAAACTTCTAATAAATTCACCTGTTTGTGTGGGCCTTGGGTCATTGGAATTTTGGGCCAGAGTGATCTCCTGAAGGTTCCCTGATATTACTGACCCATAAGAATGTAAAAGAGCATGGGAAGAGAGGAAGATAGAGGAAGGGGAGGAGATGTCAGTCTGCGTGGTGAGCAGCATGCTCATGCCCTCGTGGTGGGTAGAGGAGATGCCTTGCACAGCATGGAAATCCTTGAGAGTGGTGATGGTGGTGGTGGCTTGTGTGTGCTTGCAGGCTGCCATGATCGAGTCCCCTGCCTTGGGAGCAATTGAAGAGAAGTTTGCTTCTACCAAACTGTGGGTTTTGGTGGATTTTTTAAAGTTGGCCTTGAATAAATCCTCTAGCAGCTGAAGAGAGGTGGCAGCTGGAGGGTGGGAAATGAAGCACTGTCTCTGGAGGAGGGGAGCACTGGAGCTAGCCAGACTCAGCTCCTTCCACTCAGGCCTTTGTGTGCTGAGCCACTGCCACTGGAAGTGTTGCAGCATCTTCCACCCATGGCTTTCAATAGACTGCTGCAATGTCCAGGCAGCCTGTCAAGCTTTGGGAGCTGGGCAGGGAAAGCATGAGCTTTCCATAAAGCTCTTTCTCCCATGAGAGGGAAGTTTTACTTAGGACAGATGGGATGATCTTCCTAACTCTCCTCTGCACTGCTCCTGCCTCTCCTAGCTTCCAGCTCTCCCAGACCTCTTCTACCAAATTTTCCTGCCCTGGTTTTACTGGCCTGGTTGATTTTCTTCTGTAGGACTCACAAGGGCTTAATTTCAATTTACTACAAATTTGGTGGGACTGATACCTATCGTTCCTATGTGGAAACCAGATGGATCAGCATCAGGAGAGTGGTAGGGGTACTGGAGGTGCCAGGGATGATCGGCACCTTGGGGTGCACAGGGGTTCTGCTTGGTAGAGTGCAGGGAGTGCAGAGGGTCCTGGCTAGGTGGTGCCACCTGCCCTGCCATTGCAGCCCTCTGGGCTGAGCTGTGAGACTCGTGGAGCAGTAAAGCTGTGGGGAGCAACACTACCACACGCCTCAGGTAGCATTGCCATGTCTCCCACTCCCTGCTTCAGCCCTCTATCCCTTGCTTCCCACTGTCCCCTTGCCCTGACAGCCACAGTGTGGCCTGGGACTTGTAGGGGAGCCTACTAAATTCCTGGTCTCTGTGTTAACAGCCCCCGTCCGGATGCAATGGAAACCTTTTTTAGGCGGCACTTTGGGCGGAAAGGGCAGCGGCGCGGCAGCGTGGTGGCTGTGCCCACGGGCAAGGCCAGGCGTCGCTCCCAGGTGGGGCTGCCCTCCACCTCGCTGGCCCAGTGCCGCCGCGGCTCAGGCACGCCAGCGGCATCCCTCTCCTGCCTGGGCCTGGTCCGGCGTCCCGGCACGCGTCGGCGCTCCAGCACCACACCGCCCTGCCTCAGCCCCAGGTTTGCCGTGCAGAAGAAGCGCGGAGGCCAGGCACAAGCCATTGATGCCCAGCTGCTGGGTCCCACTGTCCTCCTGGCCAGCCTCGTTCCCACGGGAGAGGAGGGGGACAGGGCTCACCGCACTGACAGCTCCACATCGGAGTCTCCAGAGGACAGTGGTGCAGCAGCAGGAGCTGAGCAGGGCCAGCATGGGCATAGTGCTGAGGAGACGTGGCTGGCCATGCTGCCCCAGCCGCGGCCGCTCCAGGCAGGGCTGCTGTCGCGGGGCCCCCGCTGCCTGCGGCGCGCCTCCTCCCACCGCCTGCCCACCGAGGCCCTGCACGGCCGCGCTGCCCACGGCCTGCCGGGCCGCTACCGCCGCCTCAGCCAGCGCCGGCGCTCCAGCGAGGTCCGTCAGCCTGGGCTGCTCCCCTCTGGCCACCCACGGCTGCTGGCCCAGCACTGTGCGCGAGTGGCTGGAACCAAGTGCCCCTCTGCCACCCTTGGCAAGGGTTTGGGACCGGAGCCCACCTGCCACACCACCCCGGACGGCTGGAGCCCCCGCCTGCTGTATGTATGGTGGTGGCGTGCAGGCAGGCAATGGCTTGGGGAGGGGAGAGGGGGAGTGCAGACCCGGGTTTGGTGGGGAAGGAGGGAAGAGGCTCAGCACCATTGGCCCTGGCTGCCATTGGTGTCTTGCAGTGCTGCTGACTTACCAGAAGCATCTTCCACTCGGACCAGTGCTGCCGCTGATTCTCTTGGTGTAGTTCTGGGGCTTGTGGGTGTCCTCTCCTGCCAGGCTGGGACCAGAGGAATGTGGTAGGCCTGATAACTGGCTGGAGATGCACACTTTCTCCTGTTGGCTGGATTTCCTGCTCCTTTCCTCCACCCTAGCACATCTGGGAGAAGCTCACTAGGCCCAAAGAAACAGCTGCTTTTATTGTGGCCAGTTGTACTGGTCCCTGGAAACAGCCCAGGCTCTGAGGTGCCTGAGAGATGCAGGGAGACTGTTGGACAGGTGCTCTAGATTGTCCCTGCAAAGGCCGTGCCACCACTGCAGGTCTGTGGACACTCCCATGGTATTTTCCAATGGAGCTCTTACCGCTGAGAGCATTAACCCAACAGGCCCAGACTGTACCTTTTGTACAGGCTGTCTGGCTGAGCTGTCAGCAACATGGCCAGTACCTCTTCAGCCCACAGGACTATCTCACAGAAACAGGTACTTCTCAGCCAGCTGGGATGGAAATTCACCTCATTTCCAGCCACTTGGTCCTGAGGAGGCTTTTCTGCTCCAGGCTCACATTTCATCTTAGAAGCAGGTTGTGCTTTGCGTATATATTTAATAGCCAGCCCTCCTTTGTCTTCCAGGAAAGCTATTGCCAAATCCAGTCTCCAACACATGGTAGCCCAGCCAAACCCGGCCCTGGCCATGAGGAGTGACTCAGAGAGGCAGATACGCAGCACTGTGGATTGGAGCGTAAGTTGTACTGTGTTTTGCTGGGCATTGCATGGAATGGGCTCTTGGCCAAGAAGCAGCAGGCTCTTCCCTGGGTTGAGGCTTCCCAGGTGACTGACTTTGACACATTTATGGCCTCTCCCATTGCCACCAGCTGGTGCCAGCATCTGTGCTCCTGGCAGCACTACTTGATGCTGCAAGAGAGAGGCTGTGGAAGCACAAGTATTTCCTGGAGGGATGGCATAACTACTCCACTCCCAGCTTTTCTGCTTCTCATAGCCAAGATCTGTTGGTTGGGGCCAAGCAAAAGGAGTAAGCCCTTGCTCCTTCACAGGCAATGCCCCACAGGTTTTAAGCTGCATGTTCAAGTTGTAGAGCAGAAGCTGGTTCAGGAGTGTCCCCTGCACTGAGTTTGCCCTGATGCCTCCTCTCGGGGTGATGAAAGCAGCTCCCCTGTGCAGGACACTACAAGTGGTTTGTAGGTCTTGGAGTTGGTTTCCTGTAGCCCTCTTGTTTACAGCAGGTGGGCCATGGCAGCAGCTTTCTGAGGTTTCCTCTCTCCAGTTGTCCCTGGCTGTTGTATGCATCTTGTCTCCTGGCCTCCACCTCGCTCCAACCTCCCACCCCCAACATTGTCCAGTATCTTGTCCCTCGCACAAAGCATTTTAGGGGCTCGGTGCCTCTCTGGGGATGCTCTCAGAGCTTGTGTTGTCTTGTGTCTTGCAGGAAGCTGCGGTCTATGGGGAGCACATCTGGTTTGAGACCAATGTCTCTGGGGACTTCTGCTACGTTGGGGAACAGAACTGCATGGCAAAGCTTCTGGTGAGTTGCCTGGGGCCACCTGCCTCGGCAGCAATGGCCACAAACCCGGCTGTGCTGTCACCTTATTGGGAGACCACAGAGGCTGTGCTGCTGCTGCTGCTGCTGGGGGACATGCAGGGGTCTGGGGAGCTGCCGAGGCATGCACTGTGTCCCTCCTGCCTCTGCATACCGGAGGGCCTAGTCCCCAGTTTCTGCCAATGCTGGTTCTCAGTTTGCAGTGGGAACCTGATGCAGGGCTGCCACTTGCCTGGAAGGTTCCAGAGAGAGGGTGTTGGTATACCACACCCTTGGAAGGACAATCTGAATCCAAGACCTTTCAATAGAGGAGAAAAGTGAGCTCTGATGACCCAGGCCTATTGTCTCCTGCCCCTGCAGTCCTCCCTCCCAGTATGCAAGCTCAGTCCCGCTCGTGGTGCAGGACATGGAGCACTGATGCCACCCTCTGCCTGCCATCCTGCAGGTGCCTGCCACTGATGGCACCCTGCAGGTGCCTCCCAGACAAGCTTCCGTGGTGCTCTCAGACAGTGTCAGAAAAAGACAAGGACTGCAGGACAGGACAGTAGGGAAAGTACCTCCCTGCTCTGTCCCAGGCTTGAGAAATCTGCTATAGGCACATGCGTAGACCCCTTCACTAGATAAGAAGTCTAGGTTGTATCTAACTTTTCAATAGGGCTTGTTCTGTATCCCAATACTTAAGAAAGAGGTATGGTAGGAGGCTGAGCTTGCCAGGCTCTGAACACTGCATATTTTCATTCACATATATATTTTTTTCTCCCCTTTTCCTCCCCTTCAGCAAAAACCTCTCTCCAGACGCAAGTGTGCAGCCTGCAAGATCGTAGTGCATACGCCCTGCATCGAGCAGCTGGAGAAAGTGAGTAGAGCCTGTTAAGCCCTCTCTGCAGCTCACAAAACTATAGCAGCCTTTTCTTGGGCAGTGAAATACAAGAAGACTGGGGAACTGCAGTGTGTGATTGCAGAGAGGGGTCTTCTGAGAGACAGTACTGAAATGACGATCTAGTGACATAATTGGGACCCCAGGCCTCATTTTGGTCAATAACCGAGACATGGGAGGGTTTTGTGGCAAGTACCAAACAACTCCAGAGGTTCTGAACCTTACTGTAGTGCAGTAAATTCCAGTAGATTTCCTTCAGGTACGATGGTTTTACTGGTTCCTCTCATGTGTTCTTCCTACAGATAAATTTCCGCTGCAAGCCTTCCTTCAGGGAGTCAGGATCCCGGAACATACGGGAGGTGAGAGATGTCCCTTAGACACTGCCCACATTTTCATCTCCCATTTCCAGTTTGGTGGCGAAGACACCAGATGCTGCCTGCTTGTTGCCCATCCAAGTGGAGGCATCATGTTCCTTCCTTCTCCAAGGGGGTGGTGCCATAAAAGGGATGTTTCTTTGCAAGGCAGCAGCACAGACTGAGTGTGAAGAGTGAGGAGTTTGCTGGCAGCAGATGCAGAGCATCCAATGGTTTGCATGGTCTGAATCTGCATGGGAGGAACCTACAGACAGTGTTTTTTGGGAGAGACTTTGCCCTTGTGTTGGGTTCTTAGGCACATAGATGAGGCTGTAGCAAACAGCAGGTCCCCAAGTCTCCTGCAATTTGGAAGGAAGCAGTATGGGCTCATTTCTGGCTTTATCACTCAGCCCTGACCTAGGTGCCACAGGTGGCAGTGGAAGTTGCCCACAGTAGTGGTATCAGATTCCTTCAGCCCATGTTGCAATGTACTGGGCATAAGCAGTGGCCTGGAACCTGTCTGCTGACCTGCACTGGTGGAAGCAGCTGTCAGCCTTCACGCTTCACCCTCCAGCCTGTGGAGCCAGTGTAGCCTGTGCAGTGCTCTGGAGTGGGTGTGGGTGGCTCAGTCTTGGGCCATTTTGGTAACAGAGCTGCCTCCAGCACACTGTGTTTGTACTGGAACAGCAGACCTAGCTGGGGAAGGATATTCAAACACAGGGCTGCCTGCTTTGAAGTGACGGCATGATGTCGTAAAGGGAAGCTTCCAGCATCACTTTAAACCTTCCTTTCTTGCTTTGTTTTTCTTTCTGTGCCTCCTTCCCATACTGCTCTTAGTCCAGCTCCCTTATTTGTGCTTCACTTACCTTTTGGGCTCTGCTAACAGCTTGCTGCCTCTGCTCAAATTCATCTCTTATTTTTCTTCTCTCCAACCTCTACAAATTTCCTCCCTCCTGTTTCTTGCTTTTTCTTTTTTCTCACAAATTCTGTTTCTCCATCCTGTCTTTCTAATGCTTCTCAGTTCCTCCAAGGCCTCTTCCTTCCTGTTTCCCTAAAAAGGTGCTCTTTTGGCCTTTGTGGTGCCAGGGATCCCCTTAGGGTCAGCCCTTTCCCTAGGATGTGCTTGCTTGAACCCAGAGCTCAAGGGATAGCCCTCCTTCTGCTCCTACTGGATTAATACCTGCTAAAGGCAACAAGACTCTTCATTCCCTCCTGTGTGCTGCACTCAGGGGAGGCAACACTGGAGCTCACCCCAACCTCCTGCCAGTTTCTGCCTCTCATCATCATGATCCCAAAAGCTGTCAGGAGCAGGATGTTGGGCCCTGTCATGCCAGCCTGTGATCTTGCACTCCCTTTCTCTTTTTGCTACTCTTGCTGCAGTGCCTTTCCCAGTCCAGGGCTGGAAGAATAGTATGGGATTTAGGACAAGTGGTACTTCCTTACAAAACTTCTGACTCCCTCACAATCACTTCTGCAAGTCCCAGCCCTGAACCCACTGTGAGCCTGCAGGCAGAGCAGAGATGCTGGCAAGCAGCCTTGCTGCCCACGCTGAGACTGAAGCAGGCTCAGGATTGGCCTGGGGAAAGAGCAGGGGGAAGTGGGTGTGGAGGGCTTTGGGGCTGCCACTCTTCTCGAGGAATGTGGAGTGAGGAGGTTCACTGCTTAGCTGCAAGCACTTCCATCTTCTTCCTGTGGGCACAAACTGTGTCTCTCCAGGGATTTTCACACCTTCCACCAGCACGTTTTTCACCTGGCACTAAGGGCATCTGGGCAGAGATGTTAAGGGGCAGAAATGTGCCACTGCTTACCCAGTCTCCATTGGATCTGCTTTGTGTGATTCTCAGTCTTCAGTTTCCCTGTCCTCCTTCCTATTTCTTCTGGTTTTAATTCCCTTTTCTTGGAGCATCTTAATTTGGCCTCTTGTCCCCTGATTCTTTGGCTTTGCCGTCTCTCAGCGGGTGAGGGGCTGGTCCCTATGAGCAGTGGTTTTGCTGTGAGAGCAGAGGTTGGCTGGCCTTTATCCATTTCTTCTGCCTATTCCTGTGTTCCCTCATGCACTGGGCCCTTCACTTTTTTTTTTTTTTTCAATTTTCTTTTTTTCTTTTCCATTTAGCCCATTGTTGTCCGACATCACTGGGTGCACCGGAGGCGGCAGGAAGGGAAATGCCGGCAGTGTGGCAAGGTGAGAGGGCACCTTGGGCATTTTACTCAGCCTGAAGGAAACCTAAGGTCAAACCAGAGACATGGCAGGGTTGGGAACAAGGGACATCCCACCATTCCTGTCTGGCAGCAAAACCAAGACACATGCCCTGCTTTTCTCAGTAAAGCACTATGTAAGTGCTTCCTACATAGAGTAGTTCTTCCCTTGGGCCCAGCTAATCCTGAAAGAGACTGTCTTCCTGACATGCTTTCCTTGAGCAATAAAAGGACACCCCTACAGAGCACAGTGGCCTCTCTGGTGCTGTTGTTATGGTTGGGACTGTCTGACAGGATCTGGAGGGCTCCAGCTGCAGGAATGCTGTCTTTGTTAATGTCTCTTACTGTTGGATGGTAGGAAACTGCAGGGAATTCCCTAAGCCTCTTATCCTTTCTTCCACAGGGTTTTCAGCAGAAGTTTGCCTTCCACAGCAAAGAGATTGTAGCCATCAGCTGTTCCTGGTGCAAACAAGCGGTGAGCAGAGCCCCCCTTGAATGCTTTACCAGTAGATTCTGCGCTAATGACCTCTGCTTTCTGCTGGGACTGCTCGAGCTGCTGCTCGCAGCCTGCCCTTTACAGCTCCCCCTGCTGGGAGAGGCTGTGCTATGATATTTGCAAGCTCCTTTGAGAAACTTTCTCTTCATTGCCTTCCCATTACAAAACTCCTGCATGGTTTCGTCCAGCACTCCCTGCATTGGCATGGGGAACCTGAGAGGAGGAGATGGTGGCTGTGCCCAGCAAACTGAGCAGCTGAGTTTTCTCTCTGTCTTCTCCTTGGCCAGTATCACAGCAAAGTATCATGTTTCATGCTGCAACACATTGAAGAGCCCTGCTCACTAGGGGCTCACGCTGCTGTTGTCGTTCCTCCCACCTGGATTCTGCGGGTCCGGCGGCCCCAGGTAAGTCACTTCAGCTCTTGGGGCTCTTTCACAGTTCCCACTTGGCCAGTGGCTCTTCACAGAGTTTTTGTCTTTGTTCCTTTTCTCTCTAGAATCCACTGAAATCTAGTAAGAAGAAGAAGAGGACATCATTCAAGCGGAAATCCAGCAAAAAGGGGGCCGAGGTAAGATATGAGGGGACTGGGAATGACCTTGTCTTGGAAGGGCAGAGGGACTGAACAGTGAGGAGCACGGCTGAGAATAAAAGTGGGCTTTTCTGGGTCTGCACTGACGTTAAGGAGGTTGAACTGGAGGGAGCATGCCTGCTGGCAAGGTATATCCCAGATATAAAGTTTATGGGGTGGCTGGGATGTTTTCTTCCTCCTGCTTCTGACCTGCATGATGTTAGGGCTCAGCTGGAGGTGGCAGTTTGCATTTTCTGTAGGATCTATGGTATCTCTTGCAGGAAGGGAGGTGGAAACCCTTTGTCATCAAGCCCATGCCAGCTCCTCTCATGAAGCCCTTGCTGGTGTTTGTGAACCCCAAGAGCGGTGGGAATCAGGTATGGCCTTGTCTGGTATGTCTAAGAAGATATCTCTGTGAGAGCATTGCCATTTGAGTGCTGAGCTCTCATCCTGGTTTTGGTGATGCTTCAGCTGCACAAGAGGCCACAATGCCATTTTGATGCCCAGCAGTTCCTACCTTGGCCAGGCTTTGCCTGTGTCCCCTCCAGAATGGTGTTGTCTTAGCCTGTCCCCAGGCAGGACCAGATGCCTCCTTCTGCTGTCCACTGGGAACTCGATATTACCTGATGTCTTTCTTCTCCCCATAGGGAGCCAAGATCATCCAATCCTTCATGTGGTATCTCAACCCACGGCAAGTTTTCGACCTCAGCCAGGGTGGACCCAAGGAGGCGTGAGTACTGATGGGGGCAGCATCTTTCTCTTCCCCCAGCCGTATCCTGGGATTCGTCCCGAGAGCTCTTCCCCCAGCTCATAGAGGGAGACATGGATGTGGCTTTGTGAATGCTGAGGGTGAATGCTGTGTAACACCTTCAGTAAGTCTCCCCTCCTCAACCTCCCTGTTCCCCACAGGCTGGAGCTGTACCGCAAAGTCCACAACCTCCGGATCCTGGCGTGCGGGGGAGATGGCACGGTGAGTCTCCAGCCCCTCCATCCCGTGGTGCCCCTTTGCTCAGGCCTTTCCAGTGCAGGCAGCAGCCCTCCTTGTTGTAATCCAGAACAGGGCAAACTGGGCACGCTGCATCCATGGTGCAGCTGGTAGCATGTGCCCTCGTGCACTGTTCCAGGGAGTGCTAGTCTAACATGTCTGGATTTGTAGCCCTTTTGAGGGCCAGTGTCCTGACTGGGGTTACTGGTATCTCCTGCAGCACCTGATTAGAGCATTAAAGACTGTGAATAACCTCAGCTGTGGCTAAGGAGACCCCATCTCTGCCCCTCTGCCATCACTAGTGCTCCAAGTCATCTCTGCCTGCTGGTCCCTGAGATAGCTAATGGTTTCTTTGCATTCTCTTGCTTGAGCAGGTGGGCTGGATACTCTCCATTCTGGACCAGTTACGCATCAACCCACCTCCTCCTGTGGCCATCCTACCTTTGGGGACAGGGAACGACTTGGCCAGAACACTGAACTGGGGTGGGGTAAGTGATGGGCACAAGAACTCACTGCTGGCAGAGCAGGGCTGAGTGCTTCAATCCTTGTTTCAGACATATGGTTGGAGATTTGCATGGGCTCATGTTTCAATTTCCTGTAAATACAGACCAACAAATAAGCGCAATTTGGATGTTGCTGTTCTTCTGACATTTGAATGGTTTTGCATTAGATTATACAAAAGCAATTTGCTTTTCAAACTTTGGAAAGTTTTTAGAACTAAGATGTATTGTTTTAAATTCCAAGTCCCATTTTGTTGTGCATTCAAGTATAGTTGATCTCTTCTACATCTTTTACTCTGAGATGCCTTACCAAAGCCTGCTGTCTGGGGTGTCTCCCTAGGAGGCAGGCATGAGACTCCCCAAGTCCTTCTCTTCACCAGGGTTACACAGATGAGCCTCTGTCCAAGATCCTGTCGCATGTAGAAGATGGGAACATAGTACAGCTCGATCGCTGGAACCTCCGTGTGGAGCCAAACCCTGACACAAACCCTGAGGAAAAGGATGAGGCGGCTGCTGACAAGGTGGGACACCTCCTCTCCATGTCTATTCCCTGTGCTAGACGTCTGCATTCTCTCTTCTGCCACTGGCTTGGGCAGTCCCAGCACTTGAGGCTATGTTCTTGGGTTGGTGTTTCCCACTCCTCCAATTCCACCATTCTGTTCACGCCTCTGAGCCACAGCACTCATAGCAAGAGTGTATGTAGAGTTCATAACTAAATGCCTACCACAGGTTTTTAACCACAACTTGCAACAGGTATAAGCCCAGTCTTCTGTGAGACTATTTTCTTTAACAGAAACATGGGTGATTGCAGAAACCTCAGACAGCAGAGTGTGTCCCCTTGGACCGTTTCCCTTATCCCTAGGAGCCAGGAACTAATCCATCATCTCAGGCTGGCGACCTCTGTATTTTCCTAGGGAAAAGACAAGCAGGGTCCCTCAGCCTCATGAACACTGTAATGGCTGTGCTGTAACCTGACCTCATCTGTGCCATGGGCACATGCTGGCAGCCTCATCCTTATTCCTCCTTTTCATTTCAGCTTCCTTTGGATGTCTTTAATAACTACTTCAGCCTTGGCTTTGACGCACGGGTGACGCTGGAGTTCCATGAATCCCGAGGTACAGAGCACTGGCAGGACTTGTTCAGGGTCTGTGGGATGGGTCTGTTCTTGTTTCTTGGGTTCCTCAGGAAAGTGAACAACAGAATTGCTTCAGGGACAGAGCTGGAGGTGAAACATGAGGACCAAGTCCAAGCTGCAAAGGGGGAAGAGGGGTGTCTGCACAGGAAAAAAGCTGGGGGCATACCCCTGGCTGAGGCTGGCTGGAGAGCTGTGTCTGAGGAGAGCTGGCAAGTGAAATATTTCCATGTGTAGGCCAGTGACCTGGACTTTTTTCTCCTTTCCCTAGAGGCCAACCCAGAGAAGTTCAACAGCCGGTTTCGGAATAAAATGTTCTATGCTGGGGTGAGTGTGTGGGGGATATCTGAGCCTGCAGTCATAGCAGCCTTAACGTCAGCTGCAGCACAAGCATGGACCTGCCTTCTGCCTGTGCTCTAAACTCACCCATTTAAGCTACATGGATCTTCACATGCACCCAAGCTAAGCACCCCAGCCCAAAGCTGGAAAGTTGCTGGAGAAATGCTGCAGCACTGGGAGTCACAGCTCCCCTTTGGCTGGCTGCTGGCAGTACAGCTTGCTCTGTGCCCTGCAGTACAGTTGCTGTATTGATCTCCTGCCACTATTGTTCTTGATTTCAAGCTCACGGGTGGTCACCCAGGCAGGACCTCCCTGGAGCTGTGGGAAGGCAGACTGTTCCCCCTGCAGAGGAAAAGGAAGCCTTTCCATAGTCTGCACACTACTTTGGTCTTTTATTATATACCTTGGATCAGTTACAGCTTCCTGGCTAATTACACCACCTTCCTATGTCTCACCTCTGGAGCTTTGCTTCTCAGTATCACCTTTGTTCCTCTGTCTCCCCATCCTCAGTGTACTTTCTAGCCATGTGTCTGGTGACTGGTATTTGAGCAGTGCTAAAGGCCAAGTGCTGCTCTGTGTCATCTCACATCTGTCCTGCTTGTGTCTCTTTTGCTGTCTGCACAGTTAAACCCAAAGGGGACCATGCTGTCCCTCCTGGAATCTCTAGATGGGGTCACTTAGCTCTGTTGGGTGGTGCTTCATCACAGCTTGAGACTGAATTTGTTTCTTGTTACTTGATTCTCACTGGAGGAGACTCATCTTGTCAGCTCTTCCCTAAAGTCAGGACTGGGCTGGCAAGGGAATACTAGAGCATGTTACTGAAGCTGCCTCAGGGTTTTTGGTATGCAAAATAGCAAGAGGAATGGATCAGGTTGTTTTGGAGGAGAAGAGGACTTCTGACAGTGGAGGAAAAGGGGGTTTGCAGGTTTGAGCAGCTGAGGTCTGTGGCAGGTCAGTGGCAGGCTGAGTTGCAGGTCAGTGGCAGGCTTCTGGCTGCCCATTCTGGTGAGCACCTGGGCACTAACTCTGTCTCTTACCTTGGCAGACGGCCTTCTCCGACTTCCTCACCGGGAGCTCCAAAGACTTGGCGAAGCATGTCAGGCTGGTTGTGAGTGTGCTGGGGTGCTCTGGTCCAGGGAGGGGGTGAGCTGTGGAGGTGTGAGGAATGTCCCTTGGCACACTGAGTATGTCAGGGTTGGGGAGTGAACAGAGAGCTTCCTGGGAGCATCAGCTTCCCCTGACTTGGAAAACATTCACTGTAGGGAGCAGAGGAGGGAGGCCATTTCTTCCTAACTGGGTATGATGGACCAGGCTCTCCCTTACAGCAGCTTGAACACTCCTGTGTTGTCTCTAGTGTGATGGGACAGACCTGACCTCCAAGATTCAGGACCTGAAGCCCCAGTGCCTGGTCTTCCTTAACATCCCAAGGTGAGCACCCCCTGGACCTGTCTTCATACGCTTTTCACACCTGTGCTGTAGATCCCCTCCTGGGTTTGGGATGCCAGTCCAGGCATTTCTTCTCGTCCTTTCACAGGTACTGTGCAGGCACCATGCCCTGGGGCAACCCTGGGGAGCACCATGACTTCGAGCCCCAGCGCCATGATGATGGTTGCATTGAAGTTATCGGCTTCACCATGACATCACTGGTGAGTCAGTACTGTTGACACTTGTAGATAGCAGCCAGGGGAGTGCATGGTCCTATGTGACAGTGTCTACTCTCTAAGATTTAGGTGAGGTGCTGTCATGCCCTGGTCTCTGTGAGTCCCTTCTCACTGAAATCATACCTGAGACCCTCAGAACTTGTAACTTGTAATATCCAGATGACAATGAATGTTTCCTTCATCCATGTCTCAGTCCATGTTCTGCTCTCACTCTGGATCCTTTCACAGGCTGCCTTGCAAGTCGGTGGCCATGGAGAGCGGCTCTGTCAGTGCCGGCAGGTGGTTCTCACCACATCCAAGGCCATCCCCATGCAGGTAGATGGAGAGCCCTGCAAGCTGGCAGCTTCCCGCATCCACATCTCTCTGCGCAACCAAGCCAACATGGTGCAGAAGACCAAGCGGCGTAACTCCATGCCTCTGCTCAATGAGTAGGTTCCTCAGATTGAACTGCCACCTTCTGTCCAAGGTTGGATGGTTGGCAGGGAAAGGGATGGGACTGACCTGTGACTGGCAGAGGCATTTCAGTCTTTTGTTGGGTAGGGTCTGGGAAGGGATCAAGTCACAGAAGTAAAACCAGACCCTGATGCTGGAGAAGCTGCTGGTGCCAAGCTCCCCACCCCAGTCTATACAATACTCTTGCCTGTTTTGGAGGAATTGGGAGAATAAGGAGAAAGCAGGGTGTCATTTTCTGATACCTTCCTTTTTCCTTGCTCTCTGCACACAGCCAGCAGCCAGTGCCCGAGCGGCTGCGGATCCGGGTGAGCCGAATCAGCATGCGCGACTATGAGGCACTGAACTACGACAAGGAAAAGCTCAAGGAAGCCTGTGAGTGACCAGCTGAGTGACCAGGGGGTGGGAGCTGCAGTCCCCAAGTCTGGCAAAGCCTGTAGCTGAACTGTGTGAGGTGTTGGGAATGGGGCATGGGCTGCTCCCTGAGCTGAGCCTGTGCCCTGTCCTGCAGCTGTGCCACTGGGGATCATCGTGGTTCCAGGAGACAGTGACCTGGAGTTGTGCCGGACCCAGATTGAGAAGCTGCAGGAGGTGAGTCTGTGTAAAAAGTGGTCATAGCTGAATACTGAGGGTGAAGGGACTCAGGGAAAGGATTTCTAAGCCACCTTGACCTGCACACACCACCACACACACTCTTGCTTTAGGTCACGCTTAGAGGTCATGGTTTGCCTTCACCATGTGATGGAGGCAGGGTCCCAAGCTGGATGCATTGTTGCTCCCTGCTGTCTAGCAGCTTCTTTTTCAGCATTGCTCTTCTGACTGTTGTCCAAGCCCAGAAAGTGACTCTGAAAAACGACAGGGTAGTATAAAAAGCCAGCACACATCCTGTGGGGGCCTATAACCATTCAACCCTCCAAGCTTTCACAGGCTCTGTGTTTCCTGTCACAGCTCTGCCTTCTCCAGGTGCCTGGATTAGGTTTATAACCCCTCCACTCTTCTCATTTGCAAGCACTAATTTTTGTGTCCTTGCCAATGTACTAGCAAGTGTCTGTGAGCTGTACACAGACTGTTTTACTCTTGCTCCTGGTGAACAATGCCTTCTAAGCTCATAGTGTGGCTTCTGATGGTGCACCGCTCAATCTGATTGCTGCACAGAAGGCTGAAGGGACCTTTCTCCATCTGCTGTTAGCTGACTCTTGTGCCTGTGGGAATCCCATCATGTATGTATGCGTAGAATCCCTCAGAGCTGAGTTGCAGAGCTGCTTGCCTGGGCTGGCACACTGGCATCTGCCTGTTGCTGTGCCTGCTCTGTATGCATGTCCCCTGCCCACTTTGTGCCCAGGCACTGGTGAGGACACACAAGCAGGCACATAGCTGGCAGCTCCTGGGTTCACAGGGTAATGCTCTGCTGCTGTGTCAGTGTGGTAGACAGATGCCCCTGCAATCTCCTGCACCTTTAAAACTGTGCAGTGTGGCTGGTGTTCCTTGGTCACCTCATGGTTTACCTCTTCTCACTCCTTGGGTAAGCTCTGTGCTCCAATCTTAAAGCCAGACAAGGACCAGGTACCTTGGCCAGACAGTGTGTAAAGCCAGATAAGGCAGCACATCAAGCAACTCCAGGGGGATGAGAGAGGGACTGGGGGGGCTGCCCAGACACAGGCTGTAACAGGACACCTTGCTTTTCTGCAGGATTTCCCTGCACAGCCCTCTGCTTTAGAGCGCCTGCTCTTCCAGGTGTGTATGGCCTCTCTGTCCTCTGGGCCCATCTGTCCTGTCCACTGTGCTGGTCTCAGGGGCTCATCTTGTGACACTGCTCTACAGTCAGCTCCAGTCTGTCCCATGGTGCTCTCTGTTGCAGTGTGCTGTGCCTGTGTTCAGTTTCATCCAAGTACCTGTGGTCCTCTGTGTCTGCAGGGACTTCCCAAAGCAGGAGCAATGCTCTGAAGAGAGATGCAGAGGGCATAAGTTACGTCTTTATCCTCTCTTTTATTATGCAGGAGGGAGATGGAGCCAAGCCAAAGACACTGTCATTCCAGAAGTTGTCACCCAAGTGGTGCTTCCTGGACTGTGAGTATCACCCTCCACTAGGAGCGGGGTCTGATGATGTGCTGGGATGGTCCTTTGGTATGCCAGCTCAGTGGAGCTAGGGGATGGAGATCCACATGGCTGCAAACATCCAAGGGTTATCGATGCCTTAGAAACCACAAAAGTACCTCGGAATTAGGGCATAGGAATTACAGCTCCTATGCCCAAAAAAGTGGAGGAATCAGTAGCCCAACTGAAGTGCATCAACACCGATGCAGCATGGGCTACAAACAGGAAGAACCAAAAGATATGGCAGAGCAAGAAAACTATGACATATTTGCCATCAGAGAGACATGGCGGGACAAGTCACACAACTGGGGTGCTGCAATGGATGGCTATAAACTCTTCAGAGGGGACAGGCAAGGAAGGAGACCAAGCTGATCTCTTCCTATGTCGAGATGACTTGCTCGGTGGATGAGGGAAAAGCTGTGGATGTTGTCCACCTGAACTTCAGTAAAATGCTTGACACGGCTTCCCACAGCATTCTCCTGGGAAATCTGGCTGCTCGTGGCTCACATGAGTTCACTGTTCTCTGGCTAGAAAACCAGCTGGATGGCCGGGCCCAGAGAGTGGTGGTGCCTGGAGTTAAATCCAGCTGGTAGCCGGTCACCAGTGGTGATCCCCAGGGTTCAGTATCAGGCCTGGTCCTGTTTATTGTCTTTATCAGTTTGGATGAGGAAATCAAGCACACCTCAGTCACTTGCAGACAAGTTGGGTGGGAATGTTGATCTGTGGGAGGGCAGGAAGGCACTGCAGAGGGATCTGGACAGGCTGCATCATGGGCCAAGGCAAATTGCATGAGGTTCTAAAAAGTAGATGTCCTGGCTTGGGTCACAACCACCCCGTGCAGTGCTGCAGGCTGGAGAAGTGGGGGCTGGAAAGCTGCCCAGCAGAAAAGGACCTGGAGGTGCTTGTTGATGGCAGCTGAACATGATTCAGTGTGTGTGTCTGTCAGGATCCAATTACTAAGGTATGCCCCTGCCCAAATTAAGGTGAAAAAGAGACCATATGTCAGTGACATAGTATGGGTTTTATTTGACTGTAAATATGAGAGAGAGAGAAATAGAAAATAGGTGGGGGAACAGAAAGAGAGTAACGGGGACAAAATAAGGAAAGTATCACCACTCCATGGATCCCAGTGATGCCCCATTGATCCTCTCCAGCTGGTCTTCTTGGTGGTGAAGGTCCCCTCGAAAAGAATAGAATCTGATGGGTTAATATACACTCAGACCATGTAGGAAAATCCAAGCAATTCTCTGGGTTAGGTGGGGAGTTTGCCATTGTCTCTTCCACATTTGTTGCATTACATGTAGTCCTGTGGTGCAAGGCCTCAGGAATGACTATGGGGGCACTTGGAGGGGCCTTTGACGGATTAGTGCACCCCCTCAGATGCCCCTCACATGGATGTCCTGTGGATGTTGCCTTGCCAGGGTTGGGGGTTCCATAGCCAGTTTGTACAAGGAAGGATGGGTTCACAGCCTCTGAGCAGAAGTTACAACACACCAAAACTTCCTACCCTGACCTCAGCGGGGGGAAGGGGGGGAAATCTGTGCAAACCTGCTCCCAGCAAATGGGTCTGTGGGCTATGGCCTCTCCCACCCCAAAGCAAGACAAAGATGATTCTTAGCATGACTGCTGGGTTTGGCTCACATTCTTGTCCTTCTTTACTTGTTTGTTTCAGGTGATTGAAGAATTAGTTTTCCCTTTATTTAGTCTCAGGAGTTTAACTTTGAGTCCAGTGGAGCAAGGGGAGTCTGTGGTTCTCTTGACCCTGGAGCTGAAGGCAGCTCGGTGGCATGTGTTTGTCACTGCGGGACTGCTGGGGATGCTCTGCTGTGTTGTGCAGGCAGGGGGCCCCCTGCTCCAGCATGCCCGGAGCCGGGCTCCATGGGCAGAGCAGTGCTATGGGAGAGCAGCCTCCCTGCTGGGCTCCAGCTGCTGCTTCTTCCCTGCCTGAAAGTAACTTTCTCTTCTCCCTTTTCCTTTTCTGACCAAGAACTTCTCTGGAATCTGGCTGAGTGAAATGCCCACTGGTAGCATTTCATCTCTCTGATATCTCAGCAAGCAGCATGTAGACCACAGCAGAGCACAGCCATGGGTTGCAAAGTGGGCCTGGGAAGCCTCGTGCTAGGCAGAGAGGGTGCAACTTCTCCCTTCAAGGTTCTAGCCCTGTGAATGGTGGTGCTGCTCCCCAGTGTCACTAGCAGGATTGCTGTACCAGGGCCACTTTCCCTTCTGCCAGTTTCCCAGCAGCAGGTCTGGGCTCAGGAAAATTGTGTCAGGAAAGAGGCTAGAGTCTCACTCGACACAGCACAGGTTCATTCAAGTAGCTGAATTATAGACCTTGAACAGTAGTTCACTGGATGCAAATATCCAGGATAAACATGGCTCTTTCACTCTTCTCACCTGCTCTAGCACATCCTCACTCTGTTTGCAGAGAGACTTACTTGGGTCTGCGAGGATCCCACTGCAGCTACCTCTCCTGGACTGGCACCAGCAGCCTGTCAGGATATTGGGGAAATGCTGCCCTGCATAGGAATCCAGCTGTCTTGGCAGTGTGCTTTTACCCTGTCCTGGTCTGATGTCCTGAATCCATAACCCCTCCCTGCTCCCCTGAGGATGGTGACCATGTGTGTCTGGTTCCGGCATAGCCACTTGCTCTATTAGAGCTCCTCTCTCTCTGTGGTGATCTGTTCTCCAAGGAAGAGGGATGCACTCAGACAGGCTGGAGGCTGATTTGAAGCTCTCCTGCCATCCTAGGAGACCGGGACTTGGACCTACAGCTGGTGGTGGCATGTTCTGTTGTGCCTGGCAGTCTCATGCTCTGAGTGGCCTCATGAAGGTCTTTAGTCAAGTTGTCAGGAGGATGAGCCCTCTCTTCTCCCAGCCTCCTGTAGTGCCCCCATTGCTGAGCACTGTTCAATGAGGTGCACCATGTTAATCACAGCAGTTCCTCACCTGTATAAGTGAATGCTGAGATATGCACTGCATAGCCCTGAGTTTCGTCTGCTCAGGATAATGCTGGAGCACCTGAAAGCCCCCAGAAAGGCCATGGCATCAGCTAGTTGTGTTCCTGCCTTACCTGTGGCTCCCTGACGGGAGTCACTGAGGAGGAGGTAGCAGAGGCGTGTTTCACGGGGACATGGTGGTCTGTAGGCCTAAGGGGCTGCCTCTAGGGTGAAGACACCAGCAGATCCATGAAGGGAAGTGGTTTGCTCGTGGTAGGGGCTGCTGTTTGTTTTGCTGTACCCTCTGAGCAAGCCATGAAGTGGCTGGATAGCTCACTGTCACTGATGGTGGGAATAGGCCGTCTCCCTTGTCTCGCACCAAGGATCAGCCTGTCTCGTTCTGTTCCTGTCTTACAGCAACCACGGCCGATCGGTTCTACAGGATAGACCGTGCACAGGTGAGTGCAGCCTCATCCTGCACCATCATCCCCTGGGAAGGTGCTTGGGTGTCCCAGCTGCACACAGACCAACAGGCAGGCATAGCCTTAGGGCCACACGGGTCTCATACCACTGCCCTGGCCTTTGGCATCCCCCAGAAGGATGGCATGGTGAGCCTGGCCCAGGACCACGCTCAGCACCTCCAGGTTTCTGGAGAAAAGGGAAGAAGCCTGGGTGGTAGCACAGAACCTTGGGTTGAAAGCTGCCTGCAGGGCCCTCCAGTGCAGCAGGTAAGGAATAGCAAACATAGCAAGACTGGCCGGAGGACCTGCCAGCTGGGATCATCTTCACCAGTATTAGATACTTCCCCTAGTGATCAGGGAGGGGGACGTGGAGATAAGGTTGCTAAGGCATCAGGAGATAGGAAGCCTGAAAAGAACAAGGAAATCCAAAGGCTCCCAGGCATAAGACTGTTCAAGCCATCATTGCTCTGCTGTGCAAATGGGTGGGCCACAAACCTACCCACTGGGATATGAGGGGATGTAGTTTTGCAGAAGTAGGTCTTGCTTCTGAGGAAGCATGTCCTGACTCGTGTCTTTCAGGAACACCTCAACTATGTGACAGAGATCTCTCAGGATGAGCTCTATGTGCTGGACCCAGAGCTAGTGGTCACTCAGACTGTGAGCACTTCTCCTGCCATGCCTGACCTCGTGGATTCATCTGCCACACCCCCTGGGCACCATTTTGCATTTCCTTCCTGTTCTTCCTCTCCACCCTCCTCTCCTGCCCCCAGGTGAGTCTGAAATGGGAGTACAGGGCCTCAGGAAGAATGGGCTTCACAGCATTGATCCCTGGGCCAGATTACAAGGCTTACTTCCCTGGAAGTAAGCAGGAATTCAGTGTTGAGTAAGATCAAGGGATGAGATGCAGTCCTGTTTTCCTTGTTCCTCTGCCAGTGCTGCCCTAAGTAATGGGGCATCACCACCAGGTGGCTCAGCAGTGGGGTCAAGCTCCAGCACCTCACCCTTGGGACAGAGGACAAGGGTGTCTCTCAGCCAAACTAAGGCCAGTGACAAGTATGGAGCAATGGTGCCAGAAGCAGCAGTAGAAATGAGAGTGGGGATGGGGAAGAACCCAGATCAGGGAAGAGGGAGTGCCACAGGCAGGTTTCTCCATCCCTCTAATGGTGGCATGCCCATTAGGGCCATCTGCTGCCAGGACTGGCAGGCTCAGTTGCATTTTCTCTTCTTCCCTTCCAGCGCTGAGCCTGAGCGCGGCCTCCCACATAAAGGTGAGTGGAGTCCTGCCTCTCGGGCTGTACTCTTGTTTTCCTGCCATGGGTTTTTTTGGCCTATCCTTTCCCTGGTGAGCAGGGAGAGGAGCCCTGTTGTTCCATGAGGACTGGTGACCCAGAGGTGAGCACAAGAGACCTGACAGTGATTTGTGGAGCGGCCCAGCCAGGCGCCTTCACAGCTCCAACATGCGGAAATGATGTGGCAAGGGGTTAATCTCCCACCTGCAGAGCTGAGCGTTGTGGACTGGATTGGGAGGCTGTCTCTGCCTCTCCCTGGGGAGGTGGGAGCACGAGATCAGGGGCCTCACCAAGCTGAACAAATGGAAAGAGTTTCCTGAAGCATGGTTGGAGCCTGGAGGTGTGAGTGAGTCATTGGTGAGAGGCATCTTGGCTGCTGGCTGATGCCCAGGAAACCTGCTCCCCATTTTCATCACAAGTTATCCTGCCCAAGGGCAGAGACTACTCTCCCCGCACCTCCCTGGAGCTGAGATCTGGCTGCACTGCTAGCTACATGGTGCCTCTTTCCTTTCCCTGGCTTGTTCCATGCATTCCTGAAGGTAGAGAAGCCATGTAAATGCAGTCTGACCGAGGGGTTAATCCCTGGAGGAGTTTGTGCTCCTGCTCCACACCTCTGGTGCCCAGCTCTTGTCTCCAGGATTAGATAAGCAGTGTTCCAGATTGACTGTTCTGACCCTGACGCGTCTCTCTTTGCAGATGACCTTCTGATAGAAGCTGCCAAGAGTGGCAACTTCAGCAAGGTAGGTGCTCCA
Organism: Passer montanus; assembly: GCF_014805655.1. Lineage (NCBI taxonomy): Eukaryota > Metazoa > Chordata > Aves > Passeriformes > Passeridae > Passer > Passer montanus. The sequence continues at coordinate 13,070,127 of NW_024365381.1, forward strand.
GCAGCCTGCTGCAATGAGCAGCCGAGGCTGGCTCCTGGGCTGGTGTGCCCCTTGGGCTAAGGGAAGCCCTGCCAGCCATGCTCTCCAGTTGCCCTGGAGCAGTGCCTGTCAAAGGCCTTCCTTCAGGAGTGGTGGCTAGAAACCAGGCAGGCTTCTGGCAAGGAGCCCTGGTTCATCTCCTGGGAGACACAAAGGGAAGGGAGGAGAAGGGAAGGGACTTGGTAACATGGCTGAGCTGGACAAAGCTTCCCACCAGCACCAAGTATCTACACAACCTGTCAGACACTCCACGCACATAATTCTGGGGCTTGGAGCTGGGAAATGTAACTCATCCTGAGCAATCTGACAATCCTGTAGTTCCAAGAGCTGCATCAAGCTGGAAGAGACCTGATGGTGCGAGATTCCTCGGGCCAGACTGTCCTCCACCATGCTGTCAAATCGGGAAGCAAGGACATCGTCAAATACATCATCGAGAATGGTGAGCTGGAGTTGGAGTGCCACTCTTAGCAAAGGAGCCTGGCAGCCAAAAAAAATCAACCTTCTGCTCAGAGGGAGTGCTCCTGGGCTTAGATCCCTTCCCTCTGGGTTTGCTACATCATCCTTCTGGTGTATGGGCTTTTCCTGGCATCTGTCTGCCAGTACTGGGGTGTCCTCATGGCTATTGCTGTGTCCTGGCAGGGCTCAGCATGTCTCTGGGAAACACTTCTCAGTGTCTTGATTCTGCCATCATGCAGCTGACCAGTTGTTTTTGGAAGTTCCCACTGAAATACAGACAGCTTTATTTTTATTTAGGTATTTATCTGTAGTAAGTCCACAACCACTTCTTTCCTGGGCTCAGATGCCATTGCTGACCTGAGTTCTTTGGAGCTAGGACTTTTGCAGGCAGCATGAAAATAGCAGCCCCTATGGAATGATGCAGACTGTGACCAGGGAGTAGGCAGGTCTGTCTCTGCCCCAGAGCTAGGTCTCACTCACACTCTTTCTTTCCACAGCTCCTTCAGAAATCCTTGATGCCACAGAGGAGGAGAAGTAAGTTGCTGCCTGACTTGCATTACCTGTTGGCCAGACTCTCTGTGAAGTGACCAGTTATGGGGGCACTTCAGCTGCCCGTGTTCTAATTGACAGCCATGATTCCCAGTCCATTTTGGACAGACTGCCCCTGAGTAGCACCCCTCCTCTGCCTGGACAAACACACAACTTACCATCAGCTGCTGCTGCTGCTGAATTGCTGTCCCTTGCTGCCACCTGCATGTGCTGATTGTCCCTGTTCAAGGGGACATCTCACATCTCCTGCTTTCTCCTCCTCAGCGGTGAGACCAGCTTGCACCAGGCTGCAGCCTTACGCCAGCGCACTATCTGCCACTACATCGTGGAGGCCGGGGCCTCGCTCATGAAGACAGATCTGCAGGTGACAGTGGCAACGGTGGCAGTGGGGCTTTCTGGGGCGACCAGAGGGCTGGCAAGGAGCACAACCAGCAGGAGAGCAGAGCAGGGGTGCTTTGGGTGAAGTGTTTGCCGATCAGAGAGGAGCTGACATGGAGTACCCATGCTTGCCCAGTAGAGCCCAGCTACAGAGGGGTTAAATCCCTCTTCTCCTGGCGCTTCTCCCCCTGTTGTTTTATTAAATTAGAAGCGAGGGGCTGGAATGTCTCATCCCTGTCTCCCCCTTCCCACCCCCAGGGGTCAGAGCAAGGACATTCTCCCTCCCAGCTGCAGGACTCCCCCGCTCTCCCCCACCCCCGGCAGCCCTGATGGGGGATCTGGGAGCTCCTCTTGGCGGGTGAAGCTGGCCTGCAGGGAGCAGGAGCAAGCAGTGGCAGCACTTTCTCTCACATGCCGAGTTAATTGAGCTGTGCCTTAGTGTCAGGGAATTGTGCCAGCCCTGGCAGAAGAGATGCAAAAGGGGAGGGCTTGGGGCCATGTTTTGGTACAGGAGGTTCCCAGGGCTGGCATATGGCAGAGAGGATGTGGTCAGATATCTCTGGTGGGGGCTTGTAGTGATAGGCTGTAGCAGAGGTGATGTACAACAAGCCAAGAAGGTGCTACCCATTAGGAGCCCAGCTGAGGGGTGCTGGTGGTGGTGGAGCTTGGGCTGCAATTTAGACAATGCACATCCCTCTTTGCCAGCTGCCAGGAGAATGCAGTACAGATAATCTCTGGCTCCCCATCTCTCTTCCTTGGTCCTGTCTAAGGCTTAGGCCTTGCACAGTGCCTAGAGTGGGGCTGGCCTAAATGGAGACCCAGCTGGCAGAGGCAAGAGGAGAGGGCAGTTTGGGGTGCATGGCCCCTCTCTGTCCCCAGCCCCCTCATTTGACTGAAGGAGAGGAACAGCCCCCAGCCTGCCAGGACCAAAGGGAGCCTTGCTCAGGCATGCATGCGGCTGCCCCAGGGAGTGGGTTTGCACGTGCCTGTGCAAAAGCATGTCGCATGTCGGGTTTGTGGCTGCCTGGGGACCCCGCTGTGCTGCTGCACTGACCTCTCAGGGGCTCCGGGTCACAGCCTGCCTGCACAGGCAGGATCCACCTCATTAGAAACCCCAGCAGCAGACCTGTAGCACGGGTTTGGAGCAGACTGATCCCGCTCCCTGCAGTGGTGAGGGAGGCTGAGCCTTATCAGTTGGAGTGCCTCAGCCCAGCAGGGCAGGGAGGCCCTGGCAGCTCTGGTTTCAGGCTGCAGGCAGGCAGTGATGAGAGGGGCTTCTGCAGGGGAACAGGAAAGAAGCTTAATTTCTCCTCTGTTAAATGAGTGATTGCATTCAGGGGATGTGGGGAGGAGGCCATCAAGGAGAGCCAGCACCAAAGCACAACATGGTCTCCACCCCCTGATGGTGTGGCTGCGGGGGGTTGTGTGCAGGACCATGGGGTGTGCCCACGCAGTCTTGGGGTGCACATGCCAAGGAGATTTCTTGCTGCACGATACCTCTCTGCAGCCACATATGGATGGGCTTTTGTGCACAGCCACATCAGGCCCAGCGGAGGACTCTGCATGACTGACCATTGTTCTTGATGGAGAAATATAGCTGGGGCTGCTCTGGAGGCCCCAGCACACTGCTGCAGCTGCCTGTGCCCTGCTGTGCACGAGGAGATGAGCTGGGCAGGACGGGTATCCCTTCCAGGGCTGGTTTTCAATGGCAGCAGCAGAGCGCCAGGTTTCTGTGGCCTTTCTCAGTGGTACAGCAGAGCCTGGGCACTTGGAGAGGTGGAGCAAGGAGCAGGGGGAGGGAAAGGGGAGAGAAGACAGAGCTGGGAGCTGTTAACAGATTTGCTTTTTATGGAGTGCGGGAGTTCATTAGTGGACACAATCCAGATGGCTGCAATAAGCTGGTGAAATGTGATCCTCCTTCGGGAGCTGGAGCGCTAGCCAGGCTGTGAGAGGGAAGGGGGGTTGGTATGCTTGGGCATTCCCCAGACATACCCCTCATTCCTCACCCTTTCCCGCCTGCCTCCCCAACACAGGGGAAGAGCAGGTCAGGAGGACCAGCCTTTGTCTCTTCTTGGGTGACTTGTGTTGCTCAGGATCAGTCATGCCCTAGCCTATGCCTGGAGCTGATGGCCCTTCAGGGGACAGCTCCCAGGCCTGCAGTAGTCAGGCTCCCCAGGTGCACACTTTGATCCCAGGGTAAGCACATGGGCATTTGGCTGCTGCCTGACTTGGGGTTTGGCTGCAGGCTCTGCTGGACCCAGCCACATGGGGGATTGGGGATGTCCTTGGGTGCCAAAGCAGCCTTTAGGCAGGGTTTGACGCTCTACTTCTCACCTCCCCTGCGCAGGGAGACACCCCGAAGCACCGTGCTGAGAAAGCCAATGACCCTGACTTAGCTGCCTACCTCGAGAACCTACAGCACTACCAGATGATCCAGCGGGAGGACCAGGAGACAGCTGTGTAGTGCTTGGCGTGCCTTAGCCCGAGCCAGCTCATGCAGGATGAGAAGAGTACAATGCCAACTGGCAGAGCTGTATCTGGCCCAACCCTCCCCAGATGCCAGCCTGGTCCCTGGAGATGGATACAGAAGAGCTCTGCCCCAGGCTGGGCTGGAACTCTGTTTATGAGGACAATGGATATTTCAGACTTGAAGCCTGATTCTTTGTGTGTCCACCCCTTCACCTGTATTTCACCACATTCCCTGCCCTAGATGGGCTCTATCCCCCAGCCATGTTGGAGCAGGCCAGGCTGAAGCCCCCAGTCACCCTTGTTCATGGGAGTAATGCCAGTGCCCCCTCCACAGGCTCCTACCTATAATCCTTATGGGATATCATTGCTCAGCCCCTCTCTCTGCTGGCAGTGCCCCTCTTTTAGGTGCTTGGCTAGGTTTGTGTCCTGTTCCTCCTCTCCTGTCTGGCACAGCTGTGGGAGGCACAGGCTGCATGGACAGACTGCAGAGGCTGTGAGCTGCACTCTGCCCCAAAGGAAGCACCACAGCTTACTGGCACTGCCTTCTCCTTCCTCCTGGGGCTGCACCAGGTCTCTGTGTTGCCCTACCCAGAGCTTTCTGCAGCAGGAGGGAAGTCACTTGTGCATCCAGCCTTTGCTCAGAGCACCTGGGTCTGGTGCAGCTGGAAGTAGGGCAGCAGGTGCTCTCCTGATGGGCCTTTAGTGCTTAGTTAGCAGTCTGACTCAGGGCTGGGATGGCATGGAGGAAGGCTACCAAACTCTCCCACCACACTTCTCTCCACGGGGCTGGGTGGAACAGTTTGCACACCCACTCTACTGAGCATCTCTTTGTGAGCCCTGCAGGATGGTGGAGAGCTGCACTCAGCTGGTGGCAGTGGCAGCAGTGATGCCTGTTGTATTTCCCAAATGCTGAGTTCGATTCAGCTGCCCTCCTTGCTTCAGTTTCCCCCTCAATGCTAGACTTTGCACGGGGCTGGACGGGCAGTGCTGGGGTCAGTGCTGCTCTCAGGGATCCCCTCCTGCCCCCCAACCTGGCAACATGCATCCTCTTAGGCTGACTCCTGCTACTCCCCAAACTGGGTGCAGGGTGTTGCAGGGAGCTCACCCAGCTGAGACACAACCCACCTGGGCAGACCATGAACTCACCCTCCAGTTTTAGTAGAAAGAGAGATTTGGATTCCCAGGAACCATTGGAGCTCGTAGCCCTGAGTCATGCCTGCAGTGGGATGGAGTTTCACCAACTGCCTGCAGTGGGCATGAGGCACCACAATCCATCTCCCCTGTTGATGCTGTGAGCACTTAATGCCAAGACATCAAGCCAGGCCTTAAGCAAGGCTTTTGCAGAACTGAGTCTCCAAGACCAGGAAGTGCCCACAGAGGAGGAAAGTTGATGGCTCTGAGCCTGGCAGACCTGCTTGGCATTTTTAGATGGGCAGTGGTTGTGAAGGGGGTTGCTGTTCACATCTTGGCTCTAGGAGAGGATACTGCTGCTGCCGTGTGTGGTCTGTGCAGTCCCTCTGCACTCACACACAGCTGTGCCCACTGGGTAGTGCTGGGTGGCACTGTTTGAATCCCTCCTACTACCAAGAAAAGGGTATGAGGATATTGTAGGGAACCAGAATACCCTTCAGACTTTTTGCCCAGGGGCAGGGTTTCCTTGAATGATGGGTGATGCTGTACTGGGGAACAGAGGCACACAGGGCAGTGCAGGGTGCCCAGGGGCCAGTGTCAGTATTGGCAAATAATAATGATAGTGTACTAATGCATTGACAGCTGGGACACTCCAGAAGTGCCTGGAGTTCTCATTGGCACTGCTGGCAGGCCACTGATAGACAAGGCACTGTCATCTTCTCAGAGGTCCACACCACTGCTGCCCCAGATGGGATGCCCAACTTGGCCCAGAGGCATTTAAAGCCTCAGCTTTCCCCTTTCTCCCTTATAGGTTTTGTACAGGTAGTTGAGAGACACACTGTCCCCTTCCCTGCCTGGCCCCTCCATGCACCTGTGAGCTGAGTTGCTGTGCAATTCCAAGCCTGCTTATATTTTGGTGAAGAAGGAGGGGGTGTTGGTTACCCTGCCCCCTGAGGGCAGGGGTTCTGTGCAATACCTGGGTCTGTGTTTCTTAGACACTGTTGTAGGATTGTATTTTTGTAACTATGTGAGGGTGCTGGCTCCAGCCGGCCCAGGGCCTGGCACGAGCCTGTGTTCCCATTGCTTTTCAACTTTGATTGTTTGGATGTTGTTGTTTCTTGCCATTGAAATAAAGAGATTGATGTTTTAGTTCCTGTCTCCTTGCAGCAGGCAGTGCACAGCAGATGCCCTGCATGGCACAAACAAGGTTGGATCCCAAGGCCTCTGCCCCTGTCCAAACTTGGGGGTACTTTTGGGAGTTCCCTGTTGGCCCTCGTTCACTTCTTAGCACAGCGTCCTTCTGATACTGTTGCTAGATACAGGGTCTTTGTCCTGAGGGACCTTCTCCTCATTCTGCGTCATACATCAATGCTCAGTGTAATGTGGGAAAGGGAGAAAGTGCACTGCCTTCCCAAGTGATCCAGAAGGCCTTGGAAGAGTGAGTCAGCAGCCTGCTATTCCTCCTTGGGGCAAAGGCAGCAGCCCCAGCAGCTGCCACAGCTGTCAGTGGATACTACAGCAGTGTCCAGCCTCCAGTTTCAAAATGTTTGTTGGCCTTTTTTTGTGGTGAGCTGTCCCCAGCCATGCAGCTCTGTGGGAGATGAGCCTGCCGGAGGCTCTTCCTATTCATTTCCAGCTCCAGCAGGGAGTCTTGGGCTTCTGCCTCCAGTGCTGAGCACTGAGAGCAGGGATTATCTCTGCCACTCTGGTGGAAGGACTGCCTTCTGATTACAAAAAGTATTAGGGACACTTTTGCTTCCAGCCTCAGACTCATAAGGACGACTGTGGCCAACACACTTCTATCCTGTGGAGTTTTCTTTGAAAAAGGAGGTAATTGCAGTGGTCAATGGCATGCTGGTGATGGAGCCAGTGGGTGATGAGGAGCTATGCTCATACCTCAAACTCGTATTTCTAGGGGCAGTTTGGAAGCCTGCCTAGTGCTCCTGCCAGCCCCTCTCTACCTGGAGAAGCAGCCTCCTTCCCTGCCTGCATTGTCCCTTCTACCCCCACTGTGCCTCTCTTTCATGGTCTTCAAACTTCAGCTCCTGCCCAGAGCTATCAGTGAGGATCTATAGCAGGTGTAAGGCACACCAAATTGTCCTGGCCTCCCCAGGGACCAGGTGTACATGCAACTGGGAGGAGGGGGCCCACTCTGCTTCAGTGCCCAGACCCCAGCCTGCTGGCGCTTGGCCCACACCTCAGCAGGGAGGCTGGCAGTAACCATGGCAATTGGAGTCTTGCAGCCGCCCCAGTGTCAAATATACAGTAGGGAAGAAAAGCAGTCCCACTATGTGATCACTCTGCTGAGGAGTGCTGGAAGAGGGGCAGTGTACCTTTGGGGCAGTCCTGCCCTTCTCTCCAAAGGGTGTCAACATCCTCTCTTTCTCCTTTTCAGTCAGGTGCTGCAGGTTCCGAGGTCTGTCTGCCCTCCTGTGGGATGGAAGCACACCTGGGGCGTAGGCAGCAGGCACATGTGTGCAGGCTGGGGAAGCAGTGCAAGCCCAGCCCCAGCTAAGCAGGGCTGGGGTGACAGCAGCTGGCCCTGTTAATGATTACCTGGCACACACCTCAACAAGGAAAAGGTCATTCCTCTCCCATGCATGGCTGTGTCCCTGCACTGACACTGCAGCAACATCCACTACCAGCTCCCCAAGGACCAGGCTTTGACCAGAGATGGAAAATGCAGAGCTGACATGCCATGAATGAGATTGTGACACTTTAAGAGGTAAAAAGCTCAAGTTAATCAATTGCAGGGAAATGCACCTGGGGTGGTCACACTCCCTCTTTTTTCCTCCTTTCCTCAGTATGAGGCCTCTTTCTGCAGTCACAGCCTTTTGCTGCTGATTTGAGCTGGGGAAGGAGCCATTTCCCCCATGTCCCTCAGAAAGAGCCCAAAGGGACCAAGCACAGACACTGCTGAGAGTGATGTACACTAATGCATCTCTGCTCTCTCACACAGCTAGCACTTGTCTCCTGGTCCCCTGGAACAAGTGAAAATTCACACAGGGCTTCACTGTACCTTATGCTGCTGTGCCCTGGGGACTCCAGCAAGATCTTCAGCTCCTGCCCAGAAATAGCTGGAGAAGAAGCAGTGCTTGCTCCACACCTAGTTCTTTAACAGTTCTATAGGCCCTGGTTTGCTCGTCACAGTATCGTGATTCAGACATGCAAACCTGATGTACACCTAGGTCCTTCTTTTTTACATTGAAGTTTGTCTCAGCAGCTTTTTTCAGCTTGAGTTTAAAGGCCCAAGAGTGGGGGGAGGTTACTGGCTTTGATACCTGCCCAGCTATCACGATCCATTTCTGCACCCTGGGCTCAAACATACAGCCTGGCATCTCCAGATCTCTCACCACACAGAGCAGTACCTGTTGCTCTGTGTGCAGCAGGAAGGGAAGACGACATGTTCCCACATTTAGCAGTTCTCCTCAAAACCTCTGCAGATGTTTAGGAAACTGCTGGCAGACTGGCAATTAAATGTGGCAATCTCTTGAAAAGTGATTCCTGGTTTCAAAGCAGCTCATAAAAAACAGCTCTGCCCTGTAACCCCACCTGTGGCAGCCCTGCTCTCAGCAAATTTCTTCCAGAATAAGAGGCAGAGAAATGGCTCTATTCCCTACCAGAGCCCCATTTTTTTTTTTTTTTTGCATGACACTCTTTTCTGGCTGCTAACTCCAAAAAGGAATTGGCTTTGCTGCTGCTTGCTCACTTCCCAAGAAAAGGTGGTGGATGGGGGAAAGGAGCAGTCACATCTGCAAGGTCCTTTTCATCCCCCACCAGCAGTCAGATAGCACTGCTCGTTCCAAGGAGAAGGGCTGCAGCATGGCTGAGCTGGGGACGGGCAGGCGGTCACAAGGGATGGAACTGGGGAGACGCTTGGGACAGCATGTAAGTGATGTGCTGCTCTGGGTGCTGAGCAAGTACCCCTTTCCTGGCAACTTCTCATGAGGGGCAGAGATCATGAAAGGTCTGTGCATTGATGCCAGTGGCCTTGATGGAGAAGGAGGCATCCACGGAGCTGGTGAAGACACAGTAAAGGGTGGTTCCCTTTACTCCACCGAGGCCCGGGGGTGCCCTCGGGTCAGCTTCCATGGGAACTCCGAGCAGCAGCCCCCAGGGAGACGCTGTTCAGCTGTGCACCCCTGGGCCACTCGTTGATGTTGGGGTGCATGGCCAGCTGAACGCGCACAGCTTCCCCGGTACCGCACCGCAGGTACGGGTTGGAGAGCACAGCAGGAAGACCAGAGGGGACAAGGGACAGGGGCCGTGCCCCGCGGGACCTGGCGCTCCCCGTCCCAGCTCAGCGCCCGGAGGAGGCCGCCCGCGCTGCCCCCGCCCCACCGGCCCAGGGGCCAGCCTGCCCCGGGCCGCCCCTCCGCCGCCCTGCCTTTGTGCCGGCCGGGGGGCAGAGGAGGAGCTTGCGGAAAGTTTTGGGCTAAAAACCCACCTTTTTGCTGCCAGCCGAGCCCGACGTCAGGGGCCGCTGTGCGCCGCGCGGGGTCCGCACGCGGCCGCCACACAAAGGCAGCAGCTCCGCTCCGCTCCCTCCGCAGGTGAGTGCGGCCCCGCCGCGATGGGCGCCCCGCGCCGGGCGAGCGCCCACCACCTCCCCAGGGAGGCGGCAGTCACCCAGGCTGAGGGCTCCCCAGAGCGGGAAGGGGCTTTGCCGGGGCGGGGGACAGGCTCTGTCTGGGGAGGAGCTGCAGAAAAGGGCGATTGGGGCCGAAGGACCGGGGGCGATGCACCCCCCACCCCCTGTGCTGGATCGCCTGAGAGGAGCCAGGGAATAGCCTGGAGATGCACAAGGATGGAGTTTGTAGGGAGTCAGGGCTCCTGAGGAGCAGACGGCTTGAGGCAGTGACCCGGTATCCTCCCCACCATTCCTCTGGGGAAGCACCCCACAGTGGTTCGGGGAGAACTCAGCCGGTGGAGATCCTCCTATGGAGCCCGGGGAGCTGCCCGGAGCGGGGCTCGACCACCGCCCGCCTCTCCGGAGGGCGAGGGAAGGAGGCTCCAGGGGCTCACGGCACAGCATCCACCCTGGGGAGGGAGCAGAGGGCAGAGGCGAGGAAGGGCGCTCCCGGCCCCCGGCCCTGCCCTCAGTGCGGGGGCAGAACCCTTTTCCCTTGGCGCACCTTCTCGTCCCTGCCAGGGGAAGGCGAGGCCGCCTGCTGGAGAGCCCCACAGCCCCGCTGCTTCCCTCAGCACCTCTAGGAAAGCCGTGCCGGCGCCTTGGCTCACGGGCACATGCTCGGTGTCCCCTTTCCAGGCGGCAGGGAACTTCCCGCTGTCGCGGTGCTTGTCGCTCCAGGCCACGGGCTTCCCAGCGCTGGGCTGGCTCCTGGAGTGCGGGCTGCCTGCCCGCAGGCCGGGAAGCGGCTCAGCCCGCAGAGGGAGGACGGCAGTCCCGGCCCAGCACTGCCGGAGCAGCTGCAATTGGAGCCGGGCACAGCCGAGCCGAGGGTCCCGCTGCTGGAAAAGGGGTCTGAGGGGGGTACAGCCCGGCCGCTGCTCCCTTCCCCGGAGCGCATGGGGTCAGCACTGAGGATCAGGAGCTGCGGAGGATGTCTGGGCCGCATTAGGAGAAGTCGGTGGCACTACCTGCCCCGGAATGGTGTCTGGAGAGAGGTGCAAGCTTTCCCTTTGCAATAATTGGTATCTGAGCTCTGCTTCAGCTTCACCAGGTGATTTTTCTTTTTAGAGCTTCAGCTTCACCAGGTGATTTTATTTTTCTTTTTACAGATAATCCTAGATCATAAAAACCCAGAGCAGCTAGAGGAGGGAGAAGGGAGAACAGGGACTGGTGTTATGTGAGAGCCAGCCAGCATCTGAGGAGGAGAGAAGCCAGGGCCCTGCAGGGATGCAGGAGGAGCAGGGCTGTGCAGACAGGCCTGGAGGTGCTGTCAGCCCTGCCAGGAAAAACTCTTGTTTGCCTGGCTGTTTGGAAAACCATTTGGGAAACTGCACTGCCTTTTCCTTATGAAAGCTTTAGGATGAGCCCTGGCTGAAGGCTCCTGTAGACCTTTGCCTGGGGAATGCTATGTGCTGGGCTGAGCCTGGGAACAAATTCAGGGGTCCCTGGGGCTGCAGCTGGTCATCCCCTCAGAGGGTATCCTTCTAGCATCCCTGTGTATGTGTGGGCAGGGCCCCATGCGCCCATGGCAAACAGAGAGAGTCTGTGCCTGGAGATGAGGCAGGGGTGAGCACAGCAGCTGCAGCTGGCTGCCCTGGGGGCTTAAAGACCATGTCAGGAGGGCCTGAGCAGAAGGTGCTGGGCTGGGAGGTAGGTGCAAGGAGCACAGGGAAATGCTCTGCAGCAAAGGATGGGAGAAGTTAACAGAACACCTGAAACCAGGGGGATGGTGTGAATAATGTGGATGTCAGAGGTGCCGCTGCAGAAAGTGGGACAGCCATGTCTGTAAGCAGCTCAGCTCCAGCCTTGTCATCTGTAACCAGCCCATCTTGGCTGAGCCCTTGTTCCCTTTGAAGGCAGATGGGTGGGAGCAGGCTGAGCCGTGCTGTGCTCAGCAGGATGGCTCCCAGCCGGGCTGGGTGAGGGGGAAGGCAGATCTCACCCCCACGACCGTGCCCTCAGCCAGCCGGGCTGTGTAATTCCCTGTGACAGTTCAATGCAGAGCGAAGCTGGCAGCTTGGCGGCGGATGCATGAAAGGTGAGTGCACTGGAGCCTGGATAATGTGGGATGCTGCTCTCTGGCATGCTGCCCGGGAGCCCAGGGGAGGGAGCAAACGCTGACCCCGGGCTCTTCCCTTCGTTGGTGTCCCCTGGGGCCTGTGGTTCATCCTGTCCTCTACAGCCCAATTCTGCAAAGCCCATCACAGGTCCAGGACAGGTGCCATGTATTTTCTGGATGGCTGCTGCCACGCAGATATGGGTGGCATCTTAAAAGGCTTTGGGGGAACGGGGATGGGGACTCCAGATTTCAAATGCTGGCTCTGCATGCCTGCGCTCCTCTTCCCACTGAGAGCAGGATCTGGGACCCCAGTGTTGGCAGCAGCATCCCACAGAGTCTCGTGGTGGCAGCCAGAGAGGAGCAGTCACATGGTCCAAGGCCACCGGGGCAGGGGACAGGGCTCAATCCCCAGAGCTGAACCCTTATGTGTGTGCACCCTTGTCCCCAACCTGCCCCAGGTGTGTGCACACCTGCACACCCCTGCGTGCATGGGGGGCGTGGGCAGCAGGCTCCATCCCTCCAATGAGCTCCCACATTGTGGATGCTTTTTTTGGTGTTTAATCCACTGATATAACTTTCAGACCTCCCATGAAAGCAGGTTTGTTTTGCTGGACTTTTTTCCTTCTCCCTGGCATCCTCTGGAACTGGAGTAAGGTACTCTGGGAGCTGTGTTCCCTGATCCCAAGGCTCTTTGGTATGGGGCAGCAGCCTGCTGGGTCATGGATAAAGGATCCACAGAGAAATGTGGGGGTAAGGGGTGGCAACTGTAGGATGTTGTGTGGGCTGTGGAGTTCCCCATGGAGAGCACTTCGATCATGTAGAGGGCAATGTGGGGACTGCAGAGGTGGGAACAATCTCTCAGCCCTGCAGCTCCCTGGTGGGAGGCAGCTGTTGAGGTACACAATTAACCTTCCTGCTGCCATTAGTGAACATGTTCTGCTGGGCAGCAACAAGCAGGGCACGGAGGTGTACATACACACACATGCAGGTGAGAGTGTACCATGGAGGCAGCTGCTCCTGTCTTACTCCCACACAGGTGCCCACAGCTCACCGTGCCCCTCCTCAACACCACACTGCACCCCAACCTCCCACCCACGGAGCTCTCTCCTTCCTCCACAGGCAGGATGCAGGTTCGGAGTCTCTTCCTCCTCCTGGCGCTGATCCTGGTGGCTGCCACCGCCGAGGCTGGCAAGAACAAGAAAGGTGAGGGGCAGCCTGGGGCAGGGGGCCAGTGGGGCAGGGGGCAAGGGGGGGTATGCTCCCCTGTCCCTGCAGAGAGCACCCACTCCACTTTTCCGCACAGAAAAGGCAAAGAAGGATGGCTCCAAGTGTGAGGACTGGCGCTGGGGACCCTGTGTTCCCAACAGTAAGGACTGCGGCCTGGGCTACCGCGAGGGAACTTGCAAAGATGAGAGTAAGAAGCTCAAGTGCAAGATCCCCTGCAACTGGAAGAAGAAATTTGGAGGTGGGTACATGGAGGTGGGGTGGTTGGGGATCACCCTGTGCTGGGTGACCGGGGCTAATGTCCCACCAGGTCCTGGCTAGTTCTGATGCCTCTCCCCTCTCATCCAGCCGACTGCAAGTACAAGTTTGAGAGCTGGGGAGGCTGTAGTGCTCAGACAGGCCTGAAGACTCGCTCTGGCATCCTGAAGAAAGCCCTGTACAATGCCCAGTGTGAGGAGACTGTCTATGTGACCAAGCCCTGCTCCTCCAAGATCAAGTCAAAGTCCAAAGGTCAGTTCCCACCACTCGTGTCCCCAGAAGGGTCCTGTTGCAACCCTGGCCAGGGGTTTTTCAGAGCTACCTTGGCCTGTTGGGCTTGGCTTTGCTGGTGGTGTAGGGGATTTCATAGGATGCTCTTTTCTTTGCACTGCAAAGTCCAGCTGCTGGTTAGGTAGGATGCAGGTGCTACTAGGAAAACCCTGGTCCCCCACAAACCACTGCCATCTTTCCTGGGATGGGGATTCCCCGCTCTCCTCACTAGGAGTGGTGCAAAACGTGGTTTGGCACGGCAGAAGGCTGCCTGCAGGGATGCAGTCACTGCGCCGTGCTCAGCCAGCCACGCTGGCTATGTTTCTCCACAGCAGTGCCTGGGGCATCCTGAGCTGCCAGCACATGCACTAACTCTTGTCTCCTGTGCTTCTTGAATGCAGCAAAGAAGGGCAAGGGGAAGGACTAGAGCAGGAAACCAGCGTCCTCATCGGCCCCTCAACACGGTGCCTACAGGACTGGATGTCCAACTGCAGCTGGCCCACACTACAGTCTTCCTCCTCCTCTCCTTACTCCTTTCCATGACCTCCTCTTTCACTGAGATGCCTTGTTTTAATCATTAGTGTTGTAGAGAGCAAACCCACCCACCCTGCAGGACAGGCTGCCTCCTTCCTTGCTGCCCCCTGGGCACAACCAGTGCATTCTGCTCACCTCCTCTGAGCTGGTGCTGGGGTTCACTGCGATGTGCTCAGAGACCTGGGATGGAACACACATTTTTCCACCCTCCAGCACAAATGAGTTGCCTTTAGCACATACTTTTGCAAGCTCAGGAGCCTCCTTGCTCCTCCACCAGGTACCAGTGCTGGAGGGAAGGGCTGGCTGTTGAATGCCCGAGTAACCCCATCGCTGAAGCTTCTCACTCAAGGACTGCTCTCACCTCAGGGGGTTTATTCCAGCACCCCTTTGGCTGGAGCATGACTTACCTGCAGCAGTTAAGGAAAACACAACCATCACCCTGAGAAGCAACTGTGTCTCCTCTCTGTCACTTCTAACCATGTGTGTCCATGCTGGGGCTGCAGCCCCTCTGCCTTTGCCATGCCAACACCAGTGCTGGGTGGGAGCTCTCCTTTTGGAATTTTTCTTTTTCTTTTCCAATAAAAATCTTTTTTAAGAAAGTATCAGAACTCCCCTGTTGTCTCCACAAGGTGCTGCTGTGCTGGAAACCCCAGCAAACCCCAGTTTTGCTGACCCCACTGGCACCAGCAGTCACGTTACCATGCAGCTGGCGGTGGTGGCCTGGGTGCCACATGCACGTGGTCCTGGACAAAGCACCAGACCTCACAGCCTCTTTGCAGCAACGCTTCAGGTTGCTCTCCCTTACTCTTGGCAGAAGGAATGGGCTTCAGGAAATGTCACCAGTGGGTGACACTGGGAAGCAGGGAAGGAGCCACCTGGGTGATGGCTCACTCATTCCTCACACCATGGACATTAGTTTCCTAGTCCAAGGTCTTTATTTGTCTTGGGTGTGTTGGGCTGCAGTTGTAACCATTTAAAAATACCCAGAAACCCACCAGGCATTTTGGGTACCCCTAAAGGCAGTGATGGCGGGGCTCCCATCTGGGTTGGAGCAGCCTTTCGGCAGGTTGCACCCTGGCATGAGGACAGGAAGGACATACGGACACAGAGTTTTTCAGTGCTAGAGTGGCCCCATCCCATCCCTTGCCTGCACCTGGCTGCAGCCACCCAGGCTGGCACCTGGCTGTGGGAGAAGCTGGGGAGCAGCCCAGGGCTGGGCTGGGAGGAGGCTGGGGGCGCTGGCTGAAGCCCGCATGCTGAGGGCTCAGCCACAACGCCCACGACAGCGTGACATCCCTTCACAAAGCTCAGCCACCAGCTCCTTCGGCCTCCCTGCGCTCAGGGCAGGAGCGGGGCTGGAGGCCATGGTCATCCTCTCCTGCCTCCAGAGCCATGCATCAGGCCTCCCACACCACTGTGGGGAGAGCAGGGACCTGCCTATGGCCCAGATGAGACACGGGGCACCTTGGCCACACTGCAGACCCTCTTCCCACCCTCTTCTGAGACCCCCAGGTCCCCCCTGTCCCTCCCAAGGACAGTTATTTTCACAGTCACTGCTGCCCACCACTCAGGGGCTCCATTCCCCCAGGGCTGTGGAGTGAAGGCCTGCACCACACCAGGGTTTTTCTTTGCAGTTTTAGTTGCCATCGTTGTCAGAGGCAACTGGGTCCCACACTCCGCACCCAGGAGTGAAATGCTTGGTTAATCTGTCTGTCTTTCCAGCAGATTGCTGTCTGAAGGCAGAAAGGACATGAAGGGGAGAGCAGAGCCAGAGCACAGGGAAATATTCTGCCCCAGGACCCTGGGTGAGGATGTCTGATGGCACTCTCAAGGGAAAGGAAGCATCTTGCCACATCTGTTAAGGTCCAGTCTTGACTGCTGTCATAGGGGGCCTGGCTGGGCCAGCAGGACTCCCCATTAACCTCCCAGAGCCAGCCTGGTCCAAGATGCAAGTAAATGTTTGACCCTGGTTTCTTTTAATTTCTTGGGTAATAAACACTTTATAAGCCAATGGAAAGCATCCAGCATTAGCCCATCTGCATGCAGACAAGCTCTGATGCCTTGGAGATGGTCAGCTGGGGAAAAAGGTACATCCAGTCTTAGGAGAAACACTGATGCCATTTGGCCAATCTCAAGAGCATGGAGCTAGGAAGGGCTCCTGGTGACCACATCTCCTCTTGCCTCTGGCTTTCCCAGTGACTCCCTGAGCTAGTCCCCAGGCCCAGGGCGACTGGAAGGACCTGCAGCTCAGAAATGCCTTGGATTTTTGTCAGCGTTGGCTGAAGGGCATCCTCTGCAATCACTGCACAGTCTGCACTGTTGTGAGCGGGGAGCAGAAGAACCCCCGCTGGCAAAGGAGGCAAAGGGAAGGGTTTCCATAAGGTTACTGAAGTGGTCCCTGAGTCGCAGTTTATCTGGCTGTGCCAATGTTCCTGTACTGGCACATGAGAAGGTGCTTGAAGGTTTTCTTGAAAGTGGCATTGCAGAGGGCATAGCAGGCTGGGTTGATGGTGCTGTTGACATAGCAGAGCCAGTAGCCAATGGACCACACTGTTTCGGGCACGCAGGTCTCACAGAAGGTGTTAATGAGGACCATCACGTTGTAGGGCGTCCATGTGAGTATGAAGGCCAGCAGGATGGCAAATATGGTTCGGGTGACTTTCTTCTCTCGGGCAGCCATCTGCCGCTTCTTCCGCACTTGGCTCCTGGCGATGCTGGCAAACTTCCTGGCAACATTGACTGGGCGGCTGTTGGCCAGGGAGTTGTGGTTAGAGGCACCTGACTTAGCTGGGACGATCTCAATGGCGGTGACGCATTCAGTCCCAGTCTGCTTGGTGACAATCTTAATCTTGGACCACTTGGAAGTTGGGTTCACTCGGGGGTTGGCTGGACTCTGTCCTTGCCCTGCTGGCAAGACTTCTGCTGTGGGCTTGTCTTTTGTGGTCTGTGTCATGCTGACGGTGCTGGACTCATTGGATGTCTCCTTCTCCTCCTGATGGCCAGTGGCCTCTGTCTGGGCAGATGGCTGGTCATCCACTTTCCCATTCCTCACCTCCTCCTTCACCTCCACAGCCCTCTTGGGAGAATTATTGTTGTTCTGTTTGACCACGGGGCCCTTGAGGAATCTGAGGGACTTGGTTTTCCTGTCTTTCCTGCTCTCAGGCTTGTGCCTCCTTACCCTGCTTCTGCTGGCCAGGGAGATGTGGATGTACAGCACTGTCATGATGACCACGGGCAGGTAAAAAGCAGCAATGGCTGTGCCAAATGTCACCGCTGGGTTGGAGAGGAACTGGATGTAACATTCCCTCTCGGGGACTGTCCTCTTGCCCACAATGAACTGCCAGAACAAGATGGCAGGGGCCCAGAGAATGAAGGACAATATCCATGCGGCCGCGATCATTAGCCCTGCCATCTTGGTGGTCCTCCTGGCCGGGTACGTCAGGGGCTTGGTCACACAGAAGTACCGGTCAAAGCTGATGATGAGCAGGTTCATGACAGAGGCATTGCTCACCACATAGTCCAGAGCCAGCCACAGGTCACACACCACAGCCCCCAGTGGCCAGTAGCCTTTGATGATGTAGACCGTGTAGAGGTTCATGGAGAAGACCCCGATGATGAGGTCTGCGCAGGCCAGGCTGAAGAGGAAATAGTTGTTGACAGTCTGGAGCTGGCGGTTCACCTTGATGGAGAGCATCACCAGGATGTTCCCCACCACGGTGACGAGGCTGAGCGAGCCGGTGACAGTGGCGATGAAAACCAGCTCCACTGTCTTGTAGTTGGTGGGAGGCTGCACGGCCACCTCAGAGCGGTTGCCCAGGGTGAAGTTGTCATAGGTCAGGTTGGCCATCTTTGCCTGCCAGGGCTGAGCAGAGAGGTTGTGCATGGGATCTGCAAGGAGAGCAAGGACAAAAAGGGAGAATATCAGACCTGCCAGCTTGTCCTGGCAGCATTTCCTCAGTTTCCCAGGCCAGCACTGCTGTTGGCTAGTGCTCAAAAATATCCCGGAATTCCTGGACTTCTCTCTGCCACTCCAGGAGTCCATTGGAGCCATCTTTTTGTATCCCTATTTAGCAGTAGAGGAGGCAAATGAGTTGCAGGGAGAAAAGCCGGAATGGGGCTACGACAGTCCCATGCCCAGGGTGTGATGGTCCCTTCTTTCCCTATCCCAGCAGGAGCACAACCTCGTGTGGCCCAGAGAGGCACACAGGGGGCCAAAGGGCTGGGAAAGAGGACTGCAGAGCCCAGGGGGGATGCACATACAGCACTCACTGCCAGAAGAGCACAGCATGGAGCCAGTGCCCTGCCCCAGGGACAAGAGCAGGTTCATGGCATGCCCCAGGCATGTTCCACTGACCTCCCCGAAGCACTCCCCAAGAGGGGCCTAACCCACAAAACCCGTGCTGTGGTCCGCTCACTCACCTGTGTCTCTCGCAGCAAATAGCTCCTGCTGGAAGATGAAATCTGGGAGAAGGAAAACAGCAAGTTACACCACAGCTTGTGTGCATCCCACAACATCTTACTGAGGCAGCAGCCTGTCCAACACCGGCAGCCCTGCCCAAAGGGTGATACTGCTGGGATACAGGTGCTGAAAAGCCAAGAAAGGCTGAAGATGGGTGGTCTGGCGTGGCGCAGTGCACAGCGCAGCAGGCTCAGGAAAGGCAGGGAGCTGCACAGTGCCAGCAGTCAGTGACACTGGGAAGTGGTGACCCTTTCCCCCCGTCCCACATCACAGTGCAGCTACAGCCACCCAGGCCAGGAGATGTACAGTGTGGAGACACCTCAGCACGATCCATGGAATTATTTATGAAAAGTAATGAGGATTACGGAGAGAATTACTGCCTTCATCCAAACCAAGATGCCTGTGGTTAATCACCCAAGGTAAGAGCAGAATGGGCTTAAAAAAAATCAATAGACGAGAAGTGCTGTATTGAGATGAAAGGGAATTTCCTGGAAAGAAAAGGAAAAGCAAAGGCACTGAAGGAGTTGGGCTGGACAGAAGATCTTCCCATTGAACCTGCCTCTCCCACACTATCCAGGCCTCCAAAACATGCTGGCCTTCACCAGCCTCACCCTGGCTTCTGGGGGCATTCCAACCCTGCCAGACCATCAAGGGCAGCCCCTCCAGCAGCTCCTGCTGGTGCCTGGGGCAGGGGTTCAGCCCCATGGGCGCTGCTGCCAGGAAAGCAGCAGGAGCCAGCGAGTGTCCCCACAGCGGGAACACTCAGCAGTGTGTCTCTGGCTTGGGAGATGGCTCCAAATGCCTGGGAAGCCTGAATTCCTGAAGCTGATTTTACTGAATGTATAGATGTGCCATTAACACGCACTTCTTCCAAACAGGGTCTGGCAGGCTTTGAGATCAGTTTGTCTGTTTTAAGTATTTGAAAAAAATGCCCTTGTCTTTCATTTGTGGAGAGGGTAGGAGATGTCTGCCACGAGCAAATAGCCAAGTTGTTAATATAAGGACTTTCTAAAGAGATACAGGTGTAATTAAATGGAAATGTGGCTGCTGAGATGCTAAAGCCAGGGTCTGATGTAGCCATTTAGGCAGCTTCTGCATTAGCAAGGGTACAGCTGCAACAGTGGTGAGCTCCTCCTACAGGTGCAAGCAAAAGAAGTGGTGAGGGACAAAGAAATACCTTTCTACCATTATCCTCTAAGCATGTCTGTGAAGACAAAAAGCTTTTAAAAGAAAGCAATGCCCTTTGGTAGATGCTACATGCCAGATACGGATGGGGTGAGGAAGCCTGGAAGCACTGCCCAGGCTTGGAGCTTTGCACCCAGCTCCAAGCACAAGGGATGCATCAAGGGAGAGGGAAAGAGGTTTCTGCTGCCATCCTTCCTGGGCACCCAGCCAGGGATGTGAGAAGAGGTGATAAGTGTATAAAATGGCTTAGAAATATATAATCATGGCAGTTTGGGGGTTGGTTTCAGTACAATTGAAATGAGTTTTAATTTCTTCACTTTGGTGAGATGGGGAGATTTAACTGTCATTCTTGTAACAGCTAATCAAACTGATCAGACAAGCTAGCAATCATGCAGACATCTACCCCAGCTCTTCCAAGAAGAATTTGAAAGTCTTGAAAAGAAACCTTTCCATCGTCTCTGCTAAAATGTGGGTTTCAGTTTTCTCACTTTTGTTCATGAACTGGCATCCTCTTCTAGGCGTGTCTAATTAATTATCAGCCTTGACAAAGGCTTGTGTTCGCAGTTACCCAAAGTAAGAAAAGTCCATCCCAACCCCGAGCAGTTCTG
Source organism: Passer montanus (assembly GCF_014805655.1). Lineage (NCBI taxonomy): Eukaryota > Metazoa > Chordata > Aves > Passeriformes > Passeridae > Passer > Passer montanus. Next base: position 13,090,379 of record NW_024365381.1, read on the forward strand.
TACGTGTCCCAGGACCGGGAGAAAAGGCTGCGGCAGCCGCACACGCGAGCCTTGGGATGGCGCCCAGAGGTCACGCTGCAAACTGGCGACAGGAGGCACAGGCAAATGCCGCCTCAGGGCGGATCTTACACACTGAGCACTCAAACACTATCAGCCTTCACCGAAAAGCAAAAAATAATGCAATCCCTTGTTTGAGGGAAGGAGGAGGACTGAAAATGTTTGAAGGTGTGAAGATAACATACTCCACGGACAAAGAGAGCAACACGTGTGAGCTGGGAGCTATGGACACTGCTCCCCCTTGCCTCAGACCCCCTGGCTATTCTCTGCCGTGCCCCAGCCCCCCGGGCATCCCTTCTCTCCCCATCTTCTACTCTCCTTTCCCCTGTCTCACTCTTCTGCCCCTGACACCCTTTCTGAGCTCACTGGGACGGCTCAGCACTGCCTTTGCCTTCCTGAGCAGAGGAGGCAGCTCACCCTGGAGCTGGGAGAAGGCCAAGGGTGCTACAGATTTGGTAGGTTTGTGCAGCTGACCAAGCCATGCATCATGCCTGAATGGGCACCAGGGATAGATCTCTGCCTTTGAGATGGAGAGCATCCAGGCTGTGTGGGAAGGGTCTGGGTGGCAGTCACACCTCTGTCTGCATCCCCATCATGTGTCCAAAGATGGAGAGAGCACACAGGAGAGCTGTGGAGCTGCACCAAACTCAGCAGTGTGACACCATCTCCTCCTTCATGCCAGCTGCATCACTGTTCCCAGTGCTGTGACACCAGACACCAAGGGACCTCTCCAGGACTCGGTGTCTCCCCACTAAATGCCTTGCCTGTGTACTCCAGTGCTTGCTTCCTGCACTTCCAGGAGTGCATTTCTTCTCTCCCTCCCCTCACAGTCCCCATCCTACATCACCCTCTATGTCTCCATTCCCTTTTGCACCCAACTTTCATGATGACACCACAGACAGGGAGGAGACAAAGCTGAGAGAACACTTCAGAAGGGCTCCTAGGGCTGACACCCTTACCTGTGACACCAGTTGGCTTTTCAGCCTGCACACAACCATTCTTTCCCAGTGGGTGCTCTCCCACACCTGCTTGCACCAGCCAGATACAGCAAATTCCCTCAGACTTGTGCCAGTGATTTACAGCTGGTTTTCTCCTCTCCATCGAAGCTGTTGGGAGACTCCAACTCTTTACTGATAGCATCCTCCAGTCCAAGAGTTTCTGTGGCTGCTGCAGTGGTCACCAATCATGTCATCAAGGGAAATACCTTTCCCTTCCCACACAGGCCCAGATCCAAGCAGAGAAAATTGTAATTTGGGTGGGGTCCACCTGCTGTGGGCAGTGGGCACAGCAGGGTCTCCACTGCTGCCAGCAGTCATGGGTATGACCACTCCTGTGTGAGGATTCAACTCCCGTGCTCTGTCACAGGGTGACACCCGAGACCACAGCAGGAGACCTGCTATTCCTTGCTGCACCTCACGTGCCTCACCAGCAAGCCTTCCCAGCCTGTCAGCTGCTACCAGCTGCCTCCATCCCCTTGCCAGGTAGGAGAGGAGAAAGCCCTGTCGTGGACAGGGTGACCATCCTGTGACAAGGGTCTGCAGTAGCTGGATGCTGGTGTCCCATCGGCTGCAGGTGGTGACTGAGCCCCTGCTGAGCACTCAGCTCATGTGGGATGGAGGCTTTAGTTCCCTTCTGCCCCTGCTGCTCCTCTTGTGGAAGGAGCTGGCTGCCCTCTGCACCAGCACAGCAAAGGCAGTGGGAGAGGCTGGTATTTACACACAGCCATGTGATGGATGAGCTCCTGGAGCAAGCAGCCCTCCTGCCCCAGGGTTCCCCACATCTTCTCTCTGTGCTGCACAGCCTCCCTCTGCTCCACGGCCCCTGTCTCACACATCATCACCAGTCATCTCCTTTTCCTGTCATTTCCTTCCCTGTCCCCATCCCAGCATCATCCTCAGGGCTGGGGATACCCAGGGAGCAGGTGCAAGTGGGGGCAGAGCCATGTCTGGTCCCCATGTGGCTGAAGTGACATTCTGCCTCTGGGAACGAGCAGAGCTCTGCAAGGAACCCCAGCACAAAGCAAGCTCCAGGCTCACACACCAGCCTGGGGAGGAAGATGTGCACAGGGGAAGGACTCAGACAAAGCCCTGCTTTAGTGGAGCACGAGCTGCTCCCAGGGGAAATGAGCTTTAACCCTGCATGGGTTTGCAGCAGCAGCACAACTGAAAGTGACCTCGAGCCCAGGGACAGGATGGAGGGGCTGTGGCTGCCAGCTCCTGGCTGAACGGATCCTGTGGGGCTCTGGGTGCTGCCTGCCTCCAGCAGGGAGGGAAGGTGGTCCTCTCCACCACAGGCACATCCCAGGAGAGGGCACACATCACCTCCTGCTCTGTCTGGGTGCCAAAGGCTAGGCCTGAGCACATCACCTTTGGTGTCACATTTGGAAAGAGCCAAGCCAGCCCTACTGCCAGCCCCCTGCTTGTCTCGGCCTTCCTAAAAGTGCAGAGAGGGTAAAAGTCTTAAGGGGATTAATCCTGTCAGGTCAAAGTGCTGATGTGATGTGGGGCTGGGCAGTCTGTGCAGCCACCACCATGAGCGGGAGAGGAGAGGAGAGGAGAGGAGAGGAGAGGAGAGGAGAGGAGAGGAGAGGAGAGGAGAGGAGAGGAGAGGAGAGGAGAGGAGAGGAGAGGAGAGGAGAGGAGAGGAGAGGAGAGGAGAGGAGAGGAGAGGAGAGGAGAGGAGAAAAAAAGAAGGAACAGAAGACGCTAGACATTTATGGCTCACACAAAGGGAAGGTATACTTAGGGTAGGGTGGCAGTTTGTGGCGCTAATTGCATTATCTAATAGCTGTTAATTAGTTCCTGAATCATGGCACCACTTTACAGCTAGTGAAGGGTTGTTCTGGTTGACAGATTCACACCCCTCAGAGTGTGAAAACAGAATTCCTAGATACTGGGAACAGGCACCTTAGAAATACAGCATACGAGAGAAGATGGAGGGCAGGCCCCGTGTCTGGCAGGGGGAGGGTTGGTGCTGGTTTGTTTCCAAGCCTCTGCGTTGGAATGATGAAGGCAATAAACAACCAGAAAAACAGAAAGGAGATGAGGGGCCAGCAGGATCTGTTGCATTAAAATGGCAGGGCTCCTCCTGCCCTCCAAGCTCCAGCTGGTAGCTGTGCTTTCCCTCCTCTGGTCAATAGATCCCTGAAGTCCTTATCCTGCTCCAGAGGAGATCTGAGCCATTGTGGAACAGGAATTGTTTCTTGTCAGTAACATATGGGGTGGTTCTGGGCATTTGTTTTTTCCATTGAATAATTCATTCTTCTTTCTTCCTCTGCTATTCAACTGGTCCTCAAGAGGCAAAGCAATTGCCTCCATCCCACAAGTTAAGAACCTCTGATAGCTTTTCCTGGAGCCGCTGGAGAAGCAGTAAGCTCAGTGGCACAGGAGCAGCCAGCTTGAGGGGGAGGCGAGGGGGGCAGGGAACCCCCCCCCGGGCCTGGCGTGTGTTTGTGCATCAGGTTTGTAAAATTTGCTGTCCCCAGGGCCAGAAGGGAGCTTTGCAGCTGGGTAAGCCCACCACCTCCCAAGCAAGCCAGAGCCTCCCTGCCTTCTGTGGCTAATGCTGGCTTTCAGAGCGAAGCCGAGGCCACACCCGGCTGTGGGAAGCGCTCTCAGGTGGGAGCCGTGGCTGCTGAGCTGCTCCTGCAGGTAGAGCCCAGCCCAGCAGGCTCACAGCACCCACAGCACCGTGGCTGCAGCCCCTGCCCACACTTGCCTGTCCTTGCCTGTGCCCCCAGCACTTGCCTGTATCCCCAGTGTGCCCTTTGCAGGTTGTGAGGGGCCGCACGCCATTAGCCACAGCATCCAGACAAGAAGCAAGCCAGTGAGAAAGTGTTTTTTAAAAAGTAATTGAAAGGTCACTCCTATAAATAGCCTACCAGCACACTGGTCACTCTGACAATTAATTAACCTCCTGTCACCCAATTATTAGGCCAAATAAATAACCTATCAGTGGAACACTACTAGCAAGTGTGCATGGCAAATGCCACGCAAGCCGAAGTGCAGCCTTACCCTGCTGTGCCCAGCCTGCAGCTCCCAGGCACCGGCGCCTCCCCAGCAGCTCCCACGCCTGCGCTGGCTCCGGAGGTAACATCCCGGGGGAGAAGGCTCACCAGGGCGGCATGGCACGGCGGGACGGGGGACACAGTGCCCTCCCTCCCGTGCCCCCTGCCTCGGGCACCCCAGGGCTGCAGCTCCCTGCTGGTGGCAGAGCTCAGGCCATGCCGCTGAGCTAGGAAGGTGCTGGGCTTCCAGCTGAGCCTGGGCTGGAGCCACGCTTCTCCCCTCCCATCCCCTGCATTAATGCTCTCTGCCTCAGAGAGATGCTCATGTTCTTTTATACGCCTGGGCTGAAGCTTTAACAGAACCCAGCTGTTTGAAGGCAGCACAGCAGGAACAGCCCAGCTGCAGCTACAGGTCCCGCTGCCGGGAAGGGCTCTGGGACCTGCCAGCAGAGAGCAAGGAGGGGAGAGAGACGGGATTGCAGCAACAAGTGACTGCCTGCATCAGCTGGGCTCTTCCCAGGGGCCGGGACCAGATGCCTGTGGGAGAGAATGGTGGAGGAGCAACTGAGAGCTAGAGGGGCAAGAGCTGCAACACCTAAGAGCTATTTGCTTAGAAGAGCAGCTCCCCCTGCCCCAGGGACAGGCCCTGCCTGGGGATGGCAGGGGGGAAGGGCTTGGCTCTGTTTGGGAAGCCAGCTGTAGGGAAGCCCCCTCATCCTGCCACAGCCCCACACAGCCACAGGTGCCCGTGCCAGGTCCCTACCACGCACATGGGGTCTGCCCCCCAGGCCTGTCCCAGGTGCCAGGGCTGGTGCTGAATAAGGCAGGGGCTGGTCCTCACCCAGCAGCACCCTGCACTCACCCTCCTTGTGCCCAGGGTCCCACGAACCACAGGTGGGGGTGCAGCTCGGGCAGTCAGAGATGCAGTGCTGCTCCGGCAGGGGGACGTGTAACCCATCCCAGAGCTGAGGCACTGCAGGCAGCAAACAGTAAGGTGCTCATCTGAAATTTTAAAGACTTGACAATGGAACAAAAGCCCCTTGCCCCATGGAGCAGCGTGAAGCTCTACAGGGCTTTGAGAGGACAAATGAGCCAGCTAAGCAATGGAGGAGAGAAAAGAGCTGATGCCGGGAACCAAGGGCAGAAAATCAGGCAGGAGCAAGAGCCCTGCTAGATGGATGCATATGTGAGAGCCTAGTGCTGGGGGCACATAGCAGATGGGAATCTTTGAGGTGCTAATGAAAAAGGAAACTGAAAATATGAGACCATATTTGTCCACAAGACCTGCCAGAGGATTTGGAGTTGGAGGTGGTGCCTGAGCAAAGGGATAGAGTGAAGAAGAGGAGCTGTGGCAGAAGGTGGGCAGGAGAGCCCAGGGCATGGACAAGCAGAATGGAAAATGTGGGGGTCAGAGTGCCAGAGGAGGACAGCAGGTAGGAAATCCCTACAACAGAGAGGGGGAGGGATGGAGAGGAAGGACGTGGGAATAGTCTCGGTCTGCCAGGGAGGCATTACTTCTCTACAGAAAAGTCCTAAGAAAATCTTCTTAGAAGGAGAGACCTCACACAGAGACATTACCTGCAAACCTCTCCCTGCTGCCTTCTCTGGAGGCTCCCACCAGCTCCTTGCTGGGCAGAGTGGGAGCTGTGCTGGAGCTGCAAACCTCTGTGGGCTGAGCTCTGTGGCTCAGGCAGCCCAGCTCTGCCTGGAGTCACCTCTTCGCTGCAGGATGGTGATCCCCAGCCTGTACTGGTGCTGAATAAGGCAGGGGCTGGGCCCGGTGCAGAGACCTGCAGCATCTCCACTCACGCTTTTTGCCCCCTGGGTCCCCGTGAGCTGTGGGGGGATGCAGCTCAGGCAGTCAGGGATGCAGTGCTGCTCACCCCACAGCACAGAGCAGGGCTTAGCCCATTGACTGCGACAGCCCATTGACACAGTAGCAGAGGGTTTCATGAGCTGGGCATCACTTATGGGCCTTGGTGAGTTATCTAAGCTCTGCAAGAAGCACAGAGACCACCATGCTAGACACTGCTCCCAAGTGCTGCAGAAAGGCAGGCCCAAGGCCAGGCAATTCATGCCTGTTTTCAGGCAAAGGCAGATGCCAGAAGAGTTTCATTGCTCTCCACTCCTCTCTGTACACATGCATGCACTTTTTTGGCCTTATCTGGGACTGCACATGATGTAAGTGTCAGCAGAGGAGGGATCCAAACTAGCCCAGAGGCACTAGAGATGGCGAGATGCCGGGTACTCTTTCCCATCTCAGTCATGCCAAGATCCCTTGAGGACCTTCATCCCTCCTCAGCAGAGCCAGCCTGCCGCGCTGCCCGGGACCTGGGGGCTGCCATTGACACTGGGAGGGTCTGCAAGTGAGGGGCCAGTGAAGCACGGTGCCATGGAGGCCTCTGGAGAGCTGCTCTGTGACCTGGAGCAGACGCAGGGGCCCGGGACATCGTGTTTGCAGATTCATTTTCAGACCTCAGTGTTGCACAACTGCAGCTGAGTTTCCCACAGACAAATCAATCTAATTCTGCTTAAAGAGGCTGAAGACATTAACCTCTTAACTGGCCAATGCAAACCAAATTGACCAGGAGCCTTAACCTTGCTGATGACACTTCTCCTCCAGACACTTCCAGCTGAGGCTCCTGGTGTCAGCCCCCACTGCCTCCTCTGCCAAGCTGCAAGGTGCTGTACAATATGTTAGATTTAAAAGCAGTTGTGGTACCAGAGGGGCTGCTTCTCTGCCTGGATTTTTTGGCTGGAGGAGCACAGCCACCCTCAGTAGCTCACTAACACACCAATAGCTCAGGCCAAGCCTGCTGTGCTCAAAGAGCTCCATGGCTTGCACTGAGTTCTGCCTTTAAAGGATAAAAGTCCCAGCTGCTGCCCCTCCTTCACCAACTGACCTGGGATGTAACTCCTCTTGGAGGCTCTTGAAGACAAGTAAACAGCCCTGTGCTTCCCCATGTCCCTCTCCAGCTCTCTCTGAGTCACTGGAACAGGTGGGAGAGGTTCCTCTGCAGCTGCACACCTCAACCTGCCCAGCGCTGGGGCAGGAGGTGGGAAGGGAACAGGGCACTCTGCCACCGCCTCATGCACCGAGTGGGAACGGGGCACACATTGCACAGGACATACAGGCGTGATGGGGACAGCGTCACAGCAATGCAGAAGAGCCGCTCCCGCTCACACAGCTCTGATTTGCAGGACCTCCAGCAACAGTTTTGGGGATTGTCAGAGGGACAAAGCACTGTGCCTGCAGCCATTGCATTTGCAGGCTTGGCCAGGCTGGTGATGTTAATTTTCTCTGCAAACTTGCATCATACAAGGGCTGAGCTGAGCCTTTGTTGGAGTTCCTCCTCCCGACGTGCAGCCTCAGGGCTGAAGGCATCTCTGGAGGGTCCCGAGAGCAGCCCCGGGGCGAAGGCGTGAGCAGCTGTGCCCGGCACGCGAGGGCTGGGGAGCGTCTCCAGCACAGCCTCGTTTGCTGTGCTCACAGTGCAGGGTCTGAAGATAGGTCAAATGATGCTGTGCTGGCACAGAGTCAAGTCCCAAGAGGACCAGTGCATCGATACACAGGGAAGGTGGGAGGGCTGCCAACAGGCACACAGAGTGAGGACACCCAGGGGGCTCGAGCTGGGGGGAACAGGGACTGGTTGTGTGTCTCCTGCTAAAACTCTGTGTCTAAGCATCAAGGGGAGGATCCGTATATGAGACGCCTTGCCCTGTGTTCATGCACCAGCACAATACTGGAATCCTGGGCCAGCCTGACTTGCCCCGGATTAATGAGTCCAGGAATTGCCTACCTCCTTGAAGCTTCAGTAAATGATTTTGTCTGAATACAGGGCAAAGGTCCACCTCGGTATGCTCAAGGGTCTGGATGCAGCAAGGCTGTGCCATGCCTAGAGGCTGGAAAGGATGTCATGGTGGGTTGTGCTCCTGGGCACAGTCAAGGTTGGCACACTCCACTCGGCTGAGTTGGACAGCAGCCAGACATTCAGGCCCTCACCTCTGGTCTGCCAGGGCCCTGGGCAGGAGAGCACATGAGTCTTCCTAAAAGCTGTTGTCTGCTCTCAACTGGTCACACAAATCCCTCAGGAGAAGGATGTATTTGGCATGGTTCCAATCACCAGCTTGAAGAGGCTTCAACAGTGCCTGGGTGTGGAGCCTCACTGCAACCACTGGTACCTGGCACACTTGTGGTGGGTGCTGGTGCTTGGGCAGGCTAAAGAGCAGTCAGCAGGGGATGCTGGGATGGGAATGGAGAGAGAAGAGGAAGTACATGGGAATGATCTGGTCCAAAACTTCCATTTCCTCGCTGTGTCAGATCCTGCACTCTCATATCTCCCCAAAACACATCTTGTAATGTACAGTTTTAGTGCCAGCCCAGAATGGATGCTGAAATACAAAGCAAATCTCCTCCCTTGGTTTACTGGAGAGCAATAAGGGCATAGACCCGTGTCAGACTGAGGAGCAACTGGCTTGAGGACAATGCCCACATCTCCAGAAGATGCCCATCAAAGCCCTCACTTAGCATGCCAAGGAGAAGGGGTCAGCTTGTGCACAATAAACAGTTGCTGCGTTTCTGTCCATGTGGAAAGAGGAGCTGTGTTTGTGCAGAAAGCAGCAGCCCCTTGCAAACAGCCTCCATCTCTGTCTCCTCTCACAACTGATCTCCCTGCTGCCTTTGCAGAGCTGCATCTGCCACCAAACCTCTTCACCTCTGTGGACGCTGCTGGTCAGGGCTCAGCAGGGCAGGCAGAGAAGGGATCAACACAAAGGTGTGCTAGGGACTGCTCTGCATCAGCTGCTCCTCCTGGTCTCACTATTGTCATTCCCTGGTTTTCTGGTTTTTTCTCTTTTTTTTTTCTCCTGGGGAGATATTTGTTATTTTAATTTTAAAGAACAGAACAACAAAACCCCAACCATGTCAAAACCTGCCATCGGTGGGGTGGGGACACAGCTTGTGGGGACAGTTAAAAGAGAAAAACCATGCTCCTTCTGCAAACTCAGAGTAATTGGATCACAGCATTAATTAATCATTTCAGTTCATTTCTCTTCTATGAAAGAAAACAGACTGACCTGCTGAGATGGGTATGCCCCTCGTGTGAATAAACAAACCACTTTTCCCGGTAGCCCTTCTCCTTCTCCCGCCAGCTTTCCTCTGCCCACTCATCAGGTCCATGCAGCAGCCCTGGAAACTCGCTGTCACTCTGAGCAAGGGCACACTGGCTCGGCTCCTGCAGGAGCAGGGCTGCTGCCCACCCTGCACCCTGCTCCCATCCCCACCTTCCACCCCAGGGCTCCCACCACCGGCCGCCATCCCGGCTGAAGGGTGAACCGGGGATGGGTCGCTGGTTGGGATCTCCACTGGATGCTCTGCTCTGTGCTGGATGTCTCGTGGGGCCTAGTCCAGGCTGGAGAGCAGCAGCAGGTGCTCAGATCACAGGAGTTAGGGCGCTAGGAAGCAGGAGGTGGTGCCCAGCAGTAGAGACAGCGAAAGCATCTTGGTGTCACCTGTGATTTCAACGTGAGCATTGTCTCTGGTGCTGTTTCACCAAAAGCCTGGGCTCTGGGATCCTGTCACCTGAGTATTTTGATAGACAGTGCCTGCATCAACAAGCCACCCAACTGCATTGGTAGCAACCCTTCCAGCCCCTCTGTCTACTCTGCAAGTTGTGGCAGAAGTCAAACCACCTTTGGAGGTTACCCCGAGGATAAAGCAGGGAGCCTCCAAACGCTCAAGCAGAGCCCATCTACCAGCAGGGCACAGGGGAACACCAGCTGTTCCTCAGGTTGGGAAGTATCTCCCCAGCCTTGCCTCACCAAATACCAGCTACAAAAATCCATCCACAGCACAATCAGAGGGGTTGAAAACAGGTCATACAAAAAACAGTGCTGCTTTTATTTAAGAAAACTGATAAGAACTGTTCCCTGTTTTGAAGCCAAAGTCATTATTTTGGAAAGAAAGAAGGGTGTGGCTGCCCGGCTCTTGTCCATGATGTGCCAACAGAGAGCACGGGGCAGCTCTGTCATTACGAGCAGAAGGGGTGCAACAGGGCCAGAAAGGGCCCAAGGGAAGATGAGATCTGCACTGAGGGAGAGAGCGGGCAAGATCTCTCTCCCTTGCAATGCCCAATCAGGCAAAGGGCTCTGTGAAGAGGGGGCAAGCTTCTGCCTACTCACGTCCTGGGAGGTGGCCACAAGCGCCAGAGGGGTTTGCCCAGTATGGCGACAAAGTATCCAAAAGATAAGGGATCCTCTCCCTGTTGCTCGTGTTGGAATAGTGAGGGAAGCAAAGAGCGTGCAGGTAGTTTCTCGTCCAGGAATGTCTCCTTCCCCGAGAAGGCACCAGGGGAGCAAATGGCCCTGTCCTGGGTTTCCTCCTGGGGGTGCCTGTCCCCGGAGCCGCAGGCTGCTCGTGCTCCCTGCTCAGGGTGCTGACAAGGCTGTTTCCTGGGTGACAGGAGGGGCCCGAGGTTCCTCGGGCGACAGATCCCGGGAACGCTGTTGGTTTGGATGGGAGCAGGGAAAGGGGGTGCCAGCCATCGCCCCGGCGCCCTGGCAGGGCTGCGCCGCTCCCGACATCCCGGGGCAGCGAAGCAGCGCGAGGGTCCCGACCCGCGGGGCGCCCCGGCGCTCCGGAGGGACGCGGGAATGTGGGAAAGTTGGCAGAGACGCCTCCCCCACTCCTGGGGCGACCGCGTGCCGCATCCCGCGGGGGTGCGGAGCCCCGTCCCCATGCACCCTGAAGCCATGCTGGCACCCCCGCGGGGATGCCCGCGCCCCCCGCCCCGCGCCCCCGGCCCCAGCGGGGACTCACCGGGCAGCCCGGCCCAGGGCGCGCCGCCGCCCGGGCCCCCGCGCACTGGTGTGTCGCCCCCAGATGTGTCGCCCCCAGATGTGTCACCCCCAGATGTGTCGCCCCCCTCGCCGCCAGGAAAGGCAGCGGGGCGGGGGCGGGGAGGACGCGGGCTCCGGACCGGGAGCCGCTGCCGATGCCCCGCCGCCGCTCCCCGCTCAGACCGTGCCCGTGCCCGCCGGCCAGAGGGGCGGGAGCGCTCCTGCAGCACCCCGGACAGCGCTCCCGGGACCGGGCTCCGGCCCCTGCTGCCCCCGCAGCCCCGGCCGGGATAAATCCCGATCCGCGCCGCCGGCAGCGCCGGGAGCACCGGCGTCCCACGGCGGGAGACAGCGAGGAGCAGGGAGGCGCAGAGCGGGGCCCCTCACGGCCTGGGCAATGGGAGGCCTCGACGCCTTCCCCTGTCCCCAAAAAACTCTGCCGGGCTGTCACTAACACTCGGAACTGCGGTGTTCATGCACAACGAAAAAACTCATCGGGCAGCTCCACAACCGGCTGACTGACTGTCCCCCAGGTCTGGCTTTCGGTAATGAGAAAGCATCAAACAAGAAGAAACAAAGGGAAAAAGGAAAGAAAAAAAAAAAAAAGAAAAAAAAAGAAAAAGCGTTTCTTTTCCTGTACACCTTTCCCCTTCCCTCCACTTCAGACCCAGAGCAGCTCCCTTACCCACCCTCTGCCTCTCACTCTGCTGTCTCACAGACACACGCGGGTGTCATTCCCGTCTGCTCGGCTCTCACACACACACCCATAGACACACATAAACAAATAAATGCCCCACTCTAACCCCCCTTTGAAGCCATTACAGTAGCAGATGGGTTCCTACCATCCACACCTGCACCCCCTCACCCTCTTCTCGTACCTCTCTGACTCTGGGAGGTAGCACTTAACAAAAGCACAGTATTTTAAGTCAATGTCTCCTCTAAAGATGCATCCAGTTCACAGGCTGGACCTCTTTTCTGCCCAGATCCTGCAAGCTGGTATCTTCTCCCTGCAAATGGAGGCACATTTCTGATTCCAGCAGAGAGAACATTGTTAAGGTAATTCAGACAATTTTCTCTGATGACACATCTCCCACTCCAGGTGCATCTCTGCACCCTGAAAAGGTTAAAGCCTTTTGGCACTCGCATCTGCTGCTGCCTTTGCACACCAAGAGGACCCTGCCACAGCAGGGAGGCAGATGCACCACCATTGTTTTGATCACCATAGGCCACATTCTGGCTTTTTTTTTTTTTGTGAGTTCAGTCAACTCATACTTGCTTTCCTTCCTGCCTTCTTTGAGAAGGAAGAAGACAAAGCTTTCCAAAAGTTGGCTGGTGCAGAGCCAGGCAATTGCACTGAAGCTTTGCTGGCTCTTTTCAGCTTAACATCTGCCTGAGCTCTTCTTGCAGGCACTGACCAAAACCCGTCAAAGACTCCAGCCAGTTATTTCAAGTCTCTTGCCTTGCCCAAAGTCCTGACCTCAAGCAAATACCACCCTCTCCTCCTCCTTCTTTCTCGCTAAAAAAATTAATGTAAATAAACCTTTGTCACGCTCTGTGAGAACTCATCAGACTGAGGAAATATCTGCTTCAAAGACTATTTGATTGTACTGGAGTTGGGTTATTTGATTGGACTCTTGTTTCAAACTACAAGTCCCCATAGAAAGACAAAAGACTGTAATGAACAGTGAGATACAGTCTTCTTCCCAAGCTGATCAGTCATGGACATAAAAATGAGTAACCAAATTGAATACAAAACTTTCCAACTTCTAAGTCTTAGTGATATGCACTCATTAGTCAGAAGTAGAATTTCTGAAAGCCTGGACTCACTATACATATTCCAATTAAAGGCAGCACTTGCTTCTTTTGGCTTGACATATTCACACATTCCCTTCTCGTGGTCTGACAGCAAATTTCACCAGCCTCTCTTGTTGCCACCAAAGTGACATCACATTCCCTCCTGGGCTGTGTCAGCACTGGTCATGAACAACAGTTAATGCACTCCAGAACCAGACCTCAGCTCCAACCCTTCCCCTGGCCACGTGCATTGTGACAGGCTGTGAGGTGGGACAGGAGGGACTTGAGGTTTTCTCATGGAAGGAGCCAAGGCCTGACCTGACTTCATATTCAATGGCCCAAGCAAATTAAGGGCCTACCTTACTCTCTTTTGGAATTAAGACCTATGACAGTTCAAGACTCCTGCTATCCTGCTGGACTGACCCAGCTTGGTCTGGGGGAGTAACCAGCCAGGAAACCCAGCATCTGTCACCTTGTAGGGATCTGGGATGCTCCTGGAGCTGTCTATTTTTCATTAACTGCACAACTCCTGCTTTTTTGCATCACTCTACTTCCAGCCTCTATTTTTGGAATGGCTTCTTTGCCTTATTTTTTCTTTTCAGCCATGCTGTGCTGTGCCTGCTCCCTAATCAGCATTAGCTAGTCTTCCATTATCAGCTGGCAATGATCCATCATGCTCCTCCATCTCAAAAATTGCCCTTGCACCAAAACACCATAAACACCTTGGAAGAGACAAAGCCACTCCTCTCACCCCTGCCTCTGGAGTGGGGGATATGCAGAAACCAATGGCAAGTGACCACCTTGATGCTCCACCTTGGCTTGTGACAGCTCCCATCCGCAGCTATCCTGAGGCAGAGTGCTTACACCATGGAGCAGGAGCTCAGGAGATGAATATTTCCAAAGAACAGGAAAAGCTGTTATGGGTCATTTACTCTGGCTTCCCCCACAAGCCTGGGAACATCCACCCATTATCCCTGACATATTCCCAGTAACTATGCTCAAACCTGCAGCAGCCACAGCAGCAGGCAGCACTGGCTCCTGGCACACAGACTAATGCCAGGCTGTGTCTGCTGGGGGACTTGGGGAGTTCACTGCTGGTCCTGCAACCCTACACTCGTGGCAGGGCATCCTCAAGTAAAGGAGCAGTTTTCACCCATCCCTGCAGTACATGGGGCATGTACCAGTTCAGACACACAGTGCCTCTGGCACTGAGCTCTGCCAGGGACAAATCTGCTCTGGCCAGGTCTCCCCTTCCTTCCACAAGTCCTCCCCTAGCCTGACAGTCTCTGACAGCCTCCAGCAATGAGTGCAGCCCAAGCCTTGCCTCCCATCCTGCTCACAGAGAGTGCACTCCTGCATACGCTCGCTCGCATGCTCACTCTCCTTTCTTTCTGTCCTTCTTCAAGGCACTCAGGCTTTCTTTCTGCCTCACACACCCTTTCATGCTCCACTTCCTCCCTCTGCCACAGATCCCTTTGCCCTCCGGGGGATCCACACTGCTTCCCCAGCACAGTGCAGGCAGCCAGTCCCCCTCCCTCTGACATACTCCTACAAACTTGCTGAACCCATCTACAAGGCTTTAATATTCATAAAAGTCAACCTTAGTCTAAAGAAAATGTGCTTGATGACGAAAGTATTTACATTGCAAATCACTTTTAATAGCCCTCTGGTAGTCAGCCTGGTGATAAATGCTAATCCATCTATCAGCTCAAAACCAAAATAAACCCAGCTCAGAAGGGGAGAGCCAGAGAGAGAAAAAGCAGCTGGCAACAGTGAGAAAAGCTCAGGTCTCTGGACCATCACTGCCACAGGAGACGGGTGTGAAGGCTCCGCTCAGCAGTTGGTGAGAGGAGTGAAGTGCCCCAAAAGGAGCAGAGGCAGCTGCTCTACCTGCTCTTGGCCAAGCAAGGAGACACCCTTCACTCACTGGAGTGGATCTGGCACTGCCTGGCAGGACAGAGCTCTCTAAATGCCAGGGCAGTAACTCAGACTCCCTGCCCATGCCCAGGGCTGCAGGCAACACGGTGATGCCACCTGTGGGTGGGCTTTTGCCCTGTGTGTGCTGCTGGGTGAAACACAGCCATAAGGGATGTGGATCTTTCCCCTGGATCAGTGCCATCCCTGTGGGGGATGGAAGAAGGGACAGCACCTCATGGTTACTTGCCTCTATCCTAATAAATTGCCTAAGGGCATGGGATGGCACATTTGTAAATGGGCTGAGAACTGTTTAAAAGGTCTGAAATAAATATTGCTTTCAGGCCACATTTGCCTGGAGCCTCCCACACCTGTTCTCTCCACTGAGGAGGGACAGGATCATCTGTACACAAGCCCTCTTCCATCAGTACAATCCCCAGAAGAACAGCTCTTTCCCTCATTCCAGCTGTCCCCAGGGCACGTCAGGAACAAACAGCCCCAGCCACGATTCCTTGTGGGAGTACTCACGGGTGCAAGGTGAGCCAGATCTCAGACCATGCTGGGACGGAGTCACACTGCAGGGAGCAGGGCGGGAGCACTTGCAGGGCCAAGGAGAAGCAGGTTTGCTGCAGCCTTCCTGAGAGAGAAGGTGACCGAAGGCACCCAGCCATGCACTGCTGCCTCAGCCAGGCCCCCAGCAGTCATCCAGAGCCACATCCTCCCATGCCTCATGGCCTGCCTTAACTGGAGACAGAGGGGGAAACACCAATACAGAAGCTGCATGAAGCACATCACTTGGTGCTCAGCTGTTTCCCAGCCTCCCCGGTTGCTTGCAGAGACAAGGTAATGAAAGATTCTTTCATTATTCGGAAAATGTCGTTTTTAGCACCAGTGAAGGATGCCAGAGCCACAGCCCCAGGGAGGGAGTGACTCTGTTCAGCCATGGAGCAGGTGTAGCCCCTGTGGCACCTGAGACCCCCACTCGCCCTGGGGTCCGTGGCAGGGCACAGCCAGGAAAGCAAGGTACAGACACTCTGGCCCATGCAGGGAAGCAGGTGGGCATGGAAGAGCAGTGACTGGTGCAGAAAGCCATCCTGCCACGCCTGGCTCATCCGCAGCCATGCAATTCACACCAGTCCACAGGCCCGTGAGCAGGCCTGAAATGCCAGGGAAGCACCAGACAGCTGTGCTCTCAGCCTGGCCACAAATATCAGTGCCTTAAATCAAGCGAGGGGATATGGCAGGTGACACACACATCTGTCACCTGAGGCTACCCTTGGAAAGCTGCCTGTTGGGCACTGCCAGGCGCTTGAGCTCAGCTAAAGGCAGGAGGGCAGCTGCAGCCTGAGCCTGATGCAGCACCTCTGAGAGAGTTGAACACAGCAGCCTGCACCCAGCCTGCTGTGCTGCAATCTCTTCAGTCAATAATCATCTGCTTTTTGTGTTTTAAAAAATTGCTGCTGCTCTTTTAAGCTTGCACTCAGTTTTGTAACATTCGCCATATAGGCATGACTTCAAATACTTCAATGCAATTGTTTTGTTGTAGTCCCCACTCTTGCAACTCTTACTTGTTTTCTGGGTAATGGAAGGGAGAAAGTGCTTCTGAATTACTTCTTTTATATCTATTATTAAAAAAATCAGAAAAAATAAAAGAAAAAAATTAGGAAAATAACAAGAGGAATGTAAGCTTGTGCTGTTCTCCTGCCATTTCCCACATGACACAGAAGAGAGCACATCTTCCCTGTGGCTGCTGAGCCCAGGGGCTGGGTCTGGCCCATGGAGCCAGGCAGTGAGGGAACTCTGTGCCTGCCTGTGGTCACCGCGGGCTCCCCAGGGCCCTGTCCCACACAGCTTGCTGCCCAGCCATCAGAGAAAAAGCAACCAAGGGCTCAAGCCCTTTAACAGATTGGTGTAATCAGTTAATTTTCCAGTTCACTACTTTGTTAATTCATGAATTCACTAACCCACCATGTTTACCCACACAGCAGTTGCCTCGCTGGCAGTGTGAGCCCAGGCTCCTCCCCAGCATGGCACAGAGCCCCACCAGCCCCGTGGCAGTGCCAGAGCCCCCCTGGCACCGAAGGCTTTTGGGGCCAGCCGCCCTCCTGGCAGCTTCCAGCTCAGGTGATCCATGCAAACTTTTCTGCTGGGTTCTGCAGGACATGCCAGCAGCTGTTGCAGAGGTGCAGGAGAGGATGGCCACAGGAAACTCTGGTCCCTGGACTACAGCGGTTGGAGCCTCTCACCCTGGCA
Source organism: Passer montanus (assembly GCF_014805655.1). Lineage (NCBI taxonomy): Eukaryota > Metazoa > Chordata > Aves > Passeriformes > Passeridae > Passer > Passer montanus. Next base: position 13,107,240 of record NW_024365381.1, read on the forward strand.
AACCTCCACAGAGCTGAGACCACCTTCAGCACATGCAGCCATCCTGGAGGAGAAACTCATCCCAAATGAGGAGACAAGCCCCAGTCCCACATGGGCACTGAGGCACTCAGCCCAGCCTCCCGCTGGCCTTGCCATCCTCCCTGCACTGGGGCACTGAGGCAAGCCCAAACCTCTCTGGGGCTTCCCTGCAGCCCCCCAGGACTCTCCAGGGCAGGGGCACAGAGCCAGCAGCCCTGCGGTGCAATTGCCCTGCCATCAGGCTTGCTTCACCGAGCAGCTTGGCAGAGCTGCCTTCTAAAACACATGCAGCCTAATAAATGCACTCCCTGTTTTAAATGTATCTTCTAAAAAAGAGCATTTCCCTCGGTTTGAGGTAATCAGTGGCACTGCTGGGGGACAAAGAGCTCTATGTGTGTGCATCTCACCTCAGGCAGCTCAGCTCTGATCCTCACATGGACAGAATCTGTGCTCCCCACGGGCACATTTACCTCACACAGAGGCCCCACTGAAGTTAATGCTACCTACTGTGTCCTTCACAGGGAAGGAAACCAAGAGGAACACAGCAAGCGTGCAAAATCCACAGCAGGTGAAAAAGAGTCAGCAGTTCCTGGGTAAAGAAAGCGTTTAGTGCAGCCAGAAGGAAGCAGATCCTTGCTTTCCCAAGAACGATGCTGTCCCCACCCTGCATCTCCCTGTGCCTGACAGGACCTGGCCCTGCCGTGGGGGGAAGGCACAAGGCCATGGGTCACTTGTCCTCATCCAGTGGGCATCGAGTGTGTTGTTGGGCAGCCCCCAGCACTGACAGCTCCCCCACAGGACACTGTCCCTCCTCTCAGCCTTTTCCCCAGCCTCTGCCCACTGAAGTTTACCCTGGGCAGAAGAGCCCACGGTGGGCTGGCCACGGGTACAGAACTGCCATGCACTGCAGGGATGAAGGCAGCCTGCTGCCACTGGGGTTTTGCATTCACCCCACAGGTCTGTACCCCCACACCCAGCCCCAGCGCTCACCAAGGAGGCTTCACCACCCCAAAGCAAGCCAAAAACATGGATAAAAGTATTTTGTTATGGCAAGAGGCCGTATCTCAAGGCAGAGCCAGGGACAGAGGAGGCTCGAGGCTGCAGGATGCAAGAGCTCTGTTCTCTGATGGCCAGGCTAATAACACTGTATTAAATTACAAGCCTGGGTTCAGTTGTGGTTGTTTTGTTTTTGTTGGGTTTTTTGTAAGCTGTCTGTTCAGATTTATCAGCGTAATTCCTGATACTGCCTTGTCGGACATCATTACGATAATCTCACTACTGTGTCTGCCAGGGAATTGGGAGGGAGCAGGAGGCGGCTGCAGAGCAGGGCAGTGCTGGGGCCTGGGCTGCCTGCAAGGCACAGCCCCAGGGCCACCCACCCCAGAGCTGGGGACCCTGGGGAAGCTGGAGGCACAAGCCCCCTCAACAGGACTCTAAAGTCAAAGAGAGCAAGCTCACACTGAGGGACAAGGGAGCCAGTCTCCAGCCAGACAGGTCACCATCCCTCCAACAATCTCAGTGAGAGGAAGAGCCTCAATTAACTCCCAGGAAAAGGGGAGGGGGCACACAGAAAAACCTGGAGGATGTGGGCAAGTTGGAAACGAGCAGCCTCTGTTTTGGCAGTGATCCCTCCCCTTAATTCACAGTAATTTAATCATTAATTTAAACAAGGTTTCTCAGGGCAGAGAGCACAAGAGGAAGAAGGCAGGAGGCTGCTAGCCCAGCTCTATCCCTCCATCCTTCCATGCTGCAGCCCTTCTCTGCTCTGTGGGTGCTCCCTTGCACACACACAGGTGTACACACTCATGCACACACAGAGCCTTCCTGTCTTCCCCACGGCCAGGCCTGCTGTGCTCCACCTTGGCACAGGTCCTGTGCCAGCCCCCAGCCAGGGATTCGGCTGGCAAGCCGGGCCAGGCAGGCAGCAAAGTGCTTCTTCCTGGGGACCTGGCTCTGAGATGCTCACCTGAGGCAGGGGGATGCTCCAATGCAGCACTGCAACTCCTCAGCAGCTGCAGCAGGGTCTGCAGCTTTCCCTCCCAGCAGCTAGAGTAGTCTGGGCTGAAGAGCTGTCTGGGGCAGGGATTTGGAGCTTTGGGATATTTTGGGCATGACAAAGAGCAAAGATGCCCCTGAGAGCCTTTTCACCCACGAGACATCCCCCTCTCCACTGGGCTGGGCCTGAGGGAGCCACAGGTGGGAGGCAGGTAATCACATCAGCAAAACAGATAAAACCCCAGCCCAGCCTGCAGTTTTCATTAATGAAAATGAGCCTGTGATGGGAGGTAATTTCCAGCCCCTGGGTGATTGGGCTGGAGGATGGAGCTGCAGATAGGGATGAGTCCAGGCAGCCAGGGAAAGTCAGAGCCCAGTCAGATGCAGTCAGGGACCAGAGCCACTTCCAAGAGGGGATTGGGTACATTCCCTTGAAACCTGGAATGTGAGGAGAGGAGCTGTCAACACCTCCAGAGAGCAAGTGCTTCCAATTCCTCGCTGGAGATGCAATGCTACCAGCCACTGTCCCTTAGGGGGGAACTGGCTGAGGTCACCACAGGAGCAGGGGGACCTTCAGACCCCATTTCACAGCACTCCTGTCCCCACAGTCTGGCTGCACCTTTCCCAGATGCTGGTCCATGCAGCTCCTTGGTTGAGCCACCCTTATCCAGCTCCTCCAGACTCCCTCCATGCACCCACCAAGGCAGTTGCTCACACCAGCACTGCTCTCCCCCAGCTCTTGTGGTGTGCCAGCATCCCCCAATACTGCTGAGAAGTGGGATGGCAGGCATTTCCACAGCATGATATAAAAAATAGGATCCCCTCTTGCTACTGTAAAGTGGGGAAGATCTATATTAGTTTTCAGAGCTGAGTGAGAGCAACATATTTTGAGGGTGAATGTTCTTCTCAGGAATATCACACTCTGATGAGCTGAATTAATTCATACTCATTTGAGTGTCTGACCCTAAATAGGTTGTATGACTGAAATTTAAAGAAGCATTGTTGTAGTGATAGTATTTCAAAAGAGGAAAGTAAGCAGCTGTAGTCTTATTTGTTTGAAAGGTAAAACTATTTTATGAAAATTTACTTTTCCCACCCATTCAGGGCCTGAGACCTGGCCTGGAAACCTTGCAGCATCCCCGGCATAGAAGTCAAGATTTCTCTCACATTAGCTGTGGAGCAGGATCTCATCAGCCTCGTGAGGAAGGCTGCATGAGAACCTTGCAGCACACAGCCTGTCCAGAGAGTGCAAGCAAAGCAAAGCAAAGCAGTGCTTAATAAATTTCCTTCAAATAGCTGAAGATGCCAGCAGGAAGGAACAATCTTTTGGGGCTGCAAAGAGTTCGCACTAAACCAGTGGGGCTGTAAGCAGGGTCAGGGCAGTTGGAGAGATAAACCCCATGCTCCTGCCAGGCTCAAAGGGCTTTTCCAGTTGTGTCCCAAAGGATGGGACCTGTTGCATCTCCAACCATCCCTACAGCAGTAGCTGCCAACCAGAACCAGCCCACAGCTGCCATGCAAAACCCCCCCTGGTCCCTCAGCTGGGCCAGCCTTCCCACACTGGGCCACAGGTCACAGTCCCTCCATGCATCCATCACCTCCCCAATGAATTGAGGCAGATGTGTCGCTGGCCAAAGCGTTACTGCCAGCCCCAAGCTGGCAGGCTTCAAATAGCTGTGCACTGTGATACAAATTGTACTTTGATGAGGTACATTAGGCCATCTGGACAGCCTTAAACAGCCTTGATGAAGACAGAGCAAGGGCTGCTCGAGGTGGGAGGAACCCCAGCAGTTTCAGGGCTGTTTGCTGCTCCTTAAGCTAACATTTGTGCAGCCAGTGGGGCTGGGGCTGGCAGCATTGAGGAGTTCCACGTAGGGTGGGTCTGCCCAAAGGCAGAGCTTCAAGTGACCAGTGAGTGACCCCACGGGGGATGGATCTAAATCCTGGCAAGCATCAAGGACACCCCACTCCCATTAGTCCCATTACCTTTGTGGGAAGCAGTGCTCCTAGGAAGGAAAGCCCGTGCTCACTAGCGAGCATAAGATAAATAATGTTCCAGAGGGGGAGGAAAACAAAATGCAGGAAATGGTTGCTAGAGAAAATCACTTAGGCAGGGGTAAGAGCCAAAGGGCAGGGAAGGAAACAGGGGCCAGGAGCCTGAAGAAACCAGGAGAAAGGTGGTGTCCTCGTCCTGCTGAGCCCTGCAGAACAGACAGCACCGAGAAAGGGAGCAGCACGTGGGACCTGGATGGGAATTCTGCTCACTGGCAGTTTTCTGACTGCTGGTGTCCCTGAGCTGGCTCTTTTGTGGCACCTGGAATCCTGGTGGAGTTTTAGCTGAGCAATTTCTCAAGTTTGATTTCCAAAGTAACTTGCAGGGAATGAGCCCAGTCCCTGTGCAGGACAGGCCCCAGTGGTGTGCGGTGCCCTGACCTTTGCCTGGCTGCTGGTGCAGTCCTGTCTCTGCTGTGACCCACATTCTGCCTCCCCAAACACACGGCCTTGCACCAGCTGCATTAAACCCACAGAGCACTGCATAGGGCTAATTTCCGATCAGGCTGTCAGGAGGAATTATGTCAAATACCTTACAGGAGCCTAAGCATATTATGCCAACACAGCTACCTTTGTCAACCAAATCTGAGATCTCATCAAAAAAGCAATGCTGGGCTTAGCCACCCTCAGCGCCTCTGGAGCCAGCCCATGTCCAGGGCTCCTCCTGGGTCACTGCACCCTGAGTGCCGAGCACTCAGCCTGGGGCTGCAGCTCTGCGGGAGCAGCCCCAGCCCCCGCCAAGAGCCAGCGCAGCTTGCGTGACACCGAAATAAAGAGCTCGTGGAGCAAGATCTTCACTCCCACGTTGTGGGTGGGAAAGGCTGGGTGCAGGGCAGCATCTTGCGCTCGGTTACTGCTGCTTTTGCATGCTCAGCTCTTGTCCTCCTTGACTGGGACCTGCGGCCCAGGTGCTCCCTATGCCTGAAGAAACCTTGTCCTTCTAAGTTATCACTTGTCCTTGCCAGTCACACTAGGTATCAGAGCCCTAAAGCTGCTGTTCAATGGCTGTGTTTGTCCCCCCCCCAGCAATGCAGCAGGACCAGCCTCAGTCCCTCCCTAAATAATTGTTTTAATTAGCATTTCCTTTGATGTAGGTGATTAACAGAGGGCTGCTGGCACGGCTTCCATGGGAACTTTTGCAGTGGGCAGGCAGAGAAGTACAACCCTCTGTACTGCTGTAGCACTTAAATGTTTTAGTATCAACCTCCCCAGCAGGAGCCAGTCAGTCTTCATTAGCCCCTCGGAGCCTTTTCTAATTTTGCCAGAGGCTGGAGGGGGAAGGATTTTATGGCCCCTGCCCAAGCGAGGACTCCTGGGTGGGATATGGCCCTGTTTGGCTGGATGAGCAAATGCAGAGGTAATGACCCCCAGGGAAAGGGCAGAGCCACAACCACAACACCCTGGGGGAGTGTGACAAGAACCCAGGGGAAGGAAAGAAGCTGGGCTTGGGTACCAGCCAGCAAAGGGCTCTCAGCACGCCTGGTCAGCTGCCAGCAACCACACTTACTCATCCCCCATCCCCAACGTCTGCAGTGAAAACAGATAATCTGCAAATTAAAGTTTCCCTGCAGTGGGGTGGCAGTGCCCCACGCTGTGCTGGAGAAGGGACTGGAGTCCATCTGCCATTAGAGCCAGCTCCTGATCCTATCTGGCTATTACAGTATTATTGAACTGGGGATTGAGGGACAGGCTTTAATAGCGGTGATGGTATCAGGGGTACAGCATTAAACTCCAGGAAAAGGCCACGAAGATGAGCCTAAGAAATAGAAAGAACAAAGCCTAAATTACCACATCTCATGTCTGCTGTTTACCCCAGTCTCTGTGAAGCTGAAGAGCTCCTAGCTGAAGAGCTAGGAGCTCAGAGGGTAAGGGTGAAAGGCCAGGGAGCTTCGGGTGTTTCCTGAGCTTGGAAAGAGCAGGGACTCCAATGTCCAACTCCACCAGCCAAGCTGAAGCAGGGCAGGATGCAAGCACAGGAAGACAAACCTCAGCAGCTGCCAAAATCCATGTGCCTGCCTGAAGCTCAGTGGCTGGCACAGCTGAAGTCAAGGCTCAGTGGGGTGACACAGACCAGCTGCACCTCTCCCTATACACACGGGTCCAGTTTCAGCAACAGGTCCTCCTGGAGACTTCTGTGTCTGGCTGCCTTTTCCAGTGGTGGCATTTGCTCCCTGCTGCGCTCACATCTCCCACTGCTCACATTTTGCCTGTCCTCCTGAGTTATTTCAGCTGCTTGCTTGGGACCCCCAGTCCCTCCCCTGTGGCACCACCGAGCTGGAGGAGCCAGGCCTGCATTGGTAGGCAAGATCCTGGCACAGAAGGTGGATGCTTGGAGAGCAAGCAGCAGCATATTGATTTTCAGATGAGAGGCAAAGGGGAAGCCCCACAGTGTCCTCTCTGGGATGCTGGCTCCTGGCAGAAAGAGCTGATGCCCCAGGCCAGCATCCTGGGGGAGACAGCTTGATCCCTGCCAGCTCCTACCCGTGCCACATGCCATCAGCAACTGCTCGAAAGGCAAAACAAAGAGGAGCCGAGGGAGCTCACTGGGAGCAGATGAGAGGCACTTCTGCTCGACACGCTGTGGGCAAAACAAATCCTCGTGCACGGAGCTGTGTGGGCTGCCCGCCTGCTCCCGCAGCAGGAGCCGGGCAGGAGGGGGAGGCCCTGCTCCTGGGGGTGAGGGGAGAAAGACATGGCATTAATTGGCTGGCAGAGAGGCAGCTGGACAGACTGCTCTGCCTTCCAGCTCCCTCGTGTGCTGAGGACCCCCTCCACACAGAAGTGGTAATGGCATGACATTTATGCACTGCACACCGAGATCCCAGTTAGTGGTGGATGGCTCTCATGCTGCACACTTTAATTAATTTGCCTTTTCCTGTTGAAAAATAACTTCTCTGACAGATTAGGATTGAGCAGAGAGGGCCACTACTCCCTAGCCAGCAGCCTGAGCAGCATCTGGAGGTACCAGTTATGGGGCTTGGCTTCAGCATCAGTAGTAATGGGACAGACTCCCCACACACCCATCTGTGACCAAGTCCCTGCCTCTCCTTCCTGCCCAGCACATCTCCTCGTGGTCACATACAGCACCACCCAGCTACAAGGTCACCCCACAGCAGCCACGTGTGGGGTGGCACTTCTGGGGGGGTCAAACAGAAGCACTTGGAGATGAAGCAACAGATAAGCCAAGGAGTGAGGGCAGAAAACCCAGGACTCACAGGAACAAGCAGGCATCACCACTTCACTGCACCACCTGCCAGTGCTTCAGCAACCTTCTCTGAGATCCCAGGTCTCCCTCCAGGCAGTGCTCACCCTCTGGTGTGGTCCAGGCCCAGGAATGCTGGAGCATTCACTGGTTGCAGCAGCACCCATGCAGGTTTCCATCTGTGAAGGATTCATACAAAAAGTCCCCTTCCAGCACGGAAGCTCCAACCACTACACCTCCTCCCACTGCCCCAGGTTTCTGGCACATTCTCCCTTCCTAGCTAACCTAAATAATCTTGTATCATCAGCTGTTCCCCTCCTCTTTCAGCTCATTAGGGCTTTTAGAGAACACTGGCTCCTACTGAACCTGACCAGCCCACCATTAACCTCATTGCATGCCAAGAAATGGCTCTTACTTTTGACTCCAATTCCCACAGCTTCTACCTCCAGGAGGACTCTACCCCTCACCCTTGAGGTGACTAAGTTTCTTTAATAGCCTCTTGTGAGGGACTTTATCAAAAGAGCCTTTTGAAAGCTAAATAAAATTCCCTGCACTGTATTTTTCCTTTCCCCAGGATTTTGTTAGCACATTTAAAGGCTCCTGACAGTCTATGGCTGAGAAAAGCTTTCACTTTTTAAGATTATTTCCTGCTCCTACGCAGCAAAGCTCTCACTTTGCCTCCTAAATTGGGCCAGCAAGCATGCATAGCTCTGGTTTGGTTTCCTGAAGCAGCTCTTGTTGAATTTCCATGCTGCTCCTGGCATTGCATTTGCCTCAGTGCTGCATTGTCACACTGCACTGAGCAATCCCATGGCCTGCTGTTCTATGCAGGGCTCCAGGCCTCAGGTCACCACAGATTCAGGGGTGTTGCTTGAGGATACACTTGGATCAGCCCTGCCTGAAACAACTGAGGAAAACTGCTGGGCTGGAGCAAGGTAGTCCAAAGCAGATAAAGACTTCTGTCTCACAAGAAGCATGGGAGGCAAAATAAATAAGTTGGGCTGGGTGTGGGTGAGCCCATTGCCTAAGTGGACCCAATTTTCCCTCCAGTCCCCTCCTCTTCTCACCCATTCACCCACGTAGCTCCATCAGGTCTCAGGCAGGGATAATCTGAGCTTTCCTAGGTCTGAAACTCAAAAGAAAAACATTGCTCTCTGTACACATAAGCCCATCACCACTGAGGGCACCTGCTCAGTTGTGTAGCAACAGAAGGTCATCTAAAAAGGCATGTCCAAGGCAGCAGCAGAAGATTAAGCCTGTCCACAGCCTGAAGCCTGCAGGAACACAGGCTGCAGTCAGGCTCAACTGAGAGCAGCCTTTTGCCCAGAGCGGCCTGCTCTGACCAGGCCTCCACTCTTACCTCATCAGGAGGAGCATCCCCTTCAAGTCTTGAATGGAAAAGTGCTTTAGAGCTTCAGAGATGTCCCATATGTCAATGGCAGACAGTGGCTGTGGATTGCTCTGGCTCCCACTGGAGCTCACCCCTGCTCTGCCAGAGTTTCCAGTGGGTCTCCCCTGGACCAAGGGGAAGGCATCAGCAGAGCAGCCTTCAGGCTCTGCACAGCAGCCTGGCCAGAGCGCCCAGCAACAGGGCACACCAGGCTTTGAGAGTCTGCCAGCACCACAGTGAGGCAGCCCAGAAGACACTTCAACTGAGATGGAAATTTTTCTGTATAGCTTGGCTCATTCTGAAAATGGATATCTATAAATGCTCTGCAACACATCTACCAAGAATGGCCTCAAGATTCTTCCAGGAATCATGCAGGGAGAGGGAAGAAGTGATGTCAGGCTGAGCTGAAGCATTTTTTTTCCAGGTTCTGTTTCAGTTTGTTTTCAAGCAGAGCAATAAACAGCTCTGTCTAGACCTGCACTGCCTTGTCTGTCCATCTGAGACATAGCTCTTCTGGCTCCCAACTGCCAGCACATCCTCAGGCCCCTCCACAGTAAGGCAAAACAGGGATGCATGAAACGTTCCTTGCCACACAAGGGAATCACATTTTTCAGGCTGCTCTCCTGTCAGATCAGGGATGTGGTTGGCTTGGGGCAGGTTTTAGAGCCTCATTAACACTCAGCAATGAGGCCTGGCAGCAGCTGATTTGATTTAAGGTTCATCTCCAGGCTGTGATTTAAGGGAAGATTTGCTTAATGTTCTCTAACAGACTCTTCTGACTGGGAGCTTGAGTGCTGCCTAATGACAGACTTATTTATTGTAATGTCTTAGCAGCAGAGAATCTAGAGGAGCTGGGCAGGAGCACAGCAGCTGCTGGCAGGTGCTCAGACAGCACTGGAAACATCCCTCACACCACAGTGGTAAGAGAGGAGTGTGCATTCCTCTGTCCAGAACAGCCAGGTACTGCAACCCTCTTCTGCATCAAAGGGTCAGCAAGACACACCACTCTCTGCTTGCCCAAGATGTTCAGAGCTGCACCTCTACACACCTTTTTATGCAGGGTAGGTGAAAGGCTCTTCTGTCTCCTTACTGCAGTACTTGAATGATGGGAAATGCAGAGGTGCCTGCTCATCTCCAGACTGGTTAAAATGCGATTGGCAAGCGAGACTCCCAAATGCACCTCCTTGTTTCCCAGTTTTGGACTTTCAACTCACAGGCTGAGTCTGCTTTCCTCTGGGAAAGGGGGTGGTCATCATCTGACATTTGCATGCTGCCTAGAGCTTCTGAGATGGATGTATCTATCCCCAAGGCCAAAGACAGAGACAACCATCACACAAATGAAGACAGGAGGTCAAGCAAGGGTTTGTCATATTTTAATGACATTGATCTTTGGTGTTTCCCTCGTCAGCACTCACACTCTCCCCGTACTTCCTCCATAAGCCTGCTAGGGATGGAGAGTTACAAACGAAAAGGAAAATCACATTTGAGACTAAAAACAAAGTATCAGAGCCTTGACTTCTCCACTAGAAACTACATGTACAAGGTCAAGATTTCACATGCAACACCTTACATCACAGACCCATACCTCACACCCTGGCCTGGAGCTGAAAAGAGACTTCCTGCCCCCTGTCAAGGATGTGCAGCTCAGTCCTGGCAACATGAAACCACTGGGGTGGCTCATTCAGGTTAATATTGGCACAGCTTAGAACACCCTTGTGAACTGCATCCTGACTAGAGAGCAGTAGCCCTTGTCCCTCTACCCATCCATATGGCATCTCTGCTTCGGTTCCTGCCAAGTCCTAAACTAACTCTAAAAAGGAAAGATTCCACCTGTGAGCATATCCTGAGCCATGCATGTTCTGGTGAAGCCCAGTTCTTCCCAGAAAAGACCACAGCATAGGCAGGAGTGGTCTCAGAACACCACACCCTGGGAGAGCAGTGCTGTGCTATGGAGAGGGACTGTGGCCTGGAAGACTCCTCCACTCCAGCAACGGAGCTGGAGCATCACGCCTGGGTTTGCCCAGTACTGCCTGTCTCCAGAAGGATGCTGCAGGCCCCCTTCCCTTTCTTCGCTCTATGATCAGCTCCGTGGGTATAAAAGGGCAGGAAAAAGGAAAGGAAAAAGGTTTTACAAAGGATGACATACCAAGTTGCAGGGCTTAGCTCAGGGGATGCCATGGGGCTTCAAAATTTGGCTGATGTGCAGCAAGTGTGGTTTGTATTCCTGTTAACTCCTCAGCAGTGGGAATGTTGGAAGTTAAGTATGCTTTCTTTCCCATGGCTTCCCTTGTAATTCTTATCCCTTCCCCCCCATCACCCAGGATAGAGAAGCCCTCTGAACCACCAGCATCCTGTTAGAGCCACCCATCCCTGCTCTTCCAGCTCCTGGCCAGCTGTGAGGTACAGGTCTCTGCTGAGCAGTACAAGGGTAGCACCAACACACAATTCAATCTCTACCTGTTCCGCGACTCCCCACTGGTGCTGTCATTACTATAGAAGTTGGTGCTGTCAGGAAGATGGTTATTGTTAGTTAGGTCACTGTACTCAATTGGTCCCTCGGTGTCCATGGAGGACTGGGCCTGCTCTGGCAGATCCAGGTCACCAGCGCTTTGTCCTGCACTCCCACTAGGGGCTGTCCGCGGGCTCAGGCCACGCTCCGGCAGCTGCACGGACTCCGACAGGATCCGTCCCTCCAGCTCTGTGCCCAGCTGCTGAGAGGTGGACTGCTGTGCCGACGTGCCCTCAGCTCCAGTGGGCTCCGTGCCAGTCTGAGAGCTGCGGTGGATCCGGTGGCTCACAATGATGTTGTTGCCAAAGCCGCCCATGGACGCCATGGTGGTGCTCTGCTCCCGCTGAACCACGGCAGTCATGCCACCTTCTGCCATCAGCCTTTGAATCCTGCTCAGGGCATCCTCCCCACTGGCCCCATATTCTGGACCTTCACCTGCAAAAGAAAGCAGAAGCAACTCTGGTGCACAAGGCAAACTACAACAAAACAAAGCACGCTGAGTAGTTGCATCATGCAGTGTGCGTGTGCTGGGACAGAAGATAGGTTCCATTCCAGACAGAGCCCAGTATTTTATTTCCATAACTTTCCACTTGGTTAAACAAAGGCACTGAATTCTGTCAAGAAAATCTTGGTCACTTCCACAGGTAACCCTCACAGACTTGCATGTCCAAGCCTTGGAAAAGCAGCTCTTATCTAGCCATAAAGATGGGGGAAAGCGTAGTAGTCAAAGAGTCAGGCTGCTTTATCACAGCTGTAGAGACAATCCTGCCAGCCTCATGGGGACAGGAACAGAAACCTCAGTTTGCACTGCAATAAACCAAACAGTTCACCATGGTGTTAAAGAACCCCATGGCTTTTCCTACTTCACCTGTTTGAGAAGCAGGCAGATGACACACTGGCAATGTCCCTGGTGTCAGTCTAGGGACGACATAAGAAGCAGGCCAACAGCAGACAGCAGCTACAGAACATGATCTTCCACATTAGCTATGATCAAGCTACCAGTCAAGCTCCCCTTGACTGATACCTTTCGAGGAATACCAAAAAAACTTTCTCAAGATCTATAGTCTTTGTCTACTCTTATCCCTGAGGCTTCCCTTTGTAGTCAGGCTGTAGTGAGCCCTGGGAAAACCATTGTCAGATACCTTGGTTGCTCAAGATTACTTCAGGAGAACAAACTCTCACCAAAGAACTGTCCATGTAGGAGATTAAATCACCAGGACAGGGAAGTTCATTCCAGTTCAGTTTCTCAACATCCTCCTTTTGCTACAAACCCTACCCGGAGCATTTGGGGAGAACAATCTGTAATAATAAACTGCTAGAAACATTCCACAGTGGGATCTTGCCGATTCTTATTAAAGAAATAAATCTCACTCCCACCTCTATGAAACTATCACAGTGCTGATTTGAGGAGAAAGCCGTGAGCTCTCCTGGCACCAAGGAAATGAACACAAATGTCAACAAGGCTAGATGTAGGGAGGAGTTAAAACACAATAAAAAACAAAATGCCACACTGACTAGGAAAACAAAAACACTTGGGGCCGTGGAGTTTAATATCTTTATCCATGATTTGGATGAGGGGATTCTAGTGCACCTTCAGTAAGTTCACAGCTGACAGTAAGTTGGTTGGGAGTGTTGATGTGCTGAAGGGTAGAAAAGGTCTGAGGAGGGATCTGGACAGGATGGGTCAAGAGCAAAGACCAATTGCGTGAGGTTCAACAAGGTGCCCTTGAGTCACAACAGTCCCAGGTGGCACTACAGGCTGGGGAAAGGGGGTTTGGGAAGCTGCTCAGCAGAAAAGGACCTGTGGGTGCTGGTCAACAGTGGCTGAGCATGATCCAGTGTGTGTCCAGGTGGCCAAGAAAGCCAATGGCAAAATGGCCTGCATCAGCAACAGTGTGGCCAGCAGGATCAGGGCAGTGATTGTCTCCCTGCACTCAGCAGTAGTGAGGCCATGCCTTGAACCTCGTGCCCAGTTTTGGGCCACTCACAACAAGAAAGATCATGGAGGTACTGGAGCACATCCAGAGAAAGGCAATGATGCTGGTGAAGGGTCTGGAGCACTCGTCATAAGAAGAGCAGCTGAGGGAGCTGGGGTTGTTTAACCTGGAGAAAAGCAGGCTCAGGGGAAACCTCATCACTCCCTACAACTACCTGAAGGGTGGTGCAGCCAACATCTTCTCCCAGTTAACTAGCAACAGGATAACAGGAAATGGTCTCAAGATGCACCAGGGGAGGTTCATTAGGAAGAATTTTTTTTCACTGAGACAGTGGTTACTCATTTTAACTACCTAGGGAAGTGGTGGAGTCACAATTCCTGGAACTATTCAAGAAATGACTGGACATGGCAATTAGTGCTATAGTTTAGTTACACTGTGGTGTTCAGTCAAAGGTTGGACCTGATGATCTTGGAGGTGTTCTCCATCCTAAATGATTGGATGATCATGTATCCAGCACAAGAGCTAAGATACTCAGCAAAGTCTGCACCATGCCACTTGAGAGATGCCACGCAGTCAGTCAGTGACAGCTTATTCCCTTTTCTCATGGGCTCAGTGGTACTTTCATCAAGCACTGCCAGCGTTCCCCACCACAGGACAAAGTTAATTTCATCCTCAAGTAAGTCTGCTAACATACTGCCCTCCTGCAGAAATATTATGGACATCAAGGGCAAATTTACATCTCACCAGTAGTGTAAGTAGATTCCTGCTAGGAATGCAGTAAATGCTATATGTACTATACCTAGCCCCTTGATTAGAGCATCAGTGGGACCATAGAGACACCTGTAACCACATGAGAATTTGCAGCACAGCCTAAGAGAAGTGAGCAAGAATAGCCCCTGGACAGAGCCTGACCCACAACTCTACCAGAGAAATCCTATTCAGGATGTGGCTGATGTATTAATTAGGATGTGGCTGATGCATGAACTAGGAACTTGGCTTATCAGTACAAAGACTGAGGACAGAGGCAGCTATTATACTGGAAAACTCCAGTGTGAAAAACATGCATTCCAAGGGATATTGAAACATTAATTATGAGCAGAACTAAGTGGAAGGTTTGAGAAGCATGGCTTTGGATTCAGTCATCACTTCCTTCTCAGGCCATAGTCATACTTCATTACCAACCATCTGGCCAGGGTGGAGAGGAAGCTTAAGAAAGCCAAGATTTGCAACCTGGTCTAGAGCCATGCCAGAGAGGCCTATCTACAGAACTCCTGAAACAGCAGGTACCATGCCCCTGACAGATCACTTACTATAAACCAGTCCAGTACAGAAGCACTAGAACAGCAAAACAGCAAGGACTCCCAGCCAGCCAATGCTCCTCAGCATCACAAACATGTGCTTCACCACAGCACCCCTTGCTTTTCCCTACCCCTAAATTACCACATGCCATGGCTGAATTTCCAGTTGAGGCATCTGCTTGCTCAGAAGACAGGCAAGGGCTGATGGCACAGCAGGAACCAGCACGGCGTGAGCCTTCAGATACCAGAGATACCGCAATGTTGGAAATTCCCAGCCCATCAAGAGCCAGAAGTGAGCCTCACCATTCAAGCAGCCAACAAACACCTCTGCTTTGGGGACTGTCCTCTTTTCCTCTCTCAGGTTTCAACGATGACTTTGGCTGTTCAGAGCAAAGCTTGCTGTGCCATTTGCCTTGAGCTGAGCTACAGCACAGATTCACACACAGCCCGTTTCTACTGCCTGGTGACTCCCACACACATTCTTTCACCAGGCTGCCAATGCAGACTACATTAGTATTCAGAGCAAGTGAAATAAGCTGACTTCCATTTGGTGAAGGTTCAGGGTGGGCACACAGGCACTTACCCAAAACAACAGCAATGCTGTAAACCACACACGTATCAGCTTGCTGCAGTGCTGTGCTCCTACAAATGTTTCCTACTGTAACCAAAGTGACCTTTCCAGAGGTCCAAACTCCCATCTAGTCCAAACACAGAACAAAACACTACTCTTGAGAGCAATTATCCCAAAGACCAGAGGATTTCTGTCAATGTAGCTGTCTCAAACATTTAACTAAATATTCCCTAGCTAATGCATCTGTTTTAAAAAGTCCTCTATGCTACTCCAGCAAGACAAGAATTTGACACAGAAAACTACACAGGCAAAACATCTTGCATAAGCTGGGCATAAGGCAGGGTATTTCCACTTCTAAAGGAAGTGTACTCTGAAGTACTTATAGGCAGTACAACTTGTTTATCTCTGGGCATGAATGGCACGCTCCTGATGAAATGCAAAGTCCACAGAAGCAAAGATGAGATCAGACTTCCCTGTATCTGTACAATATACTGACATTGCTCTTGAATTTTCTTCTGTTTTCAACATTCCTCTTTCTAAAACCAGCAGTAGTTAGGAATCATGTTTGCAAACAAAGCTTCAAAATTAGAACAGTAAGCACTGCAGAGATATCTAAGTCTTTGGAGAACATGAAATAATAGCTCTGAGGTGTGAGCTGCCCCACTAATTCAGATGCTCAAAGATAAAAATACCAGCATTTTTACATTAATTCACCCCTTGCATAAGAATAGAAAAGGGAGGGGCACATCACAGTATAACCAACTATGAATAATTATATCTCCCTTAATGCCACAATAATTACTTTTCTTTCCAACCAAGCCCAGAAACATGTTCACACTTCCTTTCTTAGGTAGTTAATCCAAACAACTCCACAGAACTCAGAAAAAAAATACAACTGCTTTAACTTGAAAGAATTTTCTTAGTAATATCTCACCTTGGCTATTCATATGAGTGAAACTTACTTTTGTAAAGAGAGTTTAAAAGTAGCCCACATAATTTAATCCCAAGAGACCCAAGTACTTGGAGTAGATCACGCTGTAAAGGCTTGCATAGGTACATACTTCTAGAACTTAAGTCTTTTTTTTAGGTAGTGGTTTTCAGAGGATTTTAAAGAGAAACCAAAATTTACAGTTCTATAGGACATATGACACAGATTTTACAGATGGATGGGCAGATGAAAGGCTAAGAAGTCTACCCACGTTTCTACTTGGACAATGAAAAGCAGATCTGGAAGCTGATCCCTGGTGTCCCAGTTCCCATTTCCACACTAACTACACAAAAGTCACATCACATCTGACAACAGCATTGCAAGAACGTGTTCAGCTAACATAAAACAACATGTTTCTTCTTGTTAGCATTCATGAGGCTCAGCTGGGGACAAAGTATTCCTGCCCAAGCAGCCCCTTGACACGTGTTCCTAATGTCTCAGATTAAATAAGTTACATCACATGCAGGCACACTGATTGCTTCTAAGTGCTCCTCAGGCATCCTCAGGATGCTTTGCTTATATCAGGAAAGTTTTACTTGCATGCACTGTTTTTTCACTCCCAACAGTTTGAACAGACTGACTCTCACAAACCCAAGCCTTCATTTTACAGCCCTTTTCCGTCTCAAATGTATCTGCTGCAACCTCTGAAAGCAGTTGGAACTAATGGAAATTTATACTGGCTGGTGATAAACACTTCAACCCAACAAGTTAAAAGCTGTATATGGCATGACAGCATATGTTGCTTCCCCAAAGACAGGCAAAGTAGCAATCCAGTGACAGCAAATATTCGGATGGCTACAATTTCAGCAACTCATGCATGTGCCTACTTGCACAACAAGCACTGAGCTAGCTACCTGAATTTTAACCCTGCAAGACAATGCAGATGGTAGGAAATCAGATGACAATTGCTTTTCAGTTATTTGTTGTTGGTTTTTTTTTTCGTCTTTAAAAACTGGATTACCTGAAAGACAGGTAATCTCTCAACAGCCAGGAGACAGACGGGCCCACTATCAAACAAGTATTCTGCAGCTCTGCAGAGGTCCCTCTCCCTCAGCCTGCAGCAGCTTTGGCACACTTGTAGACCCTGCAGTTATTGCCCCTTGCACTGTATTCCAAAGATGCAACAGCCTGAACAAGTGGGAGCCACAGACTGACATAGTCTGGAGCAGGAATTACGATTTTTAAAGATTAAAACTTTGGGCCACTATATCTCATTAGGAATTTTTGTTGGGTTTTAAGTGAGATTCAATCTGCCAGCTGAATACAGATCCCACTCCCATCATGCCTGTCTATTTGCAAGGAAAACATAGTATAACGCCCAACAGATTGTTTCTAATTAAGGGTGCCTCAAAGTTACAACTCTATCACTATTTCCACTATGTCTGTCAGCTTAAAAGAAAATAGGAGACAGCTCAAACACTGTTTTAAGCATTTTTTGGTACCTCTCCTAGTTTTCTCTCAACTCTAACTACCTTTCCTTTATGTGTGGTGTGGGAGCAGAGTTCACAAGTCCGCTATTAACTGTTGCAAAACAGAAAGATTCAGACATTAGAGGGATTCACTTCTAATAAAGTCATCATATGCTCATTCCTCCAAAGGAGGTAGAAAGATAATCAGAGCAGCAAAGTCCCCGCAGAGCTTTGCATGAGAAAAGGAAACTATTTATACCCACACAGAACTTAATTAGATTTCTGATGCAATTCTGCATACTCTTTTTTCTGTACAGTAAGCACATATCTGCAAGAAATGCCCTGAGGCAGAATTCCCCACAACAGCAGGGCTGACAGGACAGAGGACAAAAGCCCACTCTCAGGGTAGCATTAGTATTTTTTTTTTTAACCTTTTTTTTCAGTTGGTTGGTCAGTTGGTCAATTAGTTGGGGCTTTTTCGCCCCTTGTGGCAGGGTGATAACTAAACCACTTTACATTACTCAGAATCAAACTTGATTTATCCATTCTGCTGCTGATAATGCTGGTAAGCCTTTACATAGTGATTTCCATCTTCAAAGCCCCATACAAAACACTAATTAATCTCCACAGCCCCTGGTGTGCTGTACTATGGGAAGATTAATTCCCATTTAGTAGATGATTAATAATTTGCCCTGGGTCACACCCCAAGTTACTGGTAGCACATTTCTCACATTTCTTCTCTCTTTTTTTTTTTTTTTGTCTTTTTGCCCCTGACATCTAGATCATGCCATTAGGAAACACAGTTTCCCTTCCAACAGGCAGAGTTACAGCACATACAGCGGGCAGATTAGCCATCTGAAGAGCACCACAGCACCTAGTCTTGCCTGCTGGAACACTGGATGTGCATCACAAGAGTTGATGATGCTAGGAAAATGGCTTATACTCCTTTTCTTCCAAATGTTATATGTTTTTCTTCTTTGTAGAGATATCCTGCCAAGGCACTGGTAAAGAACAGCCCTTTCCCCATCTCATTAACAGTCTAGTTAATACCCATGATCTAGATCTGGAAATTGAAAAGTTGGAAAGAACAAGATAAAGAAACTGTCATATGATTGCAGAACAGCAGGAGAGAGAAGCAGTGTTGGAGAACTCTCCTAGTTTAACTGACTCCAAAAGCCTGCAGCATCAGCCATCATGGCCTTGATCAAGAAGGTCTCACACTGTATCATGTTCTCAGTCTATGTTCCACATTCAGTGGAAGAACCAGTTCCCATGAGTTCAGCATTTGTCCAGACAGTCTGTGTTCCAGTCTCATTCACACACCATCAATTGTACTAACCTTGCAGAGAGGTTAATCTCAGCTCTGCTGAGATAAGCAGACGGAAACCCCAGCGGGCAGGAATTTCCCACTTAACTTTGTACAGAAGAGCTGAGATCGGAGAAACACAAAGCCATATCACACATGCTGGATACTACACAGCAGAAACTGTGGAAGAGTCACACACCAAAACGTAACTTTCAGAATTTTAGAGAACAAGCAGGCATACAGGCACACAAAGGCATGTTGTGGGCTGCTTCCCGAAGCCAAGGAGGTTTATCATGAACCAACAACTTCAAAACTGCCTCCTTGATTTTCTCTTGTCTTTCCCATGTATATACTGCCCAATCCCTACCTAGCCAAGCCTTCAGAGCTGAATGAAAGCACAATGTTACAGTATTGAGACAAGAAACTTGAATAAATCAATGTTTTCAACAGATTAGTGACTTTGTACAGGAATTGCACAGTAGTTGTTTCCAGCTCCTTACATGTTGGTAAGTTTTCCTGGACTGCTAACCACTACAGACATTTTTGTATAGCTGAACTGGGCGCTCATCACATACCTCATCAATCAAACTAAACATAGTGAGAAGTGATTTACAGTATTTTATTTTGTATGAAAATACTGAACTTGTGAAGCCTGCAGACCTTTTGCATAAGTTGGAGGATCAAGCTGAACTCTAACACAGAGGCAGAAAGGATAACTCTCTGTAACTTGCAGCCTTACTGATGGTTAGGAGATCAGGAGATGTGTGAGGAATGAAGGCAGTACAGTTGATTCTACAAAGACACAATGATCTGAAGAAGAATGAAATTTCCTTATTCAAAGCATGTGAAAAAGACAACTTTTCTATTCATATGGTCAGAGATTCACTCTCTGATCTTCTATGCCTGGCTACAGGCAAATCAGGCAGGAGAAATCTTTGTTGAAGAGATAAAAGGAGTATCCAAATGCACTGACAGGATGTGGACCATATGTGGTGATCTCCTACCTTCACCAGTCCCTGCAGAGGCGGATTCCTGCTCCTGTACCTCCCTCTCTGTCTGAGTCTCGGCATTCTGCAGCTGAGGCGCCAAGGTCTGGGTACCCTGCGACGTCACAGACGTGGGGGGATTTCGGGGTTGTAGGCCTATGGCATTCATCAGGCCCATGTCCCTGTCTGTCCTCCACGTAGCTCTGCTGGTTCTGAAAAGAGAGAAAAACAACTAAGTCCAGGATCACTGAAGGCAACACGCCCAAGCAAGACTGAAACATGAAAGTGATGCTCTTCTCTTCTGCTTTCACTCCAACCAGGTGCCTGCTTGCCACTATGAGGATAGGGATGGAAGGAATTGTGACCTGCACTTATTTACACACACCGGTCTCTTGAGTTTCAAGCCAATGGAGTCTTAGAGTCCACTCACCCTTCCACAGGAGCAGCATGTCTTACAGGCACAGAGAGATATCCCTGCAGCATCATTAAGCCTGCAGAACAACCAACCGTCTTGGAGTCACTGTGTTGAGGAGGCAGCACAACATGCAGTGCAGAAGGACAAACACACACACAACCTTCTGCACAGCAGGGCAGTTTTAACTCCCATGGATGTAGCCTGTATCCTTTCCCTCCTCTGGACTTCCTAGTTTGTCAGCGTCGCACATGAATGCACTCCAGCAGGCATTTCTGCCCATTCCAGTCAGACAAGGGAAATCCTGTGTTCTCAAAAGCAAACAACAGGAACCACCCCAAGGCTCATTAGCCTCCCAGACTCAAACAGCTGAAGTGTACAATGCTACAGCTGAGTCTTCACAACACCACCACGCTCTTTTCCAAACTGACCCTTAAGTGCTGGGAATGGTTAAAAGATTCAAGGAAAGATTGCCTCATTTACAACTTTTTTTTTATAAGGCTTTGAAACCTGCTACACTTTTTTGCTCTCTCTTTCAACTAGTTTATTCTGGACCAGTATTTCTGCATTCAAGCTGCCATTGTACCAGACTGAGTATATACTGTCAAAAACTTAAGTAGTGGCAATATCCACTCATAGGGCAGAGTAAAGAATCTCTACTGCTTATTTTTCACCCACAAGCAGATCAAGGCTGTAGGACAGCCCAGACATTTGCCAGTAAACAAGCTCACAACTTCCTTGGTATGCTGAAGCTCACAACTTCCTTGGTATGCTGAAGCTCACAACTCAGAAACACAACTATCACCCTCTTGCTGAGAACAGCTGGCTTACAGAGAAATATTTGTCACTGTGGCAAGAAGCAACGGACTGCAGCATCACCCTTGGGTTCAGAACAATAGCATGGGCAGCACTGGACAGACTGAAACAGCCAAGGGGGACATCAAGGGATTTAGCTTTATTTTTAGAGTTTATTACTGAGAAACAACTGTCCCATGACAAGCAATTAAAAAGATGAACATCAATCACTGGGTCGGCACCATATATTTGCCCTTTTCTCTGTCTGTCAACTCCCCTGTTCTTCAGTTACCTTCCGAAGATCATTTGCTTTACATGGTGTTTTTGATGCATCCAGCCCCACATGTTCCTCCCACAGCTGTTATTGGGGCCCTGAATGACACATGTACTTTACTATCACTGGCACTTTTGGGCACTGAATGTCACTTGCTGGAAGAAGGCCAGGTGATCCAACCAGGCAATACCAAAGGGGGAGAAAATTGCATATTTAAAGCTGCCAGTGGTAAGGGAACAAAGAAGTGATGTCAGAACTAACAAAAACAGCAGAAAGGGTCAGGTCTCTCTAACCCAACACCCAGGAGACTCACCCAGGCCGCTCAGTACTCCTGCTGCTGGAATGCACAGTGAAGACATTCTCATTCAGCTGGTCCCAGTGGTACTCAACTCCAGAGTTTAAGGCCCTTAAAATGCCAAAAAAGGAAAAAATATTAGCATGACAGGACACTGCTCAAGCCAGCACACATTACATCCCCACAACATGAATAGTGTTGATTTCTGCCCTACAGAAACTGCAGATCTTGCTCACAGTTCACATTTTCATTAAAAGGGCTCATCACCATAAACCATCCTGCAAACACAAAGTGCTGTATTACCAGATTACTCTGGAATATTCCATTCATTTCAATTCAGTATTAGCACCAAGACACAGCAACAGGAGCAGAGAGATTTTCAGGCAATGAAGACATACAACTGTGTGTATAAAATCAGGTTACTCTAACTCCAAGTAAGTAATAAAGAACTGGAATGGAACGGCCAATTCTCCCTGTGGTGTCTGCAAGCACTTCCTGCACTAGGTAATGGTCAGTAAGACACTGCCCTTATTCAACATTTAATTTCTTTGCAAATGATTCTCATTCTATCTACAGATAATCTTTATACATCCCTCTCACTGATAGCCACCGTGGAGCAAGGACAGATGTAGAGGATTTTTTAATGAGTTTCTACAGAAGAGCTTGTACTGCATCAACAGTATGTGTGGTTGTTGATGAAAAGTGCAAACTTGAATTTTACATCTAATGCTACTAAGTATAATGGAACCACCAATGTTCTGGAAACCTCTCACACAGCATTTCCCCAAAAGACACACCAAGTCAGGGCTCACTGCTCACAGGAACAGAGAAGGTTATCAAGCACTTCTGAAGACAACAATCACAGAAACAAAACCACCATAATGCTGCAAGTACGCATCCAACCAAGAAGAGGATGAGAGCGAATCCAGCTTACTCTGTGCCATACAGAAATGTCACAGGACAGGCACTCACTATGCAGTCCAAGGCAGCACAGAGATCTCCCACCTACTGCTGTGTTCCACCTTCAGAAGCACTCTGGGCTGCATTAGCATGGAAGGCACTTCCTGGAGTGTTTTGCCACACGATGCTGACAGCTCATATGAGCTGCCTAGGAGTTTTGAAATGCCTAGGTGATGCTGTGCACCACCACGTGGCTGCTGGACTGCACACACCTGATGGGGCTAAGTGGAGAGTTAGCAGTGCTGTGCAGTGGTCACAGCAAGGCAAGCCAGGGGGAAAAAAACCCCAAACCAATAAAATAAGACCTGTGTAGACACAAGGGAACTGTGTGTGAAGAGCTGGACTTCCAGCACCCTGCAGACAGACTCAGAACTAGGGGCAGTCCCATAATCTGAAGAAAGGATTTGCTGCAAATAGTTGGTAGCTGGTTACAGCTCAGGCACAAACGAGATGTTTCACATACGTATAAAAACTGTTGCCCCTGTAAAGAGATGTCTCAGCAGAATTGGAAGAACCCCAGCTCGGAGGATGTTGCAGTGTACTGGAGGCCTGGGGCTAGACTGCCAGGATGATAGTGCCCCAGGTTAGGACCCAGGGTGAGAGATGAACAAAATTAGGTCAACAAAACCACACATGGAGGATACAAGAAGTAACCAGCCATTGCTTTTTTACTTTTTGTGCTGAGCTAGTCCTGTGCTGCACTATAATCCATGAAAGCAGCTGCCAGTGAGATGCTGATTTACAAAGGTTTCTGAGTTTACTGACAGATGGTAACTTGTCACTAAAACTGTGCCAGCCCCTCTGGCTGCTCCATCCCCTGCCTAATATACTGGCTGAGGATTAGCTGTCACACTTTGCTGTCTGCGAAGCAGCACAGTCCCTGGGCAAGAGAGACTTTCTGACCTCGTAGTCAAAATTTCCATAAAAAGTCTAGTGTGTTTGGTATCTACAGCTATTACACAACAGAGCTAAGCTGACCTGTGCTCTTTTCCCTCTTCTTCCACACATCTTCATGTTTCCCAAAGAACAGGCATAGTCCCCTACATCACGTACAGCTATGTACATGACTGGTATTCCTTGCCAATGTGTGCCTTACTTGTCTTTGCCAGCTTGCTAGCTCTCAAGACAAGAAACCAGAAGACCATAAAGCTTTCCCCAGGCCAAGAAGGGAGCTGACAATACCCTATTTCCTCTCTTCCACCAAACACCATGTTTCTGTAATAAACAGAAAGTCCAGCTCCTGCACACACACTTCTTTGAGTGGATCAATTTCACTTCTACAAAAGCATCATGGTACCAAGCTGACATGGAATACATCCATGAAAAGCTCCTGACCATGCTCCTACCTATTCTGCAGAGTCTCACTACTGTACCGTTAGGTTGTTGAACAGCAAAGTCCACTCTAACTTCATGCTGTCAGTTTGCACATGCTTAAATCAACAGGCATTCGATTTAATGCATAACTTTTCATACTGGTTTTAAACACTGCCATTTATCAGCTGAGCTTCACTGTCAGGGTCCTATTAGCTATTCCTTTACTGCCAGAAAATCAAGGGCTTTGCCTTCCTTCCCTAAAAGGAGGACCTGTAGCAGATGGTGCCACTGTTCTGGCTGCTGACTCTGGGAACACCGATAAACAGGCTTAGGCCATGATGGGAGTTCAACGTTCTCAGCACCACTTTAACCTGGCTTTTTAATTTGGTGTGTCTCCCTGCTGGGCAAAAGTGGCTCACAATAAACAGCTGGCACTCCCTGCAGCAGCAAGCATCTTTATTGCTACCTTTCAGTAGCCTCTTCCTTTGGCCAGCTACACAAATTACTCTTTCCCAACTCCACCTCTTGCAAAAGCCACAAGGCCCTCAGCACCATCTCTGTCCTCTTTTGTATGCATTTGTACATCTATGAGCTGGAATCCACATTGGTCTCTTTACAGCCCCAAGATCAGCATCAAGATTGCTCCTGATTAGGTTTTCCAGCCTTTAGATGACTGATTGAGCCTAGAGAAGAGATGCTTCAGGCGCATCAAGATACAGTGAGGAGAGCATACACCTGAACTTAACAGAGGGCACTGGTTGGGCACTGCCTTTTATATGAAGATCATAATGTCTCTTCTTAATCAATCAGAATTTCATCAAAGAAATACTGCTATTGTGAGGGCTAAATGCCAGTTTTAACACCATATTTGCATTAGAAACTTCATCACATAATCAATCAGACCTTAAACGAACTTCAGTACACAACAAGATGTGTGCGACAACCACAGTTACCTTGGTGTAAATCAGTTTTTCAATTAAGCTTATGACTTGTTCTGGTTTAGCCACACCTATTTAAAATAGTGCAATCTCCCTTTTCAGAAAGCCTAAAGGTTTTTGAGCTCCCATTGCAAAATACTGCTTGGATTTTGTAAATGAGCAGCCTTTCACAGTACGTTTCCCAGGAGATTTGCAAATCAAGGCCTGACGATTCATTCCAAAGAAGCAGAGCTTACACTGGAGAAATGAATATTTTTCAGGTAATGTAAGCATTTAACTTTTGCTTCATCAAACTCTAGACATAGAAATGCTAGAAGCACTTTACATTTTTCAAGGCATAAGGTAGAAGCTCTGTGTAGCATGGAGCCACTTGGATGTGGATGCAGTAAAAAAGACATTTGTTGCCCAGGGCTTTAGGGTGAAAAATTGCAATTCTCCGCACTGTGTCAGTCATGGACAGTGAAGTCCACTTAGTCAAGTTCTTACTTTCTTCCCTTTTATGGCTGTCACTAAGCTCTCTAAGCCCTCCCTGGAAATTTCCATTAGCTTTGTTACATGCAGAGCTGCTCACAGCCTGGATTTCCCAGCAGGGATCTGTTCTAAGATGGACTTTTCCTTCACGCTTGTGTCCAGCTCACATTATTAACGAGCTTGGAGAGGATGAAGGGCACAGACTTGCAGGCTTTGCTGAAAGTCAAATAAGGATTCAGAGTGGAGCCTGTTAAGTATTAAGAGCCAACAACTTAGCAAGCCTCTCTCTCTGCACAGAGGTATTGCCTACACAGCTCAGTTATGTCTACAGGAAGAAATTAGGACCAAGTACTAGAAATTAATGACAACATTATTAACAAATTACAAGAGAACTAAAATGCAATTTAGTGCACTTGCTTAACCAGTATTTGAAGGGCAAATTGACAAAGCACATGTCAGCACAAACAGATTCAGACATGTGGGTAACCCCTCAGCTGGCATATCCAAAACTGGGAGTTGAAGATGAGGAGGGATTAGGATGAGAACTCCCCAACTCTACCATAACAATACAGTTCAGAAGCATGACAGCAGAGAAAACAATCCATAATTTGCAAGTGGTGTATGCACGTCCAGGAAGGCATAAATAGCACTTTACTACCTTTTTACTTGCATCATCAGGGGATGATTTAAGGGAAATCTGAAGAAGACAGCAGCAATGAGCAAATGCACTGCTCTCCTCCTTCAAATCCTGCCATATGGAAAGGCCCAACAGCAGCCCACTTGTTTGCTATAGTACCGAATTAAATTTTGATGACAACATTGCTGTCTGCAATCCCATCCAAAAATATCAGCACAACCTCAACCAGAATGAGGACTATGGCAAGCCCAACACAGAAAAGAAACTGCCTTTCTGATGCCATGCAATGCACCTGATTTTCATGCTGCCAAGTTTGCTTTCTCCACAAAAGGAAATATTCCTTAAAGCTGATTTCTCAAATATACTGTCCATTCAAGATCACTAAATGCAAGCATACAAAACCAGATTGGTTTACAAAGGATTTGAATGTCCCAATACATGCTTTCTTCCCTTTGTGTAAACTTGTCATTCTTAAGCCATTCAAACTGAATCAAGGAATAGAGTGAGCTACAAGAGAGCAAGGTGACACTATGCTAAGGAACAGGAATCTATTGTCCTAGTTTGGGAAGGAAGAAGCAGCACACAGTATCTCGTGCAATGCAATGCAATGCAGGCCAGATTCCAGATGCATCCTTGTCAGCAGCTCATTATCTCTTCTGCCAGTGTGGTGATGATCAGCACAGCAAGCCCATCCCTAGCTCCCATGATTAGCTAGGCAACGGTATTGTTAGTACAAGGCGAAGTTTGGCACTCCCAGCAGCTGCCTGGATGGGAAAACAATAATTTCTAACGCCCTACTTCATAAATATTTAGCTTTCTGTGCAGGCGATGAACCACGTGCAGAGACAAATCCAAGTGAAAACTGGCTGCTGCGCAAACTGTATGGAACCAGCAAAGGGGATTTCTGGACTAATTCTGCAGGGCAGTAACTCCCTTTGACCAAGAAGAGGTGGCAGCTTCACTGGTGCCAGCCCATGTGTAACTAGCCAGGGGAAGGGCACAAGATCGAATATAGAAATTCAAGGAACACAAGATCTGCAGTTTATGATTGACAACCACAGATATTTAAATGACGTATGACATCATCCTGTCCATCACATTGAGATGAATGATGCATCTAAGAGCAGCCTCATTTTTACTCCTCACACTGATACAACCCACTAATTTTCCAGAATCCTGCAAATTTTGCCTGTGTGAAAACCAGCAACCATGCAGAAACATACCCTGATACCTACTTGAATTGTCCAAGGTGCTGCAGAAGCAGGACAGCAGCAGCTTGGTGCAGCTGGTAGCTGTGTGCCTGCTTCAGGGAGGGTGCCAACTCAGCTTGGAACACTTTGCAAGACAACTGGTCCTGTTCATTTGATTGTGCAGTCCTGCCAGCTAGGTTAAATGTTTGGATTTTTGAAGGTGCTGTATTCAAACTCACACCATTTGTATGAGGTCAGCCTTATAAGGCTGGTGGCACCAGTAGCTAATTCAGCAGCTCTTGTGTCTCAACAATGTAAACACATACAAGTTTGTTCTGTCTACAAGTGGACACTAAAGGCTGGATCCAGTTCATGATCTTGTGGATAGTGGATAAGATTTACACAGAAGGCAGACCCCTAACAGCCATCTTCCCTCAGCAAAATTTTGGTATCTCTGCTAATGAAAAGAGTCATCACACAGCTAAGCTGGTAGATACTTCAGAGAGAAAGAAGAGGGAGTGAAAGAAAACAGAGATTAATACAATAAGAAGAACCCAAACAGAATGGTTTCTTCTGATCAACGCTAAAAACTAAGTGACTTCCAGGAGTCAGCATTTGCAACCTACCTACAGATTGCATGTAGAAGATAAGCAGACTTGTAAAATAATTTAAAGTGAATGACACATGACCAGAAGAGGAATTTGTCTCATATTCCATAGGAGAAGTCTTCAATTAAGAATCAGTCTTCGAACACATTCAATAGGAGTAACAAATGGAAATTAAGCACCAAGACAATTACAGAGCAGAAAGAAAAGAGTTTAGTATGAAAATGTGAATGTTTTATTATCTTGGGACTCAAGTAAAAATACTGAGGTTGAGAATGCTGTCCTTAAGGAATGCAAGGCTGCACAGAAAAACCTGTGTTGAGAACAAGGACAAGGAAAGTCTCTCTCAGCGAGCCTTCATTCTTCTGCTAAAACACCAGAACAGTTTTAAAAAGCGATTTTCTCAGAAAATTTTTACACTACTGTCATGTAAACACACTGTGTTTACACAGAGTGGCATAGGAAGTTGTAACTTGTATCATGTTTATGAGAAAATGAGCACAGCACCCAAGCCAAATAGCCTGAAATAAATACGGCAGAAATAGAACAAATAAGAATTTCCTGAATTTTCACTGACTTTCTTCTCACTAAATCTTGCCAGTATGCCATGGTATCCTTTGCCATCTGGCTCCAACCACACCAAGTACTAGGTAGGGACACCTCTGGAAGATAAATAACAGATTCCAGAACACACAGCTTAAAGGTCTTCAAACAAGCACAGTTCAGCTTGATATTATCATCCACACTGCTCTAAAGATGGACAACGTGCTTAAGTCCTCTCAAAATCTAAAGCCTTGTTAATTGCTTAAAGTGATTGCAGGCAGAATATACTCCAAATAAGCTTTGAACTCTGAACATCTTAGGCTATTTATGATCTATCAGCTCTTCCAGTGGCTTAGACAATTTAGGATGTTAGGAGTCTTTGGGGGAGTGCAAATTGTTTATGCCTTCTAAGGCCTTAAAACATCTTCAACCACTACAAAAGAGCCAAAGTCACTCTTAAGTCATATTTGAACTTTCATTACTGCTTTAGCAGAAGCTAACATTGATGAAGTAGGCTTGTTTTGTAGATATTATGCCAGCAAACTAAACCTGGAAAATACATCTAGAATAGGAGAAAGCAATGTCAAAATAAGTGCTTAAAATTAGCAAGCATAGCAAATGTTGATTTTTAATAGAACACTGGAATGTGCACACACAAAGATGCCAAGCTCCAGAACCAAGATCTTGGTTTGGTCAAGTCTCAATGAGATCCAGGGCAAGCAGTTTTTTATTTTTAATCTCAGCAGCTTTGAAATTATCCAACCAAAAAGTATTCTGTTTAGCATGTAGGGGAAAGTGCCTCCAAAAAAAAAGAAAAAATGAAAAAAAATCTTCAAGAACCCAAAATTGCAATCCTTACTCCAACTACTCAGTTTGTAGACATGAAGTCAAGACCATTTGCAGACAGATTTAAAATAGGGAAAGAAAATGAAAAAAAAAATAAAAAAATTGGTTGTTTTATTTGCTAGCTGGATTCATTAGCAGAGTCCTGCCGGAAAAAACAGGCATAAGGGACACACAATAAAACTCCACAAATAATATGGATTAAAAACTGGAAAATTAAAGAAAATCTTATTGGAAAGCCAAGGAAGTAAACAAGTGAACAAGCATGGTCTAGTATAGATCCATGGAGGAAAAAAAAGGTTATAAGACAGCCGGAGAACTTGTGCTGCAAGAGAGGGAAAAGACATTCTAAAAATAAACATGAGGAAAATGGCATTAGAATGAAAAAAGGACTATTCGTTTGTGAGGCTAACGACAAAAATCAATGATGTTTCAAAGTGGACAAGATATTGAACTCTCATCTCTGAAGTCTCCACTTCTAAAACACCCAAGGGTACTTATGTAATTAGGGAATAAGAAATACGCCAGACATAGCAGGTTGCACTTATTTCGAAATATTTTTTTAAAAAGTTAACTTTTTTGAGTCACTTGCACCTGTTTTTACTATGTTACAAAAAAAAGAGGAAATGACAAAAGGGCAAAAAAGTCAACTTAGCAGCAGTCTTCAAAAAGAAAGTCATACTTAAAACTATTATTGTCTTCCAAGTGTAACTTTTATCCTTAAAGAGAGTAATATAACAAATAGAAAAAAGAAGATATATTGAAACAATGAAAGAGTGAGCCACATTCAGTAGGCAGTTAGTAAAATAATTGCTTGCATGAAATTTAACTGCTTTTGAAGATAGAATTAGAAAAAAGTACAGGAAGAAAAGGTGGCAGGTGTGATCTGAATAGATGTAAGTGAAGCATTTGATAATTGTTTTTACAGCATGTGGCTGTGCTCTTACAAAGAGTGCTACTGAAACTGAGGACTAGTTAGGACCTGCAGATGACCAGTGATGCAGAACACAAACTGGTAAATACCAGGCTATGATTTCTTAACACAGAGCTCTGTAACAAGTTCCCTTTCTCATGGTGGAAAATAAATGTCACTAAGGAGTCAGTCCTACAGTACATCTTGAAGAATGGGGTGAGGGAAATGAACTTGCTAGTAACTGAAGACTTCAGCAGCTTTCAAAATTTATCTTTAGGAATCATAGACATATTTAAGTGGAATTTTATGAGGGTGACTTTCACTTAATGCCATCAGTCATCCTGGATATTCCATTCTCATACAAAAAGGAAAAAAAGAATAAAAAATAGTATCAGAATGGAAATACTGTTTCAAGCCTCCACATTAGCACTCTCCTTCTACAACTACAATGACCAAGCCTCTTGGCACTGAGGTTACCTCGGCTTCCCTGCAGAATTTGGAAATAATTAATTTATTTTTTTTCTTAAATGCAAGAATCACAAAATCCAAATGTATGCTTGCAGGATGCATCTATAGTGCAAAATGGGCCATCTTTCCTCCTTTTATCAATCCAAAGCATATTTTATCCTCATTTAGACAATTCAATGTATCTTGTGGTTAACAGGCAGCAGAAGTCCAGGACACACATTCATTTCCTTGTTAAAGACCCGGTGCAGATGCTGCCTTTCAAAAGGCTATTTGCTGGGAGGACTCAGACATAAACAGTATTTCCAGCTACCCCAGTTAACTGTTGTGAGAACATTTCCTATGCAGTGTGCCTAACATCCCTTGGTTACACATGAAGGAAGACAGTTCCTCCTTCTGGCTTCTTGTTTACTCCATCCTCCAGAAGCTATTCTTAAAAGGCAAAGGATGCAGCTTATGCTGCTGGGGGCATCATGGCTGGAGGCTGCAGAGCCTGAGGAATGGAGCCAGCCAGCAGGGAGACATGATGTGCCAGGCAGCTGCATAGATTACCATCTCTTTACCAATGCTGATAACTAGATGTAGACACATTGTCCCCATCAGTAGATGAGAGGATATGCTATTCTCAGAGAAAAAAAAGATTGGCACAGACAGATAAATGCAGTGATTGCTTGCAAAGCATAAGAATTTATCATAAAGATAATTTTCTTGGAATCATTTTATGTTAGAAACAGATCTCACCCCAAAGAATTAAAATATGCACACTGAATAGCACTGAATCAGTTTGAGACTCTCCACACCTACTTCCCAATGAGAGAAATCTAAGGAATGCTGTCTCTGAACCAGATGCATCCTTTGGAGTATATTAATACCATTACCAGAAGCTCTGACTGCTGAAGAAATCCTTCTTCTCTTCTGGATGCCTGCATTAAAAAACTAGCCTTAGACAGTGTGTTTCAAGAGCTTAACATTTTTTCAGAACAGTGAGGTTTCTGGAACAGTATTTGCAAAAGCACGTGAGCAATGAGCCCTTCCAGAACCTGCTTCTGAGCACAGGGGAAAGGACACTCAAGATGAAACAAGAAACAATTGATATTTGGATCCCCAGCCTTTTCCCCATGGTGTTCCTCCACAAGCAAAGACAGCAAAGGGCGGCATGCAGTCTGCTCCTCACCACTTTTGGTCTCACCTGTTTACGTTTCACAAGACAGTTCATGTTTGAGATGCCCCACCAGTGATGTTTCTGATGGGGAAGGCTCTTGTTGGGATGTGACAAGATAAGAAAGGTTGTGGGCATTAAGAATCAAATTCCTTTTTAATTCAGTAGAGGTGTTTCTGCCATACAAGACAGACACTGAGGATTTCATTCCATGATGCAAATCCAAAGATTCAGAAACTGAATCAAACCTTGAAGTATGCAGCGTCAAGAAAGAGAGATTTACTGAAGATTATTACTGGCCACAGTTACAAAGGATGTCAGGTAGAATGTAGCAAGATAAAAACGTCTTTGAGGAGACTAAAAAAACACTAGCAGCCATGCAGAAAAGTCAGTGTGCAGCAGGACAACAGAGGAGTGGGGGAATTCACACTGCTGGGCCACTTCCTGTGACAGACCTCGAGGCCCCAGTAGAGTAATACCCAGTAGTTCAGTTCCTAAATGGAGCACACTGCCTCATGTGGTATGCCTATTGGGATTCCTGTTTATATCTGACATGGCTCTTTCACTGAATATCGCTGTTATCAATTTAATGTCTTGATTTAGCTCGTGGTGCCCACCCTTGAAAATATGGCAGCCTCAGAGCCTTTCAATACCACACTTTTGGACTGAACACGAATTCATCTTAAATCCAAAAAGCACAGATTACCATGTGTTAATCTGAGCCATGTGGAAGCAGATAGCAGACTCATGATCTAATGGGTATGGAAGTCTACCAGTTTGCAACCTTCACAAGAGTGAACTACCAGACCCTCGGAAAAGAAAAAGGCTGTCACAGCCTCATAAAGACTGCAACCTGTTCCCAAGCCACATCTGAGCCAACACTCTTTTATCAACAGGATTTGCCTGTGAACCACAGACCTGAGTCCTCCTGCTCCAGCTCCAAAATCAGACTTGTGAAGAGTAAATAGTTTCTCCTGTTGGTCACTTGCAGAGGAAGTTATTTCTAAAAGCTGGGTTCCTGTTGCACAGGAATCCAGTCCCCTGGGTTCTTTCACACAGACCATTCCTCAAAGACTTACATTCAGAAGGAAAAGTACACCAAGTTTTTAACAGGTCACACAGACCTGCTCTCACCTCCCTAGAGCACAACAGCTCTGAGAGCCAACTTGTCAACACCGATTAAGATGGGAACCTTGGGTTTAAAATACCAAAACCTGCCTCATGGCTCAGCAGCTCAGTCCCACCCTCAGTCACAAGTATTAAGTCATACACTTGTCTCTGCAAGCCGAGATGCATTTCCAAACAGCTGAATCTTTTGCATCCACCCAACAAATGTACAGGCTATTGCAGAAACCACCTGGTTGCCACCTTCCTCTAATTTGCAGTCACAACCTAGTCATAGTTAATTTGTGCCTCTTTGCTCTCTAATAAAAAACATGTGTATATATATATATATATATATATATATATATTTATGTATCTAGATCCAAACTGCTAGCCCAATTTACCCAAGTGGGGTATGCAGCCAGGTGGCAATACTCTCCTGGATGACAGCTGAAATATCTTCATTTACACAGATGTCGGAATAGTCAAGCATGGATTCACCAAAGGGAAACAAACCACCCTTAGCCAACCTGACTGCCTTCTACAATGGGAATACTGGTTAGATAGATGAGGGAAGAGAAGTGGATGTCGTCTACCTTGACTTCAGCAAGCCTTGTAACAGTCTCCCATGTTATCCTCATAGGAAAATTGGATGGGCAGGATGGATGTGAGGATGAAGTAGTGGATTGAGGAGGCTGAATGACAGGTCTCAAAGGGTCATGATCAGCAGCACAGAGTCCAGCTGGAAGCCTATAACTAGTGGTGTCCCCTAAGTGTTAATACTGGCCCAGTACTGTTTGGTTTATTCATGAATGCCTTAGATGAAGGGACAGATGCCTCCTCAGCAAGTTCAATGACGACACAAAGCTGGGATGGCTGATATCCCCGAGTGCTGGGCTGCCATTCAGAAGGACCTCGACAGGAACGAGAGATGGGCAGAGAAGAACTGACTGAAATCCAAAAAAGGCATGTGCTGGTCCTGAACCTGGGAACCTGCACCAACACAGGCTGAGGGCTGATCTGCTGGAATGCAGCTCTGTGGAGAAGCACATGGGGGTCCTGGTGGACAAACTGTCCATGAGCCAGCAGTGCCCTTGTAGCTAAGAAAGCAAATGGAATCCTGGGGTGTACTAGAAAGAGCTTTAATAACTCTCTGACAGGTCAAGGGAGGTGACCCTGCCCCCTTACCCAGCCCTGGTGAGGCCAAATCAGAAGCACTGTGTCCAGTTCTGGACTTATCAGGACAAGAGAGACATGGAGCTCCTGGAGCAGGTCCAGTGGAGGGCTACACTGGAGGGACTGAAGAGAGTGTCAAGAGGATGAAGCCAGGCTCTTCTCGACAGTGCTGACCAACAACCAATGGGCAGAAACTGGAACACAAAGTTCCACCAAAACAAGAGGAAGGACTTCTTTACTGTCCAGGTGACTGAGCACTGGAACAAGTTGGATATTTATGGAAGGCTATATAACCCCCTCCTTAGCTTTCGTTTTTAGCCCTGATAAAGACTCCACACTGCAGATTTTCTTAGATAAAATGTTTCATTGCTCCCACTATCAAGCACTCTATGCTACTGTACAAGTTAAAAGGCAAATTTTAAACTATTCCAGCTTATATATCTAGCTTCTTCTACACCCATATTAATATTTTGCCACCTCTGCTGTTAAGCATCTTGTATCTCATCCTAGAAATTTTTTTTTCTTACAGCCTCATGTATTGATGGCTTAATCACCTACAATCAACCAAAACCTCAGGTCTTTCTCCTCCTCCATCATTTTATCTACTGAACTCAGTGTAATTAGTCACTAAGTGCACTTTGTACTGTTAAGTTCTCATTTCTACAGCTCCAGTCATTTTAACAGCAATCCGATTCCTTTGCAATACTTTGATTTTTCTCTGCAATGACAAAGCTAATGTCATATCCTCAGCAAATTTATTCAGTGCACCCTTACCAGCCATTAGTGTAAACAGTATTAATCAACCAGTTCCAGAACTGTTTATTTAAAGAAGCCAAATGATCTCTTTTTTGCAGAGTCCAGATGTCAATAATGTTGTATTCTTTCCTTTAGCCTTTGGGACTTCACCCACTCTTTACCTGATCTTATTCTAATTCTTTAAAAATTAACCAGATTTATTGTAGTTCCAATATAGGAACTGCCTCACTAAACCACAGATATGCTACACTTAGAGCAAATCCCTGGCTGACCCTTTAATTAGAAATAAAACCATGAAATTCTCAAGGACAGGTACACAACCTACTGTACTCCACTTTAGGCAAATCACAATGCATTTGATCCCACTTTCCATGGTTTTTATTTTACTTACCTTCAGAAATTACCCTATGAATTTGTGTACTGAGATTACAATAATGGACTGACAACATAATATGACCTTGCCATTTCAATTTTTATCCAGTGCTTCTTTTGAACACTGGGACTACTTGCATAGCATCCCATCACAAGTCCATGGAGCTTCAAGTTAGACCTTTTTCCTTTTTTTGGTCAGCTTGTACTTCCAGTCTACTCATTTACATCCTCTACTTGAGGAACAGCTGCTATTTCAATCTGTTTATATGACTCCTATAGTGCTTGGATCAGATGCCTCCATTGCATATGGGAATTAAGACCCAGGGAATTATTATAATCTCTGCTGTTTGCTACTGACCATGGTTTTCTTTGCCAAATTAGAACAGTGGGGGGGGATCAGTAGTATAATGTTTTCCTGCTGTTTGCTAGACTATCCTCCATATAATAGTACTCTATCAATTGCCGAGTCCTGCATTTAGTATTTGTCTTCCACTGTATTACTATGTATGGAAACCACACAAATATTTTTCATTTTCACCCCCAATTCTCAAGTTAAAGCAAATACACATACCAATCTCAAACAAAGTTTATTAAGCCAGGAACTACTGAGATGGCATTGACATGTCAGGATTTTTCCTTTCTCTAAGGATCTGTCAAGTAGATCTGGAACAGACACCACAGCTGCAAGCCACTTCTACTCTGATAGAGCCCCACTCACCTTTGTGTTCTTATGTTAGTGCCTCAATGCAAATTATACAGCTCAGTGAGTATCTACACCTTCACGCTGGGGTTTGCAAGTCACTCTTGACTGTTCTTGCTCGGTAAAATAGTGCAGTTGAGAATAGAACACATCAGGTGTCCTGCTCCAGAAAGAACCCACCAGTCCATGTGATGTTTACAATTATCACCAGAAGCATCAATCACTCCAATTCACCAGCAGGAAACCTGCTGAAGCATTTTTGTCAACCCCCAAGTAAATTTCCTAGCTAATACAGCCGTCTTGTTTCATGTTCACATACAAAACACCTATTTTTGTTGGAATAGTGTATAATTAACATGGTGAGCTAAGAAGGTTGCACACAGATGTGGCAGAAGAGCTAATTGTGCTTCCATAACATACCATAAGAGTGTTCATATTGACTCTTTAATTAGTGAGGTGCCAAGAAGAGACATGCCACTCAGCTTTGGGGTATGCTGCAAGCACTGGAGTGAAAATGTAATGTGGGGTGTGTAAAGCCAGGACAGCCAGATCAAGTTTGACTCTGCAGCATTCAATCAAAGAATCTACCTTCAGGCAGACTTCATTTCCCTGGGTTCTCATCCAAGTTCCTCTCATGAACCATAATCAGCAAACTAAATCTTAACCATTTTTCTATACTGAAAATAACTTAAATATTCTCAAGTTCAAGAAAAGAGCCATTATTCTTGAATAATTCTGCTTAGAAAATACAACTGTTCTTAAAGAAAGCCACTTATCCTGAAAGAGAGTGATTAGAGCTTATTCCATAACAGTATCTTATAGAACTTTATGTATAAATAAGGTCTTGATGAAAGATTATGTTCAAGAGAACAAGAGGGCTGTTTGAAAAGCACTGCCATTCTGTACTACCAAAACTGGGCCAATCTGAATTCCAACCACAGACTTCACCAGAAGGCTGTGCTGAATTAGTCACTGTTACAATTGTATATATTTATTCTGATTTCAGCTAGTGATTCTAAACTGACAGTATGACTCTCCTTAAGCACCACATGCCCGATGTCATGGCACAACAGATGGAGTCCACATGCATGGGGTGCAATCACCAGCAGTGCTTTAAGTTTCTAGGTGCCAGCTTTTAAATTCCAAGGAACTTCAACATGTGAAGCACAACCCAAAAGAATACTAAGGTAGTTTACTACCAGGAAATACCTGAAGCAGAGAAACTCCTGAAGTGTCCCTGCAGCATAAAAGAAATGTGGTTGCAAAAGAACACTTGGACAACACAATGGAAAGAAGGGTTTCAACAAAGTAGGAGGCAGATACTCCCCAAGAACACTGAAAGCAATATGTGTCACTGTCATAATGTGTTAGACCACAACTGAACTAGCTTGCGTTGAATTGTAAGCTTACAAAGGGGTAGTTACACCTTTCACAGCTCTATACAAATTAAAGAGAACTGAAATGTACATGTCACACCACTGGACTGTAAGTGAGGACACCAAAATAATTCACTGGCTTGCTCATAATCATGACAAAAATCTTTGCAGTTCATAGAATCTCTTACTTGAATACTGAAAAAAGTACTTGATAATTCTATGTCAGCAACTTTCAAATTGGTTTGTGGTCTTCAAGAAAGCTGAGGAAAGCAAGCATATTACGAACTCAAATTTCCTGTCAGTGTAAACCTTCAGAAATCTGTAAATCCACAGAGATTGAAAGACACTGCACTAGTCATATAAGAAATAAAGGATTCAGAAATCCTAGTAAAACACGGGAAATAACATGAGCTAATGAGATGCACTTCACTCTCCGAAGTTTACCATCAGCAAAACAAATACTGATTGTAAGAGACTCAGGTAAACACTGTGGCAGTCCAAAGAACTATTAGGCACTGGGGTTTTTGGATGCCTCAAGCACAAGAGCAGCCATGTTACCCCCACTACGCTGAGAACAGAATGGCTAAAGCAGTCACAGCTCCATGTAGTGTCTCCATGGAAAGCACTTACTCTGGTCGGCAGATCACCAGGTCCCCTTTGTTGGTGCCATATGCCAGTCCCAGCCCTGGCTCAGGCAGCCAGCGGGCGGAGTTTATGCTGACGTGTCTCCTCTGGTCGGCAGGCATTGGGTACAGAACGTTGAAAACTCTCTGCAACAACAACAGGAGATGACTTGAAAGGACAACACAAGGCAGGAGAGCCAAGGAGGCTCAAACAAATTTCCCCACAGCAGCACAGGTGGCCATAGAGATATGTCACTTTACAGGATTGCAAGCCACCACTTAATCAGCAGTGAGAGTAAGCAGCTGCTAGAAATGCACATACATGTGCCCTTAAATCTTTAACAGGCTGACTGGCACACAGCTGTGAAGCAACCCAAACTGGGTATACTGACAACAACCCATTTAGCCCAAAAATATGACACATGGATATCACAAAAACAAAGGCAGGGGAACTTGAAAAAGCAGTAATAATAAGTTTGGCTACTTAGAATAGAGAGGGACAAGATGCTTCAGTGTACTGGGCCATTAAAGTATCAGGACTTTGGAAGGGTAGGACTGAAGACTGCATTTGCAAGACCAAATCATTAAGAGAATTTCTTCAAAAATTTAGCTAGTACACTGTCATCACTGCAACTAACAGACTTTGAATTTGGATTTTCAATGGGATAAATCCAAGTGAAAGACAGGTTTTCACTATATTTTCTAGTGGGCAAGCATCCAACCTTCACAAAACCTTTCCTCCAGACTCCACGGAAAAGGGGATGGTGGTGAACCAGTGAGCTGGGAAGGGAATGGTGTTATGCTGGAGCAATAGGATGAATGTTGATGGAAATGCACATCAACCACTACTGCACCACTGAGATGACTTGAAGTAAATAATTAGAAGCCATTTGGATGGTACTTATCAGCTATGATAACAAACTGGGGCCATTTTATTCCATAGCTCTGTTGCCCACTGCATATCATGTCTGTTTGACAATTTAACTTGAGAAGCATGAGGATTACTTAACTAATTGTGCCCTCCAATAGCTAGTACCCAGAACCTTCATCCTGAGCATCCTCTATGCACACAAAGAAAGTCAGAGCAAAATAATATAGCTACATTATTTCCCATCACCAGTAACAAATTTAACTGCTCCTCTGAGGAGGTCACATTAGACAAGAAAAAAGGATTTCTCTGTATGGCAGAAGTGGCCACTCTTTGCCTTGGCTATCACTCAGCAGTCAGTGTATTCAGAGAAGCTCAACATTTGGGCAGAAGGAACAGGTCTTTAGAGGTTTAGCTATGTCTTACCCATCTCTGTCATATCAGCCCCATTCCCTTGCCCTGCCTTCTTGCTGGGGCAGCACGGAGGGAAGGACAAGGGGAGAAACAGAAGGGGAGGAATCAGCTGTACAATGGTTAACACCTGTTACCATGGAGATCAGGGTGCACTCTCAGAAGACTGGATTTGGAGGAGGAAGGAGGGGAAATGGAGGGGTCTGCCAGAACCAGGAGCATAAATTCATAAAATAAGCATTCTGAATCTCTCAAGACTGCAAGGGTCTTCCTTTATATCCTTCTTTGGCAAGTCAGAAGCAATCAGTTTTTTCTCTTCTACTGAGAATGGCTTTGTCACATCTGAGGAAACCACCACCTTCCTGGGCTAGCAGCAAGCTCTCCCAACTGGCGGGTCAGCTTGCACAGCTGTTCTCCCACATGCTCCATAACCAGCCACACCAAGCCAGGAGACTTGCTGGCTACAGCTGAGCTTTACTGCTTTTATTGCTTTGCAGCAAACAGCACCCCATGGAAAATGCTCCTACAAGGACATGAGTCTGCTTTTGACAAGTGCTGGCTGAGGGCTGAATCTCAAAGACAAGATAGCTTTAAAATTCTGCATCAGAATAGTTGCTTCATCATTCCACTCCATTCAATTCTAAACAGCTTGTCATGCTGAAGAGCTCCCCTCCCCTGCTGCTTCCCACTCCCACGCTAATGGGACAACTCCATGCAGTGTTAAGGGTGATGACATCCGTGCGTGTGGTAATTAGTACATAAAAAGAGAAAGCAGCTGTACTGGCATAATCACCACTCGCAGCAGTAACCAGGACCCAGCTAATCAATCTGATGCAGTCATACAGACTGTCTGTTGCAATTGCATCCATTAACAAGACCCCCTACTCTATACACAGAGTGGAAAAAAAATTTAAGTTCCTTCAACATCAGCAGGTCCTTCTCTTCAAAGAAGGTCAGAACTCTGCCAGGAAGCATTATTTGCCATAGATCACAGCTAATTCCTTTTGGATTTTTTTTTTGTCTTCTTGTTTTGATTATTAAATCTTATAAAAAGTTACTGAGATATTTCAACCAAAGTAGCCAGCCTGAAAACATACCACAGACTGACCTCTTTGCTGTGGATTGTTTGGGCTTTGTAATTCTGAACTTGTAGGAAAAACTCTCAGGTTACTACAGGAATCCTACATAAACATAACTCTCCAGCTTCTAGGTCAAGTGATTGCTGCCAACCCTCAAACTCTTAAAATCAATAGTACAAATGAATAAAGTTGATAATTCGAGAGTTTCTTTTCATTAGAGCTGGTCCACAGATTAATTGCAGGCCATGTGGAACGCCATGTTGACGGCCAAGGTTCAGGAATCAGTTTAGAAACACTGCTGTAAAAGTGCAGTGATTGATCTTTAAAGGTGCCCACGATACTCTCAGAGTTTCCAGAGAGTTTATTTTTAATAGTGCGGCACTTTCAGTTACCAGATATCACATTGTACCACATGTTATCACCCATTATCAGCATCAGCAGACACAGAAAGCTTCCATGCTCTTCACCATAACCAATATCAAACTTGCTCTTAGCATCACTATACTACCAATTCAATAATACGTGGCAACACCATTAGACATGGCAATTCAGCATTTTACAAAGTTGGCAGCTGCCTTTATGTCCAGATGCTCTTCTGAAATAGTTTTGAATGGTACGTTTCTCTAACAACAAACACTGTGAAATCTGAGGAGTGTGAGCTTCAGAACATAGATATGGAAGCTTAAGCCCTAGCAGGTAACACAAGTATAGCACGCTGTTCTCTTCTTGCAACAACAATGACTTATAAATATCATTTCAGTACTCATGGCAGGTCCTACTCCTTCCCTTTAGGGTCCCATGGTCCAGCCTAAATTACACAGAGCAGTTGGTTGACCTGCAGTTATGTTTGTAGAAAACTCTGTCTCTGGTGATCTCTCCACACTCTGCCAGGGATTCCAGCAGTCTTCTGTCATTTCAAGAAATCCACCTCTCCTTGAGTTCAGGGCATGTCAGAAAGGTAAAAAGTCTTCATCTAGAAAAACCAAAACTGTCTAGGTAGCTAAACTTCCACACAAAAGGCAATTTGTACCAAGGGGAAGCCATACTCACTAAAGAAACAAGATGGTTGCTTCCATTTTACATTCCTGTAATCATGAAGTATGGGTAAAGATTTGGTTGATTTCTGTTTGCACTTTTCTATTTCCAAAAACTGTACTAGAAGCAACAACTTATCTCTCTGGTGCGCCCTTTCCATCCTCACTCAACAGGAGTGGGCATGTACATCATACACTGTGAACTCTCTAAAGCTGCTTTCATTGCTTCATAGCCACAGGAAAAGATGGCTCAAAGAAAGCAGGGCTATAAGGCATGAAGATAAGGAAAAAACAGGCCCTCAAATTATTCAAAGAACAAGCTGCATTTGGAGTGCAAAGGCCACCTCAAGCCCACTGTTGCTGCTTCCCCTCCAACTTGTCACCACTGTCACATCAGTACTGTCACAGCCACTAACTTCGGTATTTACTTATGGCAGTGTGCCAGGAGAGGCTGCATGACAATCAACAGCCTCAAGGAATCTTTCTCAATGATCTCTTCCTCAACGTCAAGCTGACAGGCCCAGGGCACAATACACAAGCATACAGCTAGTCAGTTAATTTATACGTGCCCTGGAGAGGTAAGAAAACTTTTTGTGAAAAGTCTCTGCTACATCCTCATTATTGAGCAAGTCCTTCTGTCTTCCCCTCCCATTCTGTACTAAAAAGTGGCTGCTTTTTAATAACACCCTTCAAATTCCACCTTTCCCCCCATTTCTGGGATGTGCCAACACCAAAAAGCTGGACAGGGCAATTGCCAGGATCCTGTCAGTCACCAAAGCAGCAGCAGGCAGCCCCAAGCCTGTGCTCCTGTTGCCAGCTGGCCACGGTGCTGCACTGAGCTGATCCAAGCTGTGCCGTGCCTGGCCAAAGCAGAGAGGCATCATCTGCACAGCCATCTCTTTGCTCAAGGCCTTCCCACCTCTAAGGAGAGCAATGAAAAGCAGGGGAGTGCTGAATACTACTTGTTATCAGAGTGAGACCTTTCTTCTCTCTGGCACTCAAGAAAGAACAAACATGTTTTGAAACTGGAGAAGAGAAAGTTTTGGCACAAGCAGTAGGAAAACTCAGCAGGAACTCTTGCTTTTTATCTTTTTTTAATTCAATAGAGACATTTCTGCTCTCAACTAGATGCATCTGCCTTCGAGATGCCAATAAATTTCAAGCCATTACCTTTGCTTAGGCTAAGCAGTAAGCTGGCTATCAGATCAGCCTTGATAAGGACTGCTGGGGGGGTGGGGGTGCAGCTGCTGTCTCCTTTACATGTGGAAATCCTGCCATCCCTGAAGTAGATAAGGTGGGTTTTTAAATCACAAAAAAAGCCTAACCCATAATTATGAATTTTCAACTGAACTACACTGTCACCAAAGGCTGAGTGACAATGAAAACACACAGGGAAAGAAATATCTGATGTGTTAAACACTGAAGAAACCTCTTGGAGGACTGGTAAAATACAGTTTTGCAGCTACTCTGACCTGGGTTGCCTAGGAAGAGCTTCAGGAAGGACCATTTCTCTCTGCTGGATGAGTATAACTGTAATGGCAGCCAATAAAATGTACTTCTCACCTCCACAGATGTAAAGTTTGTACTGGTAAACAAAGTGCTCTTCAATGAGTACAGGTTATACTACCGATGCAGCCCTAAAATCACAGCCAATCCACAACACTGTATTAAGTTCACTGAAAGTACATCTCCAAGCAAGGCCTACATACAGTCTGAAACTACTCAAAGAGCATTACACAAATGCAGAAAATTATGAACTCCAATTGTATTTGCCAGAGCAGCAGATAAGATGCAGTGACAGCATGAAGGCATAAGCAGAGCAAGTTTGACTTAATTTTTTTTTTTTTAATTGCAGGAAGCTTTTCAAGAGAGCATTTAAATAAATTAATTATCCTTTTTTTGCCTCCTCCTAATACTGTGTTACCACTGAAAGATCTTACCTGACATCTTTATAATGCCAACGTGTTAACTAGCTTACCTGTGACACCAAGGTATCAGGTAAGTTTCTATAAAGCATCTACCACTCCACTGAATACACCACATGTCCTTGGCCAGTAAGTCTGCATCACTGACTTTATTATGCAGTCAATTAGTTTGTGTTTTTAGAAGGCCCAGAAGTATAATAAGAAAACGACATTCTAAACTGATCTCTTTAATAAAGAGCATGGTGTTTTTGCTTACATTTTTTACTTCGCCACCTATTAATGAATTTCACAAAATATGATGAAATTCAGGTTTAAGACTTGCACTGTCACAAACTTCAGAATCCTCTACAGCCAAGTTCAAGCCTAGCTTGTCTAAAGCAGAGCAAAGCAAAGCAAAACAAACACTCCTTGGGATAACTGACTGATTGCTCAATACATTTCTTCATAAGACAATGTATACCAGCATTTTGAAACATAGCAAATCTCCCCTTTGTTTGGAAGGAGCCTCTGTGCCTATATGGAGATACAAAGAAAAAGGCACCTATTTCCCATGATGAGATAGGGGAAAAGATTTGCTTTCTTGCTCCCAGTCTCTCCCTGTTAGGCAGGCTGGCCTATGCTGCCCAACTCCTCCCCCACAGCTGATTCCTGCTAACAACACACACATCTTTCCAAAAGACCTTCTCCGTTAAAATGGAAGAAGTGAAAAATAATGCACTTATCTTTTCGGATTTGTCAGTCCTATCCTCAAATGGATTTTATCATCCAGTGCTCAGCACAAATAAAATTTCTTTCAACCCCATTTATCTTCCTCAGATGCAATAGGATTATATATAAAATTTTTCTTCAGTCTTTACCAATATAACAAACCTCTTTCTGTCTTTTTCTGCACCTGTTGTCCATGCAGAAAATCCTAGCTTTGCTTTCTAAGTCACAACAAATTAAATGATAACTCTTAATTTTCAACAACTGAAACCTTAACTGTGGATAGCTGATCTAATTCCTAAAACAGGCCAGCACCAGAAAGTCCTGTTGGATGGATTGCGAAACTTTCTGCAAACATAAAAGATTGTTGGTTCTTCCTGATCCTGGTTAATCACATAATTTATTGCTGGTATTTCAAATTCAGAGAAGTCTCATTAAAGCACACCTAAGCCTTCCTTTCTTTAGGTGATTTCTTCGCATTATCAGCTGGTACTTTATTTCACAAGCCTGCCATGCAACTACTACATTTAAAATTAATGGGAACAAGGTCTTATGAAGAAATGGATCATCTTAGGTAACAAAGCTCTCACTCAGGAAAATAATACACTTGCAGTGAAGTGGCTCATTATTTTACTACCTGTCTTTCAAAGGCTGTAAAACCAGGGTAATAGCTCCAAAAACCCCCTTAGGAGACTGGTCCAAAATGGGATCTGAAACCTAGGGTTGAGTAAGCAAGAAAT
Organism: Passer montanus; assembly: GCF_014805655.1. Classification (NCBI taxonomy): domain Eukaryota; kingdom Metazoa; phylum Chordata; class Aves; order Passeriformes; family Passeridae; genus Passer; species Passer montanus. The sequence continues at coordinate 13,151,584 of NW_024365381.1, forward strand.
TGTTGAACAAAACAATTATCTTTTCATTTGCACGTGCAGATGGTTGGAAAAGATGAAAGGAGGGAAACAGGAATGCCAAAGGGATTGGAGTGACAGCAGACAGATACACGTGTATGTATATTCAGTGCAGATGCACAAACAAACTGAACTGTGCAAACAGGACTGTATCCCACTGCTACTCTCTCTTCCAAAATCACCAACAGCTCTCAAAGCTGCATCAATCTAACAGAGATATGGTCATTTCTCTGGCAAAAGGAACGGCAACCTTTTTTTATTTTTGCCCTTAACTCAGACTGCAAAGCAAAACCAGTATCTGTGAATTCCTCATTAAATGTCATGCTGAGACTGTAACAGCAACATCTACAATATGTTAAAAATCCAATGACAAGAGCAAAGGATTTGCACGCAGCTGCCATTCCACTCTGTTCTCCGTCTGCTGAACCTCAGTGGAATGGCATACAAGATCAAATGTCAACAATATGTTGATGACAGAGCTACATGCATCCTCGTCTACATGAAAAGAGGCTGACATCCAGCTGCCTACATGTCTGGAAGGAATAAATACAAGAGGAAAGAGTTGGTTCAAATATAATTCAATGAAGATGGTAGGAAGAAGTACTGGGAAAAGTTTTTGTGAAATAGCAAACAGCAATTTCTTCTCAGCCCATGCCCAGGTCAACACAAATTCATAAAAATTCACTTTGGCTCCCTTCCAACTAAATGACTCGGGCAAGATGACTGCACATAAATAATCTCAGATGTAGAACCATGTCTGCTATAATTTCTTAAATCTCATTAAAACTATGTACCAAACTGCACCAAAGCCCACAGTAGCTACTGGGGCAAATAGTCTCAAGGCCTTATCTGAACTGCAAGGGCTCTGCTCTCCAAATACTGGACCTCACATTAAACAAAATGTCTTGGCTCTCAGTTTCACATCCCATTAAGCAAAAAGATCCTGAAGAGATGTCATTTGCTTTTTCTTCACACCAGTTTGCTAAAACGGACATGTTTAACCATCACATGAGATATTAACACAGTATCTTATGAAGGATTCTAATGAGTTTTTCCTTTCCTCTAAGCTCTATCAGACATGTTTAACCATCACATGATGGTTAAACATGATGGTTAAACACAGTATCTTATGAAGGATTCTAATGAGTTTTTCCTTTCCTCTAAGCTCTATCTTAGCAGACTTCAAGCAGACACAGCTGAATTGGTCAAGACAGCAATATATCTAACTCTTACAGCATACCATTCCTGCATATTTCTGCATCCACACTCAAATGTGCACATCTGTGCAAACCTTCATGCCATCTGCACCCTCAACAGTGATGTTGAATACAGCTCTCTTTACAGTACCCTACATAAGCAGTATTTACCAACATAGTTTTTGGATATGATCTGTTTTCCTAAAGACATCAGACAGAATCTACCAATACACAGAATATACAAACTACTAGGTCTCAACCAGACAATTATGCTCCACCCTATTAAAAGGAGAGATTTCCCGTTTCAGTCAAACAAGGATTCTGTTTCCATGTCCTCTTCCTGGTACCAACAAGTGTCTGCAGTCTGGGACTTTGCATGGCCTTTTGAAAGGCTAAAAAACATCTATGTGGTTTGACTTCTGTCAAGAGTGAAAAATTTCTTTGGGTGGTAATTGGACATATTATTTGCAGTTCTGTTTGGAGTCGTCAGAAGATCACCCTGTTGACCTGGAGATGTCAAATCTTCCTTAAAAGAAGACCCAAGACACCATGCCAACACATTCTTCAACAACACAGCAAGAGGCTGTACTCTATTCTTGTTCTCAGAAATATGTTACTTCACATGAACTCTTTCACTGGAGGTAATGTGTTGCAGTAAGCCATTTACTCATATTCTCCTAACCAATTTTCTTTTCACATTACCAAGGTTTCTGATAAAACTAACTTGTGCCTCAGTAAAACAGATGCACAGGGTCTTTGCTTTCAGGATTAAAGCTTGGCTGCTTATGGCTGCAGGAACTTGCACAGCTCACCCAGAGAGTCAGTGAGTGACCTTTGCAGATCACACTGGATACATTTTACTGACACTTGCAAGGAGCTCAGAACGCAACAGCACTCAGGAAAACTGTGCATGTTTTCACTGTGCATTGTGCTCATTAAGAGTTAATATGCTAGAACAAAAAGCTTGGCTTTGTGCTAAAACTCTGCAAGTCTTTCTGTTTCAGGCCCTTCTTCCTGTGGTATTTGGAATGCTCCATCTGTTTACAATGGAAATGTACAAATACTGTGTTCCATCCAGGCTATTGACCGACCACTTAATCAGAATGTTTCCCAAATAGCAGCAGTCTTGTCAAGAACTAATTCTGGATCTCCACAGCCTGAATTTTTCCACATTCAAAGCAAGGGCAGCATTTGAGATGGGGATTGGTTAAGTCACTTTATCCCCACAAATTGTATGATTTGCTCTCCAGCTTCACGTCAATCAAATTTTTCTATCACCTACCTCACTTTTTATATCCTCAGCTTTAAAGCTACTTTCAAGGTTTTATTTTAATTTGGATTCTAGTAATCATGTTTTGCTGATATTTCCACATTATCTTCCTCTGTGTAGAATGAAAAAGATTAAACATTGCAAGGGCATCAGCATTTGTGAATGCTAGAAATAAAACTACCTTCTGGCTGCCTTTCTCACTAGTACCCACTGCTATCAGATCCAGTGCAATATGATCCTTACTCTTGCCATGTTTCTAAGGACCTTCAGCTCCATACAAGATTCTAATGTCATGTTCTGCTAAGTCCTTTAACGTCCGTATATGCTTGGAAACACATGGAATTCAAAAATCACCCTAAACCAAACAGTTTGAAAACAGACACGCTTTATTTAGAAACAAATTCCACCGATGTTTTTAAAACAGGGTACAAAACCTATCCTTACTCCACATTTGGAGTCTTGTCTCCAAGCTTTCTATCCCTGAAACTCAAATTGCAGACAATTCCCAGCATCACTGCTATCTGTACCACCCCCAAAGCAGATATTTGCTAAAAGCAATTCCTTCCCTGTTCCCTCCAGCTACAGATACATTTCACAGATTTGCAAAAACTTCCCCAAGAACACAAGCAATAAACACTTGATGTTCATGCATACCCCTCCTGTTAAAAGTCAACAGTACTAGAAAGATTTTGTTTTTCAGACTGAAGTTTAAAAATTGTTCTTTAGCAGAGCCAGGTTTCCATATGAAATGCTAATAAGGACAATCTGAAGGGAGTGAGCAGAAAAAGCATAAACCTCTACCTCACAACTACCACATTTGATGATAATTCATGACTTTTTTCTGAACAAAATTTGTAACTGCCAAACCACGACAGCCCTGACCTGTTGTGAACTCTACCCAATCTCTCTGAAATACTAGCAGCAAGATGCACACAGACAATGCACACTCGTACAACAAAGCTGCTTCTCAGTACAATCAAAAACTGCTGTAGTTCTCAGAAAATTACATCATCAGCCAGTGGATTTCTAGTACAATTAAATGTATTAAAGTTTCATGTAATGAAATTAATTAATTGCATCTTCAAGCCTCTATTTCAACAGCAAGATGGAAGAAACTCTCCAAGCAATAGAAATCTGCATTCCATTGACTGCTAGTTAAGGATGTGGAAGAAGGGTTAATCTGAATCAGAAATAATCACTGCATTGCACTGGTCAGCAGTGGCTTGGAGGCCACGTTGCCAAGCCCTACTCTTACAGTTCACTGACTGCAAATCCAAAGCCAAGAGGGAGGCAGGAAGGAAGGCAGAAGAACTGTCAAACAACTTATGAGAATTCTCAAAGAATGTAATGTAGCATTTCTTTTGGGAGTTTTGGAGTAGGGTATAATTAAAATATCCACAAAATATTGCTTCAAACGTGGCTCTGACTCATTTTTAATTAAGAGTTTGAGTAACAAGTGCTTTGTATTACAAGCTGTTGGCAGAGAGGCAACAAAAATGCTTTCTGATTCTCTCTAAGGTGCATATTAAATTAGATATTAAAGAATACAGTTTCACCAGGTTTCCTAAACCTTTTTGTGCTGCATGCTGGCCAAGCTATAAAAAGATTTTTACCCAACTGAATATATCAGCCATGGTAAGGACAATGTGTTAAGAATATGATGAAGTTTCCTACTTAAAACTCTATTTTCATTTTGCATGCCTTGAAAAGTATTAAAAAATTATGAAGGAGTCTTACTGCAAAACTCAAGGCAGAAGAAATACCTGTGGTGGATGCACTGATTTTTACAAGTAGACAGAGGAGCAGTATTAATGAAATTGACAGCTGTGTGCTTTCTAAGCTTGGTCCTATGGACTGCACAAAGACAACCAGCAGCACACCAAAACGTTGAAACAATACTCAACATGACTCAACAGGAAGGTTCTTTAACCAAATTAATTCAAACTGATGTAGCTATGACCCTGTCACACATGCACAACGCTCCAAGCCCAAAGCTGTCAGAAAGAAGATATTTTTAACATCTTTAAACATGATTTGGAATAGGGGAAAACAGAAAAATAGTTAGCGAATCCTGCTAGACTGGATTCTAAAACGTGGTGGAAAGGTTTTGGAAGCTATAAATACATGTGCAAGAAAGATGAAAAAAACAACCTTTAGAATACATGCAATCCATCTGGAGAAAAAAAAAATCCAGAACTACAGCAGATGAGAAAGACAGAAGTGCAGTGATGTGGAGCAAGTCTGAGAAGCAAGAGTGGGAAAAAAATGGTAAAAAATTTTCAGTGTATCAAAACAGCAACCCCCCCTGAAACCTAACCCACCCCTCAATGGTTTCCAACTGCATAAATAAAAGCTGTTGTCCAAAAGGAAAAAAAAAATACCCTCTGTGGAATTCTGGTAAAACTGTGCTTATCACATTATGTACACAGAAACACATCCCAGAATGAGGGAAAAAGAAAAAGAAAAAAAAATAAAAAGAAAATAAGGTTTTTTTGGAGAGAGTTCAAAAGAAGAAAGAAATGGAAGTTGGAAGATTAAATTACAAGAGAAGATTAAAGAATACAAAGCATTACTTCACTAAATGGTGACTAAGAGCAGGGTACAAGCATTTGAAGACATGAAGATGAAGAAATATAAATGAAACATTTAGACAGTGAGCTTGCTGATTTAGCTGGCTACAGAAAAATGTCTCCAAAAGACAAGGGCTAGAAGCCATAGCAACTGGAGTTTAGAGCAAATGTAAAGGAGAGATGAGAGGAGGACATGTGATATTTGCTAATAGGACTTCTCTGGCTTAACTTATGATATCTAAAAAGACTGTGGGAAGGGCTACTCCAGTTTCTGGCAGGAAAAAAAATGCATTTCACTAGGATCTTAAAAATAGATGAAAAAGAAACAGTACTAGGTCAAACTAGAATTTTAAAATGATTTACAGGATGGTAAATCATTGTGATCTTATATCCACGCAGCTTTCACCAACTGTACTTGTAATCCAAATTGTACTTTTTTTCTTAAATACATTTTAATTTCTGTCTCTTACTTGGAGAGGCTTGTACCAGAATGGTAGCTCAGAACAACATCTGAAAATGTGCTGACTGGTACACCAAAGAATAACTTCATAATTTATCTTCCCTTGCCTTATAATATGGAGCACATGATGACAATAAACAAGAGTTTCAGATCAGCTGATAAAGTGACTCTCTCTGAATCATGAACTGCCTGAAAAGCAACTACAGAATCCAAAGATGAATCAAGGAATTTCTCCCAGTGACAAGTCTGTCCCCAGTGTCAGGTCAGTAGACAAATGCCTCACTGTGACCCTTGTACACTGGGAAAACAATGTATGGCCAAAAGTAATAATACTTAGATAGGTCTTTAAGAAAAAAAGAAAAATATTTTAGAAAACAACAGGAAAAAAAGATTTCTCATGGAATGAGTTCCACTACAGTAAAGTTATCCCTCAAAGTGAAAATTTTGAAGATTTATTTTTCATCTCCTAAAACAAGTCACCTGAATACATGGTCTAAAACTTGAATCCAACCCAAATTTCAGCTTTAGAAATTGCTTAGTTCTGACTCCTTAACTCTCTTTGTGCATTATGAACTGGACATGGCTTTTACTACCTACAACTATCACTGAACAGCTGTTGTGCTTCACTCATTAAGAAAGCAAAGACACACATGTTCTCAACTCTGCCAGTTAGTGAAAAGATGAAGGTTTTCCCTCAGGTACTAAATGAGTCAGAGTGGATCATGGTTCAGCTGCCACACAAAGCAGAACACAAAGATAATTCCAGTGCCAAACACCCTTACATATGCATTAAGAACTAACTTACACATAGCTAGCAAAGCCTGTTTGGGAAAAGCATGGTCAAATTCAGTTTGCAGGTAGGATATGAAGCTGGGCCCCTACCCCTCCTGAAACTGCTGGTGGCTGCTGTCCTAGAGGTTAGTTGCTTTTAGGAATGACAGAAAATTATCCTGAAGCCGCAGCTGATATGCCACCTCAGCAAAGTCAGCTGTAGTACCACTAGCAAGATGCATATCACCTGAAAAGGTACAAAAGACCTACTAGGTACACTGAATGATGACTAGCCCTAGGAATGTATAACACAACATGGAATGTATTTGTTCATCATCATTTTTGAAACAAGAGAAAAGTTTCACAGTTCTATTGTATTTACATTCTCCTGCCACATTTGCATACCTCTAAAATAAATTCCTTCATGAGTTTATTATTCCGTGGGTCTAGAACATGCTGCCTCTGTTGTCAGAGCCCAGCAACTAACTACTAGGCTGGAGCCAAACACACACAAGCAGAATACACATATACTCACCCTCATAGAGGTTTCTCCACCATGGGGCTGTTGCAGCCTGAACACTTGAGCAACCATGTGTTCTGTAGTGGGGTGCAAGAGGATACGTCGGGAAGCCAGTCCCACCATAACATATCTGCCCATTGGAGACAGGCTCACAGAAATGGCATTGGGTCCTATGAAGAGAAGAGGGTTTATTTCTTTCATGGGTAGACATCCTGCCCTGTGTTTAATCCTCACAGCTTTTTCATTCATATACTGTATGCCATATTAATCTCATTCTTATCAGGGGTAGAGAACAAGGGGACCTGCAAAAGTTACAAATTTCCTAAGACATTTCCTTGTTGCAGGTGTTCTGTCACTAAGACAATGAAGTCCTTTAAGAAATGAAAAACTATTCTTTAGCAGCTCCCCCATACCAGCAGTGTACTTGTCCAGACCATATCACAAGCCTCTCTCCAGCAGTGCTGCATTTGTGGCTGGCTAGATGGCCAATCAAATGTTTCCTGTTGCTACAAATGCTCAAGCTATTGCATTTCTTACTGATGGCTGAAGTTCTGAGGTTCTCACACCCTCACCCACCCTGACTTGTTGCTGTATGCTTACCAAATCGCTTTGTGTAAAGCATCTCGCCCAAGTTGTGGGGTGCCAGAGAATATACAGCCAGTATTCCTTCATCAGGGAAGCCCCTCTGACTGCTGGGAATGAAGGCTGCCAGCAGCTGCCCATCAGCAGAGATATCACAGCTAGCATCATTGTAAATCTTGCAGTTTTGGACAAGCACATTCACAGAGGCTGCAAAGAAAGAAATGAATAGTGATTATAGTACTACGGTTGAACAGAATACAGTAAGATTTAAACTTAATGTTGGACAATGGACAGTACACACAAAAGGCACTCAAGACATTTAGTTTCCTCCAAAAGTTTATGAAATGTTAATACCCTGATTAATGTATAACTTGCTCCAAAACGGAGATAAGACACTGCAACGAGCCCAGGAAATTAAATTTACTCACCTCCTGAAGCCTTCAGCCAAGAAATAATAGCAATTGCACTTTATCAAATACTGCCCTTTGTTAAGCATAACAGCATCCTTTGCAAAGGACAGCACAGTTTAAACAAGTCTCAAATCATGACACTGACAAACTCCAGCAGCATTCTCATTAGAAACAGTACACCTTAATTCATTTCCCCTTCTCTTGTAGAGTGCCTTGTTCCTGCTCTTCTCATCTTCAATAAACAGGAGATGAGTGAAAAATTCCTCCCTCCAGATACAGACATTCATTTCTGACAGCTGATTTCTACACTCATCTTGGATAAAGTCAGTGAGAAAGGGCAGAAACTTCTCCAGCCAGTCCTCCATTTAATTATTCCAGTATTTGAGACACTCATACATACCAGTGAAGTAACTGTAGAGCAGCGTAGCGAGCAGCAATCCACAAAACAATAGTTTTATTTTAATCCCTGCTGGTAAGTTGCTGGGTGACCTCATTCATGTTTTCCCCTTCATACCTTGCACATGAAGACTACAAGCTCTAGTACAATGAGGTTCCAAGGCCTCTAAGATCCATCTAGACCAAGAGTTCAGTGGCACCTTGCTCAGACATGGCTGGAGTGATGTCCACTCTACCAGCCTAACCTAAACGTGCTTCAGTTTTTCAGGAGGTTTGAAGCTGAACCTGCATACAATATTTTTGGGACAGGGAAATTTCAGCTTCTAGTACTTTCAAACTCAAGAGTACAGAGATATAAAAAAATAATAGAAATAAAGTCCACATTTGCAATACAGAAAGTTTGTATGCTAGAAGATGGAACACCCACACCCACATGTTTGAAGCTAGAGCATCACGTGATTTCTACAGTCCAGAAATGATCTTCAGGTCATTTCTGAAAAACCATCAGACTATGCCTAGCCCAGAAGAGGCCTTAACATGTTCAGCTACAATTGCAAGCAAGTTTATGAAGGCACCTCTTAGTCTAGATCCCTTATTAGTTTAACAAGTAACAGTACCAAGAATGCTTTGTGCATATTTCTGAAAGTCCGAACTTGTAAATAAAATTAAGGCTGTAACTCAATACTTCGACAAATCCCACCCTTTGTTTCCAACACATGTGTACAAGAAAACTGCATCAGGGAACTGCTATGACAAATTACTGACAGTTGTCTAGATAAATTTTTAACCAGAACAATTTCCCAATCCAGTATACCCCATGGCTGCATAGATGCTTGCAGCAGCACAAAAAGTACTCATGAGAGGGAAGCAGACAGCACTGCCCTTCTTACAGCATTGCTGATTTAAAGCACTCACTGAACCTCCTCTTAAATTCTTCTGCTCTCAAAGACATTTCTCCTGGGAACTGCTTTCCTTTGTGGCTGAGTATCAACTTCTATCTACTGTTCCATTTAGGAAACTCTCATGAAAAAGAAGATGAGGATTAAAAGTGGACTACGTAATTACATTCTGTACCAAACCACCTACACCTGTACCCTAAATTTATTCCACCAATTTTTCAGTCTTGAAGCTGCTAAAAACAGTAATTTTCAGCCTAGTATAAACAGAAAGGTGCTGAACAGAAAAAGGTAAATAACTGTAGTCACTATCAAGGCTGCAATACCATTACATGAAATATACATGGGCCTTAAAGAACAGGTAGTTCAAAAGATGACAAAATTCTTGAGTGCTTAGTCTGAAGCTAGATTAACAGAAAGGCAAGAGAATCAAGATTAAAGACTATACTGCTTAATTTAAAAAAAGAAGACAGAATTAAAATGTACCCTTTAAAAAAAAATCTAGGCTTTATTTAAATACTCATTATGTCTCCACAAGAGAAGATGGGCATCAGCACAAGAACTGCAGTACTGTGAACTGCAGTGCTGTGAACCAGCTAAAGGATACATGACAACAGGTTGTACCATTGTAACCCCAGTCAAACTGGGAGGATTCCTGCTGAGTGACTCATTCCAAAACCAATCCTATTTATACTCTAGGAGCTCTAGGTTGTATTGACAATGGAGCTCTTGGTTGTGTTGACATTTCTAAACTTCTGCTTCACCCAGGAACTTGAAAACATGAGAGAATCAACTTTGGTTATTGCAGCAAAAGCTGAGCCATTACCCAGTGTAACAGCGAAAGTGACAGCAATCCCAAACTGCACTAGAGAGCACAATTCCAGAAGAAATATCAGTGCTGATACACAGCCTTGTGCTGAGACCACATGCAGGAGGCCCTGGGCACAGTTTGGGCCAGCCATGTTCAAAAGTGGTTAAACCATAAATGATAACATGTCCAGCAAAGAAGATGACTGGGGAAAATGAAACATGAATTTTATGTTCAAACAAAACACCAACACCAACCCTCCCAAAAAGGGAGGGGAGGAAATAGAATTGTATCTGTATTTTCAAAAACTACAGTAAGTGCCAGAAAAACATCAGTTTTCTACAAATAATGTTGAAAACTGACCACTATGCAGATAAGTGGGTAAAATAATTATTGAATTTGGACATCAAAAGGTTTCAAAAAAAGAACAAGATTCTAGAACAGTCTTTTCAATAGACATGAAAGGAGCAAAGAATTTAACCAATTAGATTTTAGGAACTACAGTATGTGCTTTCCTAAGGCAGCAGAGAGCTAGTCTGCTTGGATAAGGGGTCCTTGCTTATCAATTCCTTTGTAGTGGTACTCTAATCAGAAGTGTTCTAAAAAATTGGGAGGAAAAAATGGGGGAATGGGAACATACTGAAAAGGTTAGTATTGGAACTCTCACAGCCACAGGACTTTACTTAAAAGAGAGCCAAGCAAAAAGACAACAAACAGAGCAAATAAACAAAGCACACATGCAGAGCATTTGCTAAAGATACAGCTATGAAACATCCCCACCACCAACCCTGCAAAAAAAACTTTGATTACTGGAAAAAAACCCATAATCCAGTCCATTTCTTGGGGGTCTAAGAACTGTTCTTAGTCCTATTCTGCAAGATACAAATGTTTGTCCTGCACCTCTGGGGTCTGGTTGCATTTTCCATGAGATAGCCAAGGGTTTTCAATATTCCTAATTACTGTCATTTGATGCTCAATGCTCAATATTAGAAGTCACAATATCATAGACTTGCTTCCTCAGAGCACAGGTATGGGTGTCATTTAATCACAGGAGAGTTTAGAGCTGGAAGGGACCTTTAAGATCACATAGTTTCAACCCTCCTGCCACGGGCAGGGACACCTTTGATGAGATCAAGTTGCTCAGTGTCCCATCACACATTGCCTCGAACATTTCCAGGGGCATTCACAGCTTCTCTGGGCAACTTGTTTCTGTGTCTCACCACCCTCCAAGCAAAGAATTTGCTCCTAATATCCAACCTAAATCTTCCCTGGTTAACATCGTTCTCCCTTGTCCTATCATTATCTGCCCAAACAAAAAGTCTCTCTCCACTTTTTTTTCCTAAGATCCATTTAAGTCCCGAAAGTCTGCCTGAAGCCTTCTCTTCTCCAGGTTAAACAAAACCAGCTCTCTCAGCCTGTCTTCACAGTAGAGGTTCTGCAGCCTTCTGATCATTTTCCTGGCCCTCCTGTGGATTTGCTCCAGCACATCCAGGGACAGATCCTAAACAGGACCTATTTAGCCCAGCAACCAATCTGTCCTAATGAACTCCTGCTTTTCAAAGAGGTACAAGAAGTTTTAGAGAGGAAAAATACTGATTTCTATCTAACTAGTGAAAAATCAGTCTATATAATCCATGTTTTTCTCAGCTCTTAAAGTTTGGTTTTGTTTTGTAATCCAATGAAAACTTGGACATTCCTAAGATAAAATCCCACTTTTTTTTGCAAGGTAAGAAATGTTTATATTCTGTACCATTTACAGATTTGGGGATATTGCCATATTTTGTACATATCCTTACAGTTCCATGGCTATTCTTTTCATTTCCAGGTCTCTAATTCTCTTCCTCATCTAGGATTTACTCTATGTCTTTTTAAAACAATGTTGTGTTTGGATCACCAGTCACCCAGAGTCAATCATATAGCACACGTTCACTCATTTTCTATCTACAGGATTTCCCCCCACACACACTGCTCCTTTTCCAGCACAGAGGTTTTTGGTGAGCAGTCCACAATGAAGACCAACATGAATGGGTATCATCCTGTTTTTAAAGTTTGCTGCATATGCTCAATGTCTCTTAGCAAAATATAATACATGAGCCCTCCTGCTAAAAGAGAGCTATATTTCCCCCTTGATGTGTGCTGGGAACATAAAAAATTAGAGATGCAAGTTGTGCTTAACAGGAAAGAGTGCATTTATTTGTCTTTCATTACCTGATTCACACTGGCATTATAGTTCTCTGCTTTGCCCTCAATTACGAAGGATGAGGACTCAGGTAGCACCTACACCTCTGGAAGTAAGAGAGCCTACTGTGCAAGCAGAAAAAGTCTAAGCGTGACAGGTGGAAATCTCAGCAAGGTTCCATTTTAAGGACAGCATTTACGAGGTTCTCAAGAGACGAGAAAGATAAACATGCCCATGCATTCAACAAAGCCAGAGGCTATTTGATTACTTTGAGCCTGTGGCCTGATATTTGAAGATGAAGCCAATAAGGAAGATTTTAGGGGAAAAATTATTGCTATTTTTGGAAAACTACTGCAAGAAGACTGCCCTTTCATCTCCTGTTTTCTTTTGTTGTTAATGCAACCACAGAACTGACAAAAAAGATCAAAAGAAACATCAGAGAACAAATTAATCAAGCTGTTGTGCCAACTTGGACATTAATTATGCTTGAAGCTGGGGAAGGCCTGGCATGCCAGCAGCAGTAGCACTGTCTGCCAAAGGAAAACTGCTGGACACACCATCCGCTCCTAGCCACCCTCAGAGATGGCACTCTCTTAACAGCTGCTCCTATTTAAAATTTTGTTTAATATTTCTTTTTTCTTCTACTGTTACTCTGCATTCCACTGTGGATCAGTAACTATTGATCAAATTACCTTCCTCAAGACCCAAGCAGTGTTAGAATAGGATGAACTCCAGATTCCTAAACGAGACCAGTTCAACACTAGAAATTGGCAAGAAACTGAATTTATGAGCAGTGACTAGCATGAGAGAAACTACATAAAAAATATAAACAAGAGAGAAAGCCTTCAAATATTTTATTATGAAAAGCCTATATTTTACACTTAGTTGCAGGAATTTTAAGGATATGCCACACTCACTAGAAGAATATTAAATAAATGCAGAAATAGCAGTGTCTCTGCTGTCAAATAAATTCTCCGCCCCAATGCTGATATGACTGACAGTTTCAATATAAGACCGGGTCATGTTTATTTCAGAGCTATTAAAAGCAAACCTGGCAAAAGGAGAGAAGAAATCTGAAGCTATCTTGTTCCATTTTTGCAATTAACAGAGAAAGACAGGGCTGACACTAAAATTCCACAAGTCCCTGCACAGCCATTTTCCCAGGACTGCCAGGATCTGCTTTTGTGTGCTCTTGCTGGACTGAGCCTCAGGGAGGTTGGTGCAGAGCCACATCCTGAGCCCAAGGCTTCCAAGGGTGCTGGGGCCCAGACACTGAGATCACAGGACTGCACTAATCACGCTGCTGTCACTTACTCAGATGCATCCGCTTCAGTGGAAAACATCCTACTTCCAAGCTATCTTTTCTTTGTTTAATTGTTACAGGAAGAAGAGCTGCTCAGAGATGGAGGTTGGCCACAGAGTCATTGCTTTGATGGAGAGAGGAGTTGGCAGGCAGTCCCAAACTTCAGCTGCATCATTTCATCTGCCTGAACTCCAAACCAGTTGTGGCTTAAGCCAGTCCCAGGAGGTGCAATAGACCCCTCTGTGTAAGCAGACTATCTCACAGGACCACCTCTGATTTATAGGAAACAATGGGAGGAAAAAGAGGAGCTACTGAGATCACATACCTTACCAGGAAAATAGTTTATTTCCAATATCATGAAGAATCACAAAAAATTCATCAAATCCACTGCTCCACTGTTACTCATTTGAGAATACGAGAATCATGAACATTCTGAGTTGGAAGGGACCCAAAAGCCCAACTCTGAAGTGAGTGGCCCATATGGGGATTGAACCCACAAGACTGATGTTCTTAGCACCATGCTCTCCTAAGTCATGCACCTTGGCAAACTTGCAGCTTGCCTTTGTTCTGTGCCTAGGCAAGCTTGGCAAATACCTGGTTTAGTATAAACACAGCTGCTGCATCTTCATACATCCCTACTACACCCTGGCAGAAGGAGATAAAGTTAACAGACTAGAAATGCCAGGACTAGGCTTGGCATATAAAAGAAGAGTAAAAATGAACATTTCCAAATGGTCATAAGACAAAATGGACAAGCCAAAAACAATGAAGCACAGCATGGGGAGTCAGAAGGGCTGGGGATGGACTTGTAGCTGGAATGTGGCCCACAAGAAGGACACAATGACAACAGAAACCATACCAAATTTCCAGCTAATTGGAAGCTTTTTCAGAATAAAAGCATCCTGGTAGGTGAAATGGAGAAGATTGAAACAATGATGTATTGAGCAGCAGATGGTTCCTAATTTCTATGGAATTTTATAAATTACAAACAAACATCTTATGTTGGGTTTTCTTTTTGTTTGTTTCTTTTTAATTAACAGCCTTCTCCTCAGCAGCCTGATGAGGCAAAAAAAAAAAGCTATGAGCAACTGAAGCATTCTTCAACCACTCTACACCTGGCAGAGAAGTCCCAAAGAATTTAAGTTGCTTTCCCCTCTGATTTCATCTTTGTGCTCTTCCAGAGTCTGACAGGACCTCCAAAAATATTGCCACCATGTGGCAAAACTTTGCCTTGTGCACCAACCCTTACAGGAAATGTGGAGGGACATGGTCCAGATGGGTGATCCAAACTGTCTAAAGGGATCTTCCACACCACAGAACATCGCACCCAGTGTACAAATTGGGGGAGTTTGCTGGAAGGGGCTAATCGCTGTTTGGCAATGGGATGGGCACTGGTCAGTGGGTGGCGAGTTGTGCATCATTTATGTTTCTTGGGTTTTATTCCCTGCCCCACTTCTCCTCTCTCTCCTCTCACCCCTTCTTTTCATTACTACTGTTGCTATTGTTATTATTAACTTTATTTCAATTATTAAATTGTTTTTATTTCAACCCTCGAGTTTTACCTTTTTCTGCTTGTCCTCCCTATCCTGAGGGGGTGGGAAGGAAGTAAGGAAGTGGCTGCATGGCGCTAAACCCTGACAGCCAGACTGGATGAAGCTTTGAACAAGCTGATGTGTTGACAGATGTTTCTGTTCACAGAAGGGGAGGTGAATGAGATAATGTTTAAAACTCCATTCCAGACAAAATTATTCTTGATTCTGTGATTTTGATTCTCTGCATCTCTCCTACTGCAGTGTCACTATACACTCCTTTTGTGGGTTCTTTAAGCAGCAGGACACTACCCCACAGAGACATCTTTGTCAGATATGCAATTTCTGGAAATGCAGAACACACAGATCTGGGACTGAGAGATTTCTTCCCAATTCATTTTAGTGACTACCTGTGAAAGCAGAAATCTTTCTCAAAACAGAACCCCTGTTCTCCCTAAAAAAGTCAGTCCCTTAAAGTAGAATCCAATCTGCTTTTGCTGAGAAATCAAGCAGTGAGTTGCACATATGCACAGAGATGGCCTAAGTTAAATAGCACTTGCACAAAGAAACATTCATGAATATCTAACTCCTATCTTCATCCCAGGCTGCCACAAACATTTCTGCAGCTGTGCAACAAGCTATATAAGGATCACATTCTGGGTTAAAAATAGCCTTTCTAGTCAAGTTAGTTTTAGCCCTGAAAATGTCATTCTTTGATCAGCTGACCACAAGTATCAAACATGCTTGTGCCTGCATAAGGAAGTCTTTTCCAACATGAGAGCTAGTTTATGCCACAGAACACATGTGAAACTGTGGTCTAATTTTCACAAAATGAATGAGAAAATAAATGAAATCAGCAATATTGCTCAGATTCCTGATACAAAAATAGCTTTTGCCTGAGAAACAGGACTAATCACTGCTTTTGCAAATGACTAGAAGGTACATCTACTTCCCTGAGCTTGTAACACCATGGTAAGTAACAGACTAGGGTGCTGATTCCCAAAATGTAATGCAGCACTTTAACACACACTGATGTAACTTAGAGAAATCACGAACAGTTCATTAGCAGGTTCTAATTTAAAGGTATAAAGACAATATTTCCCTAGGAACTCGTTAGTAAGAGACTGAAGACATTGAATACAGAATTCTAAGAGAACGGCACATGCCCATGAAAAGGTTCACAAAAAATAAACTATATACACATGGATTTGCTGATTGCAAGAACACACAAGGTAGATAGAGTGGGAACATCTCTACAAGCTTTTAGTCAACTTCCTTGAAAGACTAAGCATTTTACAGTTCCCAATGCAATATGACAATGGCACATGCCCATGAAAAGGCTCACAAAAAACAAACTCTATATACACAGGGATTTGCTGATTGCAAGAACACACAAGGTAGATAGAGTGGGAACATCTCTACAAGCTTTTAGTCAACTTCCTTGAAAGACTAAGCATTTTACAGTTCCCAATGCAATATGACAAACAAGACCTGCAACACACAGCTGCCTTTGAAAGATCCTGGAGCTTACCCTAGCTCTGATTAGCATAGACTTAAAATAAGGCCCTGGTGTCTTTTCCAACTTACCATTGCTGATTTCAGGCAAATCAAACTTAGTGAAGTCCCACCACTGGAGCCGGTAGGTGGTGTTGGCAATGTTGCTGGCCACAGCTGACTGTCCATCCCCAATCACAGCACCTACAGAAAAGGGGGAAATAATTAGCAATTTAACCTCTACAAGAATAACCAGGAAAAAAACCTGGGGAGACAAAACCATAGAAAACCTTTCAAAATCCAATAGTCAAAACTCTAGATTCTTAAAGAAACCTTATTTACAGAAATGGCAGCACGTCCTCAGTAAGCCACAGAGAACAGGAAATTAACAGGAAAACATCTCCCTGAAACACATTTCTGAAAGAAAATAAAGTTGATAAGAGATAAGACTTGCCCAGGAATACAAGGCAAAATCCTAATCAATTCATTTGGTGCAAATGCATTCTACTTATCAACAGTAGTGAAGCTGTATTTTCACAGACCCAAAATTGCCTAGTACAGCTATAAAGGCATACCAGAATACAAACTGAGGAATAGCATTGCCCTGGGAAATTACACACATTTGTGGACATAATCACTGCTAATCACTGCTCCTATTGTAAACTTCAGTCAGAAGATACAGGCTGCTTACAGTATTTGTCGCATAGTAAGGGTTGTAACAAAATATGGGCCTGGAAAACCCAGGAGCTGGCCCTTTGCTGCTTTGTGTGGCCCAGCCTACAGCAGGCAAAGGCTGCTCTGACTCCAGGCAAACATCATGACCCTTGCTAACTACCCAAGGATTTGGGCTGCAGTCTAAAAATCAGATGGCTAAGCATAATTCTTCAGAAACTATCATAAAGAACCTGTATTTCCCAGCACAAAGGAACAGCCACTGGTTACTCAAGTCGGCACACATTTGAGAAAGCTGAGATTCATTAAATGGGATTCCCAGGGAGACAAACAGCGACAAGAGACACTTCATCCATAGTAGTATTACAGTCAAAACTGTCATGCTATTTGCAGTCTCTAAGGCCCTCATGGACAGGCAGCCCATGTCCTACACACACATCCTGGCAACCACAGAAATTCAGCATAATACAATTTGATAAGGCAGAGCAAAGCAAGATCACTCCCAAGCACAAATAACTACAAGGAAAGCCTCCAGTGTCTACACAGTCTGGATTTCAGCATCTCCCCTCTCCAGTGGGATGTACACAGCAAAGTCAGTGCCTTCACTCTGGAAGGGTTGGCTCAGGACTTTGCTGCCACAGCAGCAGTAATAGAAGAGACTTTGATAACTCTGTCAAGACACCTGTGCAGAGTTAAGAGCTTGCTAACTGCTAGTAAGTTAAACTGGTGTGGAGGAAGATGGAGAGAATAGGATCGCTGGATAGTTATTTTTCTTATAAATCCCAAAAGACCTCTCAGACACGGGAAAAGAAAGAAAGAAACCCAAAATACCTAAACACACAAACACACCAACAGGTTTTTTGCTTTCTCAGCAAAGCAAATAAAAAGGTGGGCAGGGCAAAGTAAGTAAGTATATTCTAAACTGGTGCTGATAAATAAATACACCAAGAAAGCTGCTTGAGTCCTGATTTTTGCTTCTAGGGAAAGCTCAGAAATATACCAAGAACAAGACTTCTGAGCAAACAGCTTTACACTGTGCACTCTGTCAGGCCTCCAGCAATCAACCAGCCTCCATTGTACATCTGCTCCATCTCTGTACCTGCCTCTATCAGACGTGCATGGATCACTTGGAAAGCAGAATTAAAAACATTTCCATTGCTGTAACATATGCCCAAGGCCTTGTTTTCTATATCCCTCAAAACAAAGGGCTCCTCTGAAGAGAAGATATGCACTGGAGAAAGCAGATTCAATGAATTAATGAAATTATACTTGGCAACCAGAAGTAGGACAATTAAATTCTATGTTGCTTCATCTTTAAAAGTCTTCAACACTGGAAGTCTGGATTTGGTACACAAAGGCAGCTCTTCTGCTGTCATGCCTTTAGCCCTAAGGAAGGGAAGAGAAAAACAGGTGCTCTACAAATGTGAAGCAGTGGGACTTCCTGCAGGGAAACAGTAACTCACAGCACAAGCAAGGTAGCAGCTGCCTTATAGGACTGAGCCAAGGAAAACACTCTGTGAAGACAGGCAACAGAAGTTCTACTGAGGGCACATAATTCCAGAATATTGATCTTATCACAGATGACCGTTACAAAATTACATCACCTGTTTTGCAATGAGAACAGCCTTCATAGGTGTAAAAAGCAATATATTAAATGGAGAAGAACATACCTTAGGAGAACAATCATGCTCTCCCTCTACACCAGAGAAGCTTAGCAAAATCACTAACTGCTCCAGAAACAGTGAATTCATCTGGCTTATACAATTGCTGCACCTACTGCTAAAAGTATCATAAAAAGCAGCTGGCAAGATTTGATTTTTTTTCTGTAGAATTTCTCATCTTTGCATCCTTTTCCCTATAAGGTGAAGAGGATGCAAGGTTTAAATTAACACCATAGCTAGCCTTAAAGTTATGGTGTTCATTTGAACCTTGCATCCTCTTCACCTCCAAAGGCAGTCACATCATATGTAGAGAAATTAACAACGGAAAAAAGCAGCGCTGCCCCATCTACAGGACAGCCCCACACAAATTTCAGAGCCAGCACAAGCTATCAAGTAATGCTAATGCTTCAGGTAACAGATACCTTTATCAAAAAGGTTAGGACACAGGCTCTTAGTGTGAAAGGTCATGTTGAGAAAAATTTGGTCCATTTCTCGAAGGCTAAAAACCAGTGTAACTAACATTAATCAGAAATCCATGATCTACATCTTTTATTAAGTAATTATCTCTACTTAAACTAATTATGTAATTGAGGAGTGCAATCATTAAATTATATCTACATACATATAACAAAGTGGAATAACATTTGTATCACAAGTCCTGCCAGATGCCTCCCACATGCACGCATGCACTGTCCTACAGTAAAGATGATTAAAAGCATGTAGACATCTCAGACAATGAATTAAGGGAGGAAAACACCCCCTAGCACAGAAACATGCTATCCTAACCTGTGTTGTCTTCTTTGGCTTATGGGAAACATTTTAGACTACAGTTGGAAGACTCAGGAAAGTTAAAATCCGCACTAGAGAGCTTTTGTTCACCATGCAGCATGAGAACTCATTCTCAGCTGGCTTTGCCCAGTCAGGGTTTCAGTCTGGATGAGAGGAGAAGGTGCTGTTGCTTGTCAAGTACATGTAACCTAGAGGCAAACAAGACACTATAGCTTCTTAAATTTGGGCAGCAACAGATCAGCTCTTACAAGGAGCTGTCCTCACCAAGCACCTGACAGTCCTGATTCCTGGGTCTTCCACTGTTTGATGGGATCACAAGTGACTGCAGTGGGTACCCAAAGGTCTTGGGCTTGTCATCCTCATGAACAGAATGACCTTTTTCTGCAGAGATAATGTAGATTTCAAAATGCTGAAATCCAAAGCAAGGGCCAATTGAAATGCAGTGAATGTAGGTTTGATTGGCAGCTTTCCTGCGTCTGTCTATCACTGCGTAATAAACACTGGATGATGGCAGGAATGAAGATAAATGCTTTCAGCAGCCCCCCTTTTTCCCTCCACCACCCTGAACTCCATCCACCCCCACTCAGCACATGACAAAAGAGTTTAAAGAGTTGGGGGGGAAGAAAGTCTTAACAAAGACTTAAATAAAAAAATCCTCAAATCTTTTCTTATAGGCCACCTACACGTGACAGATATTTATCCATCAGTCTCAACCTCCTCAGAGGATCCAACGTATCTTGGCATATGGAGAAATGAACCTTTGCCAGTCAACTATTGCTCATTTATGAATCAAGCCATGCAAGCCAATGTCTGAGTTCAGACTGAAAGGGAAAAAAGGGGTGCAAAACCAGTTCCCTTGGCACTCCATAAGTGAAAAGCAGGCTAACTTCAGACTACTACTATCACACTTTCAGAAGAACAACTAATATTCTAGAGCTACACAGGCTTTGGGGTACGTGTTTTAGGAACATGAAACATCTACATAGCATGGGAATTACTTTTCCATTTATTTCACAGAAACCAGAGTTCAAATTTTTTTCTAGGCTAGATCCTTTACCCTTAATTTGTTAGGGTCTGGCAGGTTCCCTCATAATAAGAGAAAAATTTATTATGATGCTTACAGATAAGCTTGAGGAAGCTGGAGAAACCCCTTAGCTAATTTGTGACTCAGTTTGAGGGAGTGATTAGACCCTGGTATAAAATTCCCCCTAGATTAGTACTTGAATCTCAAAGCATGAGTACCTTTGAAAAGTAATTACCTCTTTATGAAACCCTTTGCAACTGTAGCTGATACTGGGGTAATCTATACTTGTAGAAAGGATCTGTCAGAATTGATGGCTTTTACATTTACTTATTCTAGTTTACTCCAATCCAGGCTCCAGGAAGTCCAAAACACAGAACAAATCTATTTGACAAACCGAGGATAAGACTCTCTGCTGCAAGAATACACCAGATTCTCTCAACCTGTTCTGAAACAATTTGAATTCAGGCAAAACGATTACTAAAGTCTAGTGGAGATGCAACAGGTTCTTATACATTTCCAATCCTCAAGTATTTTACGGGACAGTCTAGTTGCCTTTGAAGTGGATGAGCTAACTATCTCAAATGGGGCTAATGCTGTAGAAACAGTATGCAGAGCAACCTAGTATTTTCAACCATTTCTTTTGCTTGTTCTTCAATGTACAAGCAAGCTGTAAATAGGAAATGGGCAAAATTATTTTCATGAATGGATGCACAGTATGCTACTAAGAGTAGTTCAGCATACGCTAAGCACTGAAAGGATCTTAGATTCAACATTAACTGAGAAAGCCTCTAAGAGGTCTATGCTCTCTGAAGGCTGAACCTTCAAAAGGCTATTATGTTTTCTTTATTCCAGATGTATAAAATAAGAAGAAACGTCATTTCCTATTCATGTTCATTCCTACTGCAAAATTTCCTTTTAAAAGGGGCAATGCTTAGCATGCTGAATTCCACAGACCTGTCAGCTATGGGAATTGGAGCAGGGCTCAGCTGTAGGTAAGTGAAGATGACCATCCTAATAGGAGCCCCTCAAGTGCCCAAGGGGTCTATTTACATTGAAAACAATGCAAACATCATACAGGAAAGGGAATTTTTCAGCCACAAATTTTAGACATCAAAAGGAAATTAGTTAATTTGCAACAAACACAAACAATAAAAGAACAGATGCCTGGCCAAAAGCCTCACCCCAAAAAGAGTCATGATGGCTCACTGACATCTTACCTTCCTATATGTTATTTCTTTGTCTGATCATCTAACAATTAATAGACAAACGTGTCTAGTAAGCATTTGTCTTTGATGGTAGAGTCCAGTTTTCCCTCAGGGAAACCAGAAGACATTAAGATCCTTTTCAAATGCATCCCCTCTTATCTGTATTGCTTGCATCTCATCAAGCAAGCTGGAAATTCTTCTTCTTCTTAAGAGAATTCACACTCTGTTGCTGTTCACTATAGATTCCCCTGCTCATGTCACCCTGCTACACAAGAAAGTTGGAAAATCTGATACGCAACAGCAGAGACAGTTTCCTGAAAGAGCAAAAGTTGAGCCAATAGCATTTGCAGAGCATTGAGATGAGGAAAATTCTGTACTCTGTGAAAAATAAATTCTCTTATTACAGCCTTTGCATATACACATTGGAGTAAGCAAATGTCTCTGTTTAGGAAGATCTCATCCTACTCTGGGTGATGAATAACGAACAAGCAGTTTCATTTCCTTGCTGTAGTTACATCAAACCTCTCAGCTTCTGGTAGCAACAGATCGTGGCCTAAGTCTCCTAGCCGACAAGAACTTTCTCCAACCACCCAATATGCACCACTGAACAGAAAAACCCCAAACAAACTGTGAGGAATACACAGAATTCCTGCCTTCTACCTCCCACATCTCTACCAATCAGCACCTCAAGTACAGCACTGCCACAATAAAAGACTGACAGGATTTACACAGTATCTGCACGCTACCTTTTATCTGCAAGATGCCATAAAAGAAAAAAAATCTCTTATGCCATAAAAGAAAAAAAAAGGAAAAAACTTCTCCAAAACACCACAAAACAGAGAGAAATACCATCTGAATCATGGGCAGGCCAGAGTATTACTTACACATCACCTTAGTGCTAGAAAGGAGAAGGAATGAATGAGACGAGTGAGATCTTGATTTTGGCAAGCAGTCACTGAACAGAAAGTAACAGTTGTATGTTGTTAATGATACATAATTATTTCACTCATGCACAGTTTGCAAGTTTATTCTTGCAGGGTACTAAGGGCAATTCAACAGAGAACTGAAAATCCTACTTGCCAAAGAAGCAGAGCTCTAAGTCTTAGTGATGCTCTTACATCTGTACAACTCAAGTGAAGCTGTTAAATGCCACTTTCTTCTTTATGAGAAAATCCTTAAGGACTGTTTAGGTTCAGCTATTTGTGTTCTCATTAGTCATTTATGATGCTTTTACCTGCAGTGGATGGGAAGTTCCCTGGGAAGGCTCCACTACACTATTTCTTTACACCATGTAACAGCAGGCACACATACACATTTAAAGGAGCAAACTACCAGTTGTTTAGGGACCATTATGAAACTCCTGGAATTCTGATGCTGGATACAGTACTGGAATGGCATGTAAAGAGATGCAGGTGCTCCATGAAGCCCTCAAGTAAAAATAAATGTCATGGGTCTAGATAAGTAAAAAGAAATCTTTCAGCAAATTGAGATGATGTGGCATTGAAAGGGTTTCGCAGGAAGACATTATGGATATAAAAGAAACACACCTGTTACCCTTAGCTGAAACAATTTGCAAGCTGTTTGAGAAGTGGGTGGTCAAACAAGCTCTCTTTTTTTTTCATTTAGGCCCCTTGCTGGGAAGGGTAGTCAAAGCTGGAGTCTTCCTATCAGCAAACTGCTGGAGCTGCTAAACTTGTTTTGAGATGCCTTCTTTATTTCCATGCGATAGCGGCATGTGTTAAAAGCATGCCTCACACTACCATATGATTCAGGCAGTAAAACATGTTTCCTTCAGTATAGCCTTTTAGGGAAAAGATTCAAGCACTAAAAATATATTCCAATCTGCATTTCATTTAACTAATGTTTTGGTTTGACCTCTTCTGCATACTTGCAGCCTTTTATACGATTTGTCTGTATGCATTTAAGAACCCCTAACATAAAACAATGAGTAAATGGTTGGAGAAAGAGATTTGCACTTTCTTCATAATTTCTATTACAAAATTCTCTGATACTTAAGAAATCAGCTGTAGAGCCATCAAGCTACTGCCCAGGAATGGGAGTCTGAAATCTACTAACTGGAAAATACTGGAGAAATAAAGACAATCTTTATCTTGTCAGTGTGAGAAGAAACAATAATTTGGGTTACAGGCATTTCTGCATCTGGAGGTCCACATCAATTTACTAAAAAAGCAGTAAGATAATACATTTGAAATCTGCTCCAAAGCAACTGATTCTGCAAAGGAAAAAGGGTTTTAAAAATTAATGGAGGGCAGGGTGGGGGGAGTAGTAAATGAGTCCAAGACATGCTGCTAGATGAAAAGGCAGAAGAGAGGTGAACTCTGCAGTCTCTAAAGAAATGTGTATTCACTTCCTTCACCTATGAACCCACACATGCAGGCATGTTCAGACCCCTGCTTCCTTGTAAACTTCCAGAAATAGTAGGTGACTCTCCAAATCAAAATGCCATATCTCTCCTTCCAGAATTCAGTGAAATCCCTGGTAATGTGAACTGGGAAGGTCTCAATAGCTAATGTGTGGTCTGTGTGTCTGGGGTTCCTCCCTCTGCTTATTCTGCAACTCGTGATGCCTCTGCCCTCTCCCATCACTAAGTCCCTTGCACCATTACCAAGCCTGTCATTAAATGCTTTTGGAAGTCCGCTTTTTAACCTTCACATCTGTGTTTATTCTCTGCACAAAACCAGAGTGGAATCTGTGCCTGGCAGGCATTTCCTTTTGTAAAACTCCTTCTTCTTTCCTTTTCTGACTTTTCAGAGCATGAAATGTGCCTGCTAATCCTAATTGCCGCAGATGGAGAGTCTCGCAGAGCCCAGACAAAGGGGGCATCCTTCCACCAAGCAGCTGTGAGCAGGCACCAGACTCTTTAAATTCTCCAGTTTCCAGAGCTCCCATCTCAGTTTCTCACATTTCTGAAGAACACAAGGACAAATTTCCACAAGTAGCTATGCTGTGAAAGGGGGACTTGCCTTCCAAGACTTACCCTCTCCTGCCTAAATGGCCCTCCAGCACAAGAGCACACCCGAGCTTACTGTGTGACCTGACGCAGGGTGGCCAGTCCTCAAATATCACTACTGTATGTCAAAGAAAAATGCAAAATGTCTGGGTTTTGCATTTGCCTGTCTATATCCCAACATCAGCTCT
Organism: Passer montanus; assembly: GCF_014805655.1. Taxonomy (NCBI): domain Eukaryota; kingdom Metazoa; phylum Chordata; class Aves; order Passeriformes; family Passeridae; genus Passer; species Passer montanus. The sequence goes on from NW_024365381.1 coordinate 13,176,493, forward strand.
CTTATCAAAGAAAAACTCTGTAAGGTCCCACTGGCACACCCACACAGCTGGCCTTTCCATGAGCAGCATCTCGGCCAGTAACAGAGGCACTGAGAAACTCAATCAGTATGGGATTAAGACATTTTTGCTGCCAACAGTCATTGAAGAAGTTATCTTTCTAGCTTAGCAGTGTCTGGACTCAGAGGAATATTTCTAGGGCAGCAACAAAAAATTACTTCAGAGGGTTGCTGCCACCTAACCAGAATATCCTTACCACCCAAGGCTAATGCTTGGCTCCTCCACAGTTGCCACATCACACAGTCTATGAGGTCTGCTGCAGTTCACTCATCTAACACAGATGTTAACATGATCCAGAGTTGCCAAAACTGCTGTATATAGTTTAAGATAATTGAGAGGTCTTGCAATTTCTGGTTACTGAGACTGTGTGCCAAGACCATTGCCATCTCTAGCGCATATTCCACTCAGGTTATACTTTATCTATCAATTCCATTGTTTGTTAGGGTGGCCACAGTTTTAGTTCGCACTAAGTAATTCCCCTTCCTCAAATAATGTTGCAACAGAATTCCCATCTTAACCAATATAGCTACACCAATAGACAGATGTAGAATAGACATAAAAATAAGTCAAACTGCTTTCCACAGAAAAGCCTTTTCCATTGTGAGTGTGCATTTTAACTACATTAAATCCTATTAATCCAAACAAATCAGCAAGCCAAATTCCAGCTACCGCCTCTGCAGCTCTTAGTGCAAGAATGTGTGCTTAGCACAACTTGAAATGTCCATGTCTTATACCAAAACACCCATCTGCAGTTGAGAGAAAACCTCAGCAATGTCTTTGTAGAACACCTGCAAGCCTTATCAACAACCACATTGCAAAAATACAAACTTTCACTAATTCAAGAGGCAGTATGTTCCCTGGAAAGGTTTGAATTCTGCAGGTTTAACTGTGTATCAGTACAACAATAAGCTTCCACACTGGAACCACTTTTCATTGTAGAAATAGCAGTACATAGTATTAATAGACGTGCCAAGCACAAAAACACATTCAAAGGCTTGTACTTGCCAGCGAATGGAAGACTTGCAAAAGTTATTACTACCCTTAAACATATTTCAGGACTGCTGCATTACAGCACCAGCCCTGTGCACCCCAACTTGTAATGAAAACGTTGTGTCAGTTTAGTGACACAGACTGAATCTGCACAATCAGAGCACTAGCTAAACATGCTCAGTGGTGGATTTTCACAGGAATAAGATCCTGTGAGCAGGACACATCCCAAAGTATCGCCAGTCTAAAGAGCAAGAAGAAGAGAAGGCAGGACAGGAACTGGAAAGTAAGCAGACAGACTTGCTGCTAGCTGGGGAAAGCAGAGAACACACACAGACAAAAGAAAGCAGAAAATGAGCAAGCTGAGAAAATGCAAAATCTAACAGTAGTTTTACTCATGTGAAGACAGATTACATTTAAAGCATGGTGAGATGGAAAGGAGGAAGCCCAGGCTGGAAAAATGTAATGGGGAGACCACATTATTCCAACTGAAACAGAACAAAGTAAAAGAAACCTGCAGCAAATAAAGTACTTCACTATCACAATGTTCTGAACACTTTCTCATGGAAGAAGTTTCGAGGGTGGCTTGGCATGATGTAGATGACAGCAATAGAAACAAGACTCATTCCTTATTGCCACGAGCTTTAATGCACAAAGCAGGTGGCTGCACCCCAGCAGGTGTGCAGGCATCTCTGTTTGAAGCCAGGGCAGAGACTCAGGCTCAATGGGTGACCCAGATCCCAGAGTACGCAGAGCGGGACTGACACAGCATGTTAGTCCACAACTTGACAGACCATGTATAACAATCTGGAAGTAACCACGCAACATTTGGAACAGTGACACAGCATCAGGACTCCCAGAAGTCAGGACTCCACCAAGAAGTCTGGCCAAACCCATAACCTTTCAGTGTCGTCTGTAAAATCGGTGCCACAGCTCAGCTCACCACAGACAAGTCCAACCCACTGCAATTACACAACTGACTCCAAGATTAAAGGAGACTACCACTCTATTCCATTGTTTTTAAAAAGCATTAAAAGGCAAACTCAAAGCCACATCCAGAAAAACTAAGGCGGCAGAAGTACTTAGATACACAGCATGCAGGTCTTGCACTGCACAATGAATGGATACTTAGATGGGTTTTATTTCTTTTTTTAGGGCAGTCTTGACCTTAATCCATTGTGAACAAACTCATAATGCATCCAGAGGGTCCAAAGTAGACCTCCCCAAGAAGCTGCTGTACAAAATAACCACCACAGCTACTCCATACAGCATTTACAAACAAAAGTGGAGGGAAATTTCATATGATGAAAATAGGGCAATGACAATTTACTGGTTTACAGTAAAATTTTCAATTATACACAATCAAGATTTGGAGCAAGCCATGCTTTACTGGAGGGTAGAGGTCACAAACTAAAAAGGGACTGTGGTAAAATGTTCCAGGATCTCACCCCCACAGCAGCAGCCAGAGGTCCAGCTCCTACCAGATCAAAGAACCAGCACTCGTACATTCTAGAAGATGATGAACACTCCAAGCCAGCCTCTCAGTCCTAGGATTCAGTGTAAAATTACAGTTCCAAATGACAATTTTATTAGGCTTCACAAGTAATAAGACAGCAGAAGTTAAGCAGTAGCTCACTAAAATCACAGGAGTGATCAGGGAGACTGACATCCACTTACAGCTAGTTTCTTTGCAAGCAGAGAAGCTATGACAAGCCTTTGCCTTCAGCTTTCCTTGTTTCTTTTGTCAACAGACACACAGGTATCCATAAGGGTTTTTCTATGGAGCCTCATCAGCCAAGCTGGACCAGGAAAATACAGAAACACACTCCCCTTGCATAACTTACATACCTTTCACATACAGAATCCAATAAAGACCTCAGCAAAATGCTTTCTCACCTTACCTTTCAAAATCTTTGTAAATCTGCTCACATCATCTGGCCTGTGAGATCTTTCTCTAAACTTCATTATTGAGTCCCTCTCTGTCAAAACTTAATGTCTTCCAGCCCTTCTCTTCTATTTCATCTTGCTATGATTTCCAGTCCATAAGCACTGCCAGTTATTTGTCTCCCCTCAGCCTTGTTTCTCCTGTGCCTTCTTTTCCTTCCACTCTGGCAAAGTATTTTGGATTTCCTTTACACTTTTCAGTGTCCTCATAATGGGATTGTGGGCTGTGTATAAGTACATGTTGGGTGTTTGCCTCCTTCTCTCCCCACCAGATTTTGAGCTTGACCCACCTGTGATACCAGCACCCATTCCTCCATCTGTTGCAAGACAACACTAATGAAAACTGCCACCAGACCAATTCCCTCCACTACACTTTTCTACTCTGATACCTCGAAGAAGCCTTGAGATCTGCCTTTGTTGGTCTGTGGTGAACCAGAAGACAGATCCTCAAACAGCTTCTGTGTGCAGCACACCAGGAGACATCACATGGATGGGTTCATGCATGCCCACACCATGAATGCTAATACGAACAATTGTTTGATAGAAGACAAAGTGTTTCTCCAGCTTAACTGAAGCCCACGCCTGCAATCCCAGCTATCTTTGACTCATTCCTCAAACCCTCCCCTCCTCCAGCTTCCATTTGTCTCTGCGCAGAATCTCAGCTGCTTATAAGAAAATTACCAAGTGACATTACTTCCTCTACCTTTTCAATCTTCCCTTCCCCTCCTGCAATTCCTCCCATAACAGGCACAAGCATGTTCCCAGTCCTTCTAAGCGCTCCACCAATCTCTATTGATTTTTCCCTCTTTTGTATCAATTTCTATCCCTTGCCATTTGTCAGTAAACATGTGTATGCTCTTCTCCTCCCTCTCACAACACAAACAGACATTCATTTCTTGCATCTCTAAATTTCTCAATGACTCTGGATCACAGTTTGGATGTCTAGGATGAGAAGAGGAAATGCATTGTCCCATATGTCCTTATCTCTAGCTCTTCAACTGTATCTGAACTCTGAGCAGTCACTGTTCTTCTTCCACTCCAGCACATCTTCCATCTCAACTACTACTGAATCTGCTCTACTTCTAGAGACTCCCTTGATGGTCAAAACTCAGAACTAGTAGTCTAACTATTCTCATTAACTCTTTCTTAGCAAAGGTACTAACATTTTTAATTATTTGATTGTTCCTCCCTTGCCTTCTGTGAATGGCTTCTACCTACCACTACCACTCTAACCAACCCCAAAGATGCTGAAAGAGACAACCAAGAAATTATGACCACCACTACAACTTCTTGCATACTCTGCTGCCAGCCCTGAAGTTATCTAATGGCCATAAGCCACACCTACCTACTCCTTCCCACCTATTGCTGCAAAACCTGGTGGGTTGAAGCATACTGATACAGCTGAAATTGTACCTTGTTTCAGGCAGTGTTTGAAGCAAGGAGAAAAGACGTGAATCTGGTTCCCAGAGCAGCAAGAGTAGAACGCAGAAGCCAGGCTATGAGGGAACTCAGAGTCCAGAGCTGTTATATTTGCAGAGGCTGGCTCACAGTTCTCACTGATTTTGAACTCTCAGAAACATAACAGCTCCTGCCTGCCAGGGCTTCTGGATTACAGCCCACACTGAGCTTAACAGAAGAGTGTGTCAACCTACTGCTCAAGAAAGCAAAATACAGCTTCCTTTAGTAGCACTACATTGCAGCTCTTGCTTAGTTCAAAACCAGCTCTGAAGTCCCGCAGACACTGGAGACAATTCCTACTTCATTCCAGAGGTGATGGGTGCACTAATTTAAAAAAACTACATGGCACAGAGGGACACATATGAGGTATGCCTTTGGATCCTGTTCATATTTTCTAGGGTACAAAATCTCCGTTTACTTTTGAGTTCTGAGGCAAAGAGCTAAAAAGCCAATATGAACTCACCTAGTACTAGAGCCTGTGTTTGCTACTGCACAAATGCTGTTTGGCTTCTCTGCTCAGTTTTTTCCAAGAACTTCCCCATCTAATGCAAGACACTTAACACCTTCCACATTTTAAACAACCCAAAAGCACTGACAAATCCAGCCTTTATGTTCTGGCGAAAGCCTAAATTTATTTCCTAGGTTCTGCCCTTGCCACAGGCATTTTCTAAAACTCCTCCAGGTTCCACACAGGGGGCAACTTATAGTGGCTCATGTTAAGGTAAAATACCTAGGTAAGACAAATCCACAAGCAGACCAGAAGCATAAAACCAACAGTACCAGCTGAGTAATGATACTATATGAAGGAAAAATCACTACTGCAGAACCTAATAGCTAACACAACCTTTGATTTGTATGCATTAAGTGATACCAGAGTGAGACTTTAATGATCAATTACAAATAAAACATCCAATGGTACAATCCTATCTAGCTGCAAAAGGGACCAGGAGATCATCACACGGCATTCTTACCAGATCCATTATTCAACACACAACTATGTTGCCATAGCAAAAACTGCTTCCATCTTTATGGCAAGGTGGCTATAAAAATGTCTATGAAGGTATTCTATACTGGGCGTAGCAAACCTGTCTTAAGATTTGCTTTGTGGTGTTGGGTTCCCCCCGACCCATAAAGCACATTAGTGAAAATCATGACTAATCTCTTCAAAGATGACAGCCAAATGTGGCAGGCCACTGAGGACTCCTACCCCTCTGCACAGCAGATCACACGGGTTCCTGCCTCCCCTCTGCGCTCTGGAGCGTGGGTAATTTTTTTTATTATTTTTTTCCCCTTTTAAAAGGAGGCAGCAAGCTCTGGGAAAATACTTTTATGGCTAAGTGAGTTTTACCACCCACAAAGAGACAGGTCCCCAAGGGGCTTCACCGCCCACAAAAGATGAGCACTTCTGCAAAGCCTTACCCCTTCTGATATAATGATATCTAGAAATTCATCTCTTTAACAATGCACACAAAAGGAGTCAGCCTGCACCCTTCACTTTTAAGAACAGATCACCTCTCTCCAATGCCTTTCTGAATCTCAAAGGCAGCTTTAGATTCACAGCCACCAATACAAAGAAAGGCTTACTGGGACAGCTTGCATCAGAAAACACATTATGCAAGCTTTCTCAGGTTCAGTGCTTGCTTCCAGTCCTGCAGCACTTGTGACACGATGCATATAGCTGAAGAACCTCTCCAGCAATGGGACCCCTAAAGACACCCTATGAAAACTCCTGTACATGTACCAGGAACTTTGAGACCAGTACTACGACCATAAATTTTCCTTTGTGACTAGGCAATAATTTTGCTAGATTAAACACCCCATGTACTGGAAAAAAACCCTCTTTCAGCAATCAGTTACCTCAAGGCAAGTGATGAAATTTATGCAGCAGGACTTCAAGAAATTAAAAACTCCCAACACCACTGATCAAGTATAATTTTTTCTTCCAAGCTAAACTGTTCTGATATCAGGTTCTGCATCTTTCTATGCCTTTTGTCTATTGTATTAAAGGGTGCTCTATCAGACATTTTTCCCCCACAGATATATCTAGACCAGTCAAGTAATAACTACCTACTACTTTGATTAGCTAAGTACATGAAGCTTATGTCATTCTATAGCTGAAGTTTTCCTCAGCTGATTCTTCCTTCAGCTATACTAAGTCCAGTCCTTCTGAATTGTAGACATAAAGAGTTGCACAGGGACTTGAACATCGCCTGGAATGATGTCAGTAAGACCATATAAAAAGACAACAGTAGTTTCATACTCTCTGATATTGCCTGCCTACATAAGGTTGTAGAGCTGTAGCATCATGACAGGGATTCATATTCTATCGGTTCACGGCAGCTCCCCAAAGCCATTTGCAGAGTTGCTACATTGCCCAAAACAAGACTTCACAAACTGCAAATAGGATACACATTACTGGTCCCAAAGTACCTTACCTCACTCTGGGCTGTAATAATAGTCACAACGGTATCATTGCTTGGATCACCACTGGGAACAAAGCAGCTGCAGGAAAGATCAGCTCTCCAAGAAAATAGATTTCGACTGCTACTTTCACACTCCATATTTTATTATCTACAGTCAGAAGTGGATTGACTCCAGATCCCAAACACCTTCTTTGAAAGATCAACAGCAACTAAGAGAGCTTAACTGCTGGTTTGTTTGACATATATCCTGCCTCTGGCCCAGTCAGTCCATAAAACTGCTTCTTTATCTGTCCAAAATCTTCCCTGTTGTTTCAGCTTAATTCAAGGGCTTTGAGCACCATTGTTCCCATTTGAAGAGTCTTCCACGAATGCATATGAAAGTCTATCAAGTGCTGGTAACAACTCTGCAATTGCACCATCATCTCTTCTGGATACAGATGGTAAAAGTGTAATAAGCATTTCAAGGCTCTGTATTTGGGGCCTTTAAACTTTATTGTATGGAGGACAGTTGTACACCATGCTCTAACAACTTCTCTCATAGGGCAGCCTAATCAAGGACACCCCACAGCAAACAGTCTCCACAATTCATTAAATGGAGCCAGTCACAGAGGGTATCTGGCACAGCTGAGTAAATGCAGCTCTTTACAACTATTGCTAACCTCAGTGCAGCATCACTTCCAGATATTAGCCAAGAATCCCCTGTTGCCTCAGACCTCATCAAGTAGTCTCCACAATTCCTTAAATGCAGCCAGTCTCTTTACAACTATTGCTAACCTCAGTGCAGCATCACTTCCAGATATTAGCCAAGAATCCCCTGTTGCCTCAGACCTCATCAAGCATCTCCTGTGAAGTGGCCTGCACTCACTCTGACCAGAAGAGGGGTGCTCGTTCTAATCACACTTGCAAATAAAAATTGTAAATTATACTCACAATGTACAGCCACTGATCCAGACCAAGTCTTTCTACGGACACTTCTGCTACGTAAGCAGGCAACTGAAAGGTTTTCAGCTTCCAGTTACCAAAAGGAACATGAAATAAATATAAACTCCTGGAAAGTTAGTAACAAAGCACTCTCCAGTAACATCTGCTCTCTCAGCCCTTGAAGGAGCCAGAAGCCCTCTGCAGTAACAACCATCGTAAGGTTTTACAACACAATACATACAACCAGAAGCAACTGTACCAACTCCTACAATACAGTGTTTAACAGAACTACAACTATTCTCTCCTACACTGAACCCAAACATCATTTCACTGTTCCTGTGTACTCAAATTCAGAGAATCACTGAAGACAGAGTGGAAAGGGCCTCTGAGATACTCTAGATAGACCATTCCCTTGCTCAGAGCAGGGTGAATTACAGCAGGTTACCAGGGACTATCTCCAGTCAAACTTGGATATCTCCAAAGATAAGAGACCCCATAATCTCCACAGGCAAACTGTTTCAGAATTTGACCACTCTCACAGAAAGAAAAAGTTTTCTTCAAATGGAATTTCAATTTGTGTCTATTGCCTTTTGTCCTTTCACTGGGCATCCCTGAAAAGAGTCTGGCTTTCTTCATTCCCTCAGTTATTTATACATATTGACAAGATGCAGTCCAAGCCCTCTCTTCTCCAGGCTGAAGAGTACCAGACTGAGTCTCTCTCAACCTATTCTCTCAAGTCAGTCTGTAAACCCTTACTTATCTCTATGGCCCTTCACTGCACTTACACCAGTATGTCCATGCCTTTCTTGCACTGGTGTCCAGAACTCGACAAATACTACAAATGTGGCCTTACCAGGCCTGAAGAAAAGGATCACCTCCCTCAGTCTGCTGGCAATGCTCTTCCTAATTCAACACAGCACACTGATGGCCTTAATTCCTGAAGGGCACATTTGCTGGCCCACGTTCAAGTTGCTGTCCACAGAACCCCCAGGTCACTCATTGCACAGCTGCTTTCCAGACAGTAAGTCCACAGCCTGTTCTGGTGTATGGGGTCATTCTCCCCCAGGTGTAGGACTTGGCATTTCTCTTCACTGAACTTAATTTTTGCTGGTCCATTTCCCAGTCTATGAAAGTCCCACTGAACAGCAGCATAACTTTCTGGTTCATCACCTAATCCTCCCAGAATTGCTGAGGGTGCACTCTGATCCATCATCCAAGTGACGAATGAAGGTCTCCTCTTCTAGATAACATCCTTTCTGCCATGAGAGCAGGATGCAGCCTGCCTAATTTTAGGCATCTAAGTAACCCATGGCAGAAACGTACTCTTCCAAAACTCCCAATCTAATCAGTGTTAAATATACTGTCAGCTCCACAGAAGATTCAGAGCACCTCATTTCAGCTCACTGCAGGTGATGAATCCTCAGAGCAGAGGCTTTTTTTACTCTGCTAACTATACAGGAAGCTTGGCCTCCCAAGTCAGATGACCCCAAAATTACAGTGCAAATGCCTCCCATAGTGCACATAGCTGTGGATTCTTATTTCCAGTTGACTCACAGTCCTCTCAATTAACACATTCCCAGACGTAGCAGATTGTGATAAACTATGGCTTGAGTTACAAAAGCATAAAGAAAAGACAAGAACAAAAAGGACCGACAATAGTAGGCTTTAAAGTGCTAATAGCACAATTTTGACTCTTTAGCTCCCTTTTACTGTGCAATATTTAAGAGACTCATGGAAAATCTCCAGTTCTCAGGTGTGAAGGTTCTTTGCATACAAAACCATTGACACACAAAATCAATTTCAGAAATTAAACTGATTTTGGTATCACTCAAGCCTTAGATTACCCTGGTTTCTGGAACCAAATAGGGGATAACATTTTACAACAGATGTAATGCAAGTTCATTCCATCTGCCCTACAATCTCTAGTGCTTTGCACTCTTAATATCCCAAAGAATTCAAACTGTACCTGTTCACAGATGTAAACACAGAAGTCTATGTGGCCACAGAGCTGGCTGTAATGCAAATTCATTCCATCTGCCCTATAATGTCTAGTGCTTTGCACTCTTAATATCCCAATCAAAGAATTCAAACTGTACCTGTTCACAGATGTAAACACAGAAGTCTATGTGGCCACAGAGCACATCTGCTGCTAAGTGGAAGATGCAAGTGAACAGCAACACAGAGGAAGCAGGGCACAATAAGCAGACAGCCAGATTAAAGTTATTCCATACAGAAAGTACCCTGACACCTTCTGGCTGTTTGTGCTTTTTGTGTATGACCATGTACAGCAGGAGCTGACAGCAAAATAAGAATGAGTAACTGCTCAGACTCTCAATGCAGAGTTCGATATTTGGGATGTGAGGGGAAGGCTAACTGGAAACAACACATGCAACCTCTTCCAGCACATAAATGCATATGTTAATGACCATCTCTTAACACTATCACCCACTTTCAGGAGACATCTAGGTACACAGAACTAAATCCGGTTTAGCTCAGAGGAGTATTTATCTGCATCAAAATGAATGCCAACAGCTTAGGAACGTTTGTGGAGGTCTTTGCACTGGACTAGCATTTCAGAAGAGATTGCCTGTAGGTCATTTAAAGGCTAATTGCATCAACTACCTATCAGCCTTCACTGTGCCAAGGTACAACATACAGGATGACACAGATTACAGCTCCAGAAAAGAGGCAGCTGGACTGCCAATTAAAGCACAGAGCCGGAAAAAACAAACTCACTGGTGTCCTGCAATATAGGGAAAAATTACTTAAGTACTATAAAGATGGACCTGCTAGGAAGAATGTAGCATCTGTGGATCAGCTATCTGATCCCAATGTTGCCACAAAGTTGTGTATTAAGAGTTGTTTTCTAGACTTGTGTTTTTTTGGGTTTTTTTAAGCATTAACAAACTGTCTTATATCCTCTGGGAGAGGGATTTCATTTGAAGAATGTGTGCTAAGATGTTCACCTTTGTTTTTTTTTTAAGCATTAACAAACTGTCTTATCTGTATATCCTCTGGGAGAGGGATTTCATTTGAAGAATGTGTGCTAAGATGTTCACCTTCTGACCATAATCATGATGTTGTATCATCCTGGAGCCACAGATACAGAATCCATGAACTGGAAGTCAAGAAGGGATCTAATACTATGAGAAAGTTAACTCACAGTATATGACTTTATTCTGCACATAGGACATCAAACAACCAGGAGATTTTATTTATGAGATACTCTACTGTAATTGAGCAGCAACATTAAAAACTTTCATGGCTGAAGGCTGATCTAGGAAAACACCAGCTGATGAGAGACAAAGGCAGATAAGAGCTGAGGTGCTGCAACTAACCTTCCAAGGGCCTCAAGTGTGTTTTTAGAATACATTAAGCAAATTTGTAAGTGAACACTTAGATAAGAGGATGTCACGCAATTAAAGTCATTGCCACATTTGTAAAATCCTACTGTCTCCTAAAGCTTAAGTACCACATTGAGGAAACCAACATCTCTAAGGATACCTCTCACCAGTCCCATGAAGAGACACTCCATCATTCCCTCCTGTAAGAAGTTCATTCATTTGCAATTCAGCCATACAGCCTCTTTTTGTCCTTACATTTCTTCGTGAAAGGCTGCACTTTCACAGAAATTATAAACTGTTCTCAAGTCTGTGATGAAGATGACAGGTATCTATAACTCTCAAGTCACAGAAGAATCTGAGGCATATTTTAAGCCTCTTATATCATTTAGCATCCACTGACAGAGATCACAGAGAGACCATAAAAATAAAGTTACTCAAAGGTTCACATCTTTCCACATTTAGCAGTACCAAATAGAATAACAGAAACATACAGCATAGAAAGGCACACAGCTATGTTCATTGATTCTATTATTCTACAGAATTCTCTACTGTGAAAAGCAGGATTAGATCAGGACACTAATTCAAATTCACACAGCTGTCTCAGATGAAAAGGCAGAAGCAAGCCAATATCAATAAGCCAGTGATGGACAGCTGAAGGTACAGCTTAAGAATAACACTCAAATCTCAGGGAACTGTACAGAAAATACATAACTAATAATACTGAGAAAAACATGGGTACATCAGAGACAACTGACAATGTGTCCTTCTATCAACTTTTGCTGGCCTTCTGGAGCTCTCAAGTCATCTCTGTCTTACCCTGCACAGCTGTACATCACTACAAGCACATTTGAGGGATGGGAGCTTCTCAGAACAGAATTAACAGCATAGTGTACATGACAGAGCAGGATTACATCAAGACAACCTGAGCCACAGGAGGCAATCACACCTGAAATACCAGAGGAACTGGAGATCTGCCTTCAACATGGTTTTGAAGGCACAGAAGCCTTTTATCATGATCACTTCTATCATTAGAGCAGAAGTGAAAGGTTACTGTAGGGCTAACTCAACTTGCAATGGCAAACAATACTCTATGCAGCTGCACATACCACAGGCTCAATGATATCCATTTAGGTGGCTTTAGGTTAGAACCACTCACTTGTGAACATCAGCCCTAAATACAGCTCGAGTGATTAAGAAATTGGGAATGTGCACCAGGAGGCACCTTAACTAGTGTGTGTCACTGGTGAGAGGCCATCACCATACTTCTTATTAGGAGAACTATTACATGCTCAATCACATTCTTCCTGTCCCAGGAGGATGACACTATCCATCTTAACTGATTTTCACCACGATGAAACTTCATACACTCTAACAATTGTGTGTTAGCAGTTGTTGGCTGAAGAACAGAAATTCACCAGAAGACATACGGCTTTGAATTATTCCCGGAAGTAAAGCTCTAAAGAACAGCACAGCTTATGGGATTTTGGGAAAACAACAGCCAAACTTCACACTTTGAAATTCTAGACTTCCATTGAAGGGATCAACTGATTCTTAGCTTCATTAATAGCCTCAGCCCCACCCCAGTATAACAAGGCTACAGACACCTTGCTCTAGCAACTCCAGGAGCGATATCCAAAGCTGAACCATTATTGCTCTTGTAGCAGGCTATACCCTGAATAGGTGTGGGATATGGAAAAATCTGTAATCAAGCTCATTCTTTGACTACATGTAAGTGTTCAGTCTCTGGTCTGAATCGATTACCCTGAGATAGCAACGAAATCACTCAGAAACTGTGAACGTAGAATCTGTATCACTCAAACCTTAAGTCCTGTGGAATCTGGATCTCCCCACAAGGTGGAAGACTCAGAGCAACGGTGCTGGATTTTGTTTAAGCAGATAAAAGTCTGGGGGCAAAGCCAGAACAGATAAACATGACCTATGACCACACAAGAAAAAAATATTTTGTTTGTTGAGATACACATAACTGAATAGAAGCCTATTGAAACAAAGTGAGGCAAGACAGAAGCATTTCACAAAACTAGGTAACTCCAATATAAACTTTCATCTGCGGGTTGCCTAATGAGTAACAGAAATGCCAACAAAATGGTATTTGTGCCCATTTTTAAAGCCTTCTGCAAAGTTCCTTGGGAAACATTGATTCTCTTCTTCCCCTAAGCTTTCACTGAACTGAAACTAAAGCCTTCTTTGTTTCACTATACTATTAGCATGTCTCTGTCCATCTCAAAGCAGTCAATTACTATAAAGCCTGAGGCAAAAGTTCACAGAGGGGAACAAGAGGTCACAAGCACTTCAGCGACAATGATGCAGACCTTTTCTTTTAAATGTATCTACGGATTTTATAAAAGATATTAAAATGGATATCCTGGTCTGTGCTATGAGATACCAAAAGATATCTGTAACTTGGCCATCACAACTTAACAGTGTCCTGCTTCCCAATGCAACTTAGGACAAAGAGAAATTTATTTAAAAAAACGAACAAACAAAAAAGGACCAAACCAAAAAAGCAAATAAATGAACCAAAGAAACAAACAAACAACAAACCCAAACAAAACAGTGGGCAAAAATACTCAGCTTACAGAAACATTTCAAAAAAGCAGTAAGAGGTAGTAAACACAGTACTGAGCTGTGTGTTCCTTGGATGTATTAACGCTGCTGAGCTTTGCAGCAGTACTAACTCCCACTAGAAAAGGTGTCATCTCATCCCCCAGAACATCATTTTGGTATCTCCTGGGAAGTGTAGAAGGGGAAAAGAAATTTAAAAAAAAGAAGGAAAAAGAAAAACAAACCAAAAATCAAACCCCCACTCTGTTGGCCCACAAATGGCAGAGAACCCAAGAGACTCTAAGACTGAAATGGCCCCAAGATGCAATATTCCACCTACATTGCCACATGCAATCAATCAGTCACATGAAGTGAAAAAACCAAAATATATTTACTGCTTTCATCACCGCTTTAGCAACCAACTACTTCAACTAGCTTTCACTGTATGGATGTTTCCTTGGAGACCACAACTCCATCACTTAGGCCAGTTCACCAAGGAGAGGAGAGTGCAGAGGGTGGCTTGCAGCCCACACTACCAAGAGCCTCAAAAGAGCTGCCAAATGAACTCTCAGGTTTCTTGATGAGTCTTGAAATACAGGGGAATATGGAAGATTGAAAAATATGCTAGTGTTATACCAGTATTTTAAAAGGTTGAAATAGGATGAGACTGTCAGTCTTGTCAACCTGACATTGATTCCAGACAAAATAATGAAAAAGCTGATATAAGACTCAGTTAATAAAGGATTAAAGGAGGACAGTGTAATTACTGCCAATCAATGTAGACTTTACAGAAAAATATAACTTGTCAAACTACCAACACTTTTGGTGTGATTACAAGTTTCAATGCTAAAGGTAACAATGTTGATGTAATATATTTTCACATGGTGTTTTACTTGGTGCCAGAAAGCACAGTGATGCAGCATTCTGTATCAGCTGAGAGATCTGAACTGCACCAGCAGATAATGAGGCAGGCAGGTGCTACTGGGGCACATTGCAATTCCAGTGCTCCATGCAAATTAGGCTGCTGGCATGGAGATCTCCCTGTCTGTCATGTTGACTGGTATCTCTTCATTCTCCCCCTGGGCTCCCACCTACTCTACCCCATCTGTTGCCACCTTTCCCATGCTTTGTCTGGAAGTGCCTTGGCACAAGGATGGCCACCAGTCCCCTGACTAGTACAAAGGGCTCTGATTTGACCTAAGCTCTGCCTGGCACGTGAGTCATTCTGCCCAACCCACTGCATTGCTGTACCAGCCCATCTGCAGAGACAACCTGTAATTTTTAGGGGTTTATTGAACCTGACTCTAAGGATTTAGTCTCAAGGCAGTCCTCCCTAGTGTGCAGCGATTGTCTGTGTAACATTTGCGTGAGAATGACACTTAAACAACAGAAAACTGTTCACATAAAGCATAGAGCTCAAAGTAAATGGACAGAACCTGACAGCAAGAGCTCTGACATTAAAAAATTTAGTCAGCACATCGCAGTAATTCACACACTAAGATCTCCATCTGCTCCTTTGATTTCCTCTCAGTGTATAGCAGTAAATGGGGCAGTGGACAGGAGCAGAAGTAGAATTGGATGTATTTTCCCAAACAGCAGCTCCCAGAATCAGATCTTACTTGATCACAGAAGTCTACTGTCAGTTTTTAGAAAACTGTCAGGTTAGCAATACAGGGGTTTTTGGTATCTCTTCTCAAATGCTGTAGAAGTTACATAAGAAATACATTTGGCATTTTTGCATTTAAACATAATTCAAAAATAACAGTTTGGATACATGGTAGAATGAATTAATTCAAAGCATTCAATCTTAGATTAGCCTTTGTTAATGGGAAAATAGACGATTCATTTTTTCCTCAGCCAAGGCTGTCAAACTCACCCATAACTACCAGGAATGGATTAAAGTACATTTGAGTTTGAATAGAAGTTTTTCACCATAATACTGAAGAAAGAGCTACCACAAGCCTTGACACAGGCTAAATATAAAGGAAAGTATACTATCAGCACTGTAACTTTCAATGGCTCTGAAATACAATACTCAAAATTACAATGCTGCTGACCAACATGAGTATAAGAAATTCTCTGGCTATTCCACAACTGCAACTCCATCTTCTAGCTCTTGCCTATCATGCCTCCACCTAATATTTGCAATTTCAACTCTCCTTTTTCCTGCAACATATGAACAAGTTTTTAGCATGGATGTAAGAAAACATTTTGAAAGCTGAAAGCATGGGTAAAATAAACCAAATATTAAAACAACATAACACAAGCAGTTACTGCATTGGAAGAATAAATTTTATATTTAAGTCAATGAAAGCCTTTATGGTGGAGTCCCAGCCATTCCAGTGTGAGGTTCCACAACACTGCCAGAGTGAACAAACCTTGCCTTATGAAGGCTCAGCACAGCATCACACAGGAAAGATTGATCTTGTTTTTTGAAACTTCCATGATTACAGTTTCTGTCTTTCTTTGTTATTCCTGGCATACATGCAAGAAACAGCAAGCATGTGTGTTTTGGGGCTCTAATTTCCCAAAAAGTATAGATGAAAAAGCCAGGCTATTTCCCAGCCACAAGGGAACAGGCAAACTGCAAGGAGGCCTGGAGAAGGGATGAAGGCAGGTGTCTCCAGCAAAGCTGGGCGACACAAGAGTTCTGCAGTGTTGCCTGGCAGCAAGTAATTATCTGCCAGTGTGCTGCTTCCACGTGCCAACAGCCAAAGCCCACACAGGCAGCAAGCACAGGCAAGCACATGCGTCAGCTAATGCCACAGGTTAGCTCCACTGTTTCCTATGGGATGCAAGCAGAGATGAGACTCTGGCTGAGTTCTTACAACTCAAGAGCACTGTGAAACACTCAGCACAAAATGTCCAGAGAGACAGAAGTCTGGAAGATGGTGGAAATCTATTATCAAAGACAAGACCACTGCCATACTAAACCAGCACTGCAAAACCAGCAACAGTTCTACCCCAAAATGATTGGGAAATCTCCAATAAAAACAGGTTAGATAAATCCTGTCAAAAATGGCTTAGGCATAGTTGATTGTGCCTTAGGGTAAGGTAAAGACTCATGTAACCTCTTGAGAAACCTTTCAGCACTCCTTTCAGTGATGGTCCTGTAATTACCTAAAGGAAGGAGGAAAACCACATCCTAACCTACCTGTCCATACATCATCTCTTACTCTTCCCCAAGCTCCAAAATCACTCCCCCGCTCTGGGGTTAATTACAGAGCAACTCAGACCCAGCCAAAAAAGACTCACCCTCAAGATATGTGTCATCTATAACCATCTCATTCATGAACTGCCAGACTGCCATACTCCTCCTCCTCTTTCCCCCACCTCCCTTTCCACCTCCGCTTGCCCTCTAAGGCTCCCAAATGCCTGTGTGCTGTATGTGGTGGCAGCTGAGTTTTTTAATATGCACTTATTAAGATCCTAATTGAATCCCACATTGCCTTGTGTGCGTCTTCCTAGCCGGAACATGAACAAGGCACCCTATAATTCAATTAGAAGGACCTGCAGCAAGCTGATCATTAGTCTGTCAGGTTGTTTAAAAAAAGACATCTAGGAATAGGGAAAGAAGTTAAATAAAGGGAGAATTGTTAACACCCGTCCCCAATTCATGCAGACACTTCCACAGATACCTGAAGCATGGAATCTGCAATGCTCAAGCACTTGAATGACAGCTTACTATATCAATCCAACAGTCCTTTCTCTTGCTTCAGACAACTTAAACAGAACCTCAAAAGTTGGAATTAATTTTCTTCATCAATCCTTCTCTGCTCAGATTCATGAGAAAACACCACTAATATACATGACTACTGCAAACAAGGCAATCTCATTACCTGCCAAGACCCTGTTGACAGAGGAATGGGTAGCTAAGCCAGGCTGTCCTCGTTCATGGAAAATCCCAGCATAAGGCAAGTACTCTGGCAGCAAGAAGCGTCTGCAAAACAAAGAGAGTAAAACATGGAGAAAGCCATCCTGTGTACTACAGCTCTGAAGAGCCACTGCAATTACTTTGAGGAAATATGACTACATTCCAGCAGACTACAGTAGAGGGAAGGCTGGAATCCTCTGCTTAGCCAACCTCTTCCCCGCTTCAAACAAAAAGTAAATTACAGATTAGATCCTCCTCTGATAAACGTGGCTGCCAAGGTCAGCAATAAACAAATAATCTACCTCCCACAATAGTTTCCTAATCTCAAACTAGAACATTGTGGTCACAATCTCTGATCAGATTCTTTTCTCCTCCTATTCTGCCTTCATACTGTGACCTCAACCTGTAAGTAAAAAGCACTAAGACCATGCTATCTTTCAAACATCACAGGATGAGCAGCTCATACTAACACGCCATCCCGGGAGTCCCAGAAAGCAAACCAAGGATAAAGAAGCCCTGTGCAAGGAAAGGAATCCACCTGAAAGAACCAGAGAGCTGTACTGCTGGTACTCCAGGATTTGCACACCTTTTGCTCTCACACATAGATGCCTTACCTTGGAACAAAGCGCCCCAGTGATGGTGCAGACATGCGGGCGTTCCGGGGAGCTCGGTGCCTGGATCGGTCTCCATTGTCCCTTCAGCAAAAGAAAGAAAATTACTGTACATTAAAAATACTATGTAATAAAAGTATTTTCCAAGAAAACAAAACAGTAATGATGTCACCTAGTCAACCTGAGTATGCTACACAGATTCAACAGTTCTTATGCTTCCAATGTTCCAAATTCACACAGGCAACTGTACCGAAATCCTCTGCCAGTTTTATATAAGAGTAACCTTAAATTTCACTTTCTTCACTGTTTCACAATGTCTCAAAAGTACCGACAAAACCACAGAGAATTAATGAATCAATGTCAGCACCTGAGCAAATGAAAGAGAAACATCAGAATTTTGGTCAGGAAAGCAAAAGGCAAGCTCACTCCAGTCCGCAGAAGAACTTTCTGTGAGTCACAGAGATCTGTTAAAGTTCACATTTTCATTCCCAGAAATACAGGCAAAAGAGCATAATCTGCAGACTATTCTTCTGTGTTCCTTCCCTGAAGGTCCAGTTTAAAGTGCCATCAGATCTTAAAACTATCTCACTTTTCATAAGCTCTTCCAGTTAAATCAGAAACGTTAGGTGATGTCAGACAAAATTACATCTCCTTAACAACATCTCATTCTGTTTCACAATAAATGTCTGGGCCTTGGGGAACAAGGGGAAAGGGTTTAGCATCTATTGTCCTACAGCAGACACAGGAAGGCACTTCCCCAGGAAGGCAGTCCAACACTGAATAGGCTTTCACCAAGAGGCTGCAGAGCTGCTATCCTTGTAAGTCTCAAGATAGGAGCTAGACAAACTCATGGGTGGCCCAGTCTGAATTTTGGGTAATGACAGCTGTACAACAAGCAGGAGATCAAACTGGAGGAACTTCAGAATCCCCATCACACACAATTCCTGATATTGCATTCCTAGGCCACAAGGGGACCTGTAATTATATAGCACTAAAACTGCAAGGAAAATAATGAGACTCCATTAGCGACTCTGGAGTTCTGAAAGAGACCTTAACAGTGCTTTCTTCTCTGTTCAGAATTTACTCTCTGTATGACCTTGAACAAGTAACAAGTCTGCTCTCCACGAATTCCAAATCCCCATCTGTAATTGCAGCCCTGTCTCCTTCCCAAGCAGTTGTGGGGAGAATATTACTTGCAGAGCCTTGAAATCACTAGGAAACTAAATATTCCTTATGCAATGCACTAGCAGCATATTTCTAACCCACTCCAGCAAGCTGCACATTTTATAATTTTTCTTCATTTTGCTTTTTTGAAGTCAGTGAGCAAGAAACGTGGGCTGAGAAGAGAGTCTATTACGTGGCTGTTTCCCACACAGTTGAGGAACCCAGGAACAAAAAAGCAGAGGTTCTTCTGCAAAGCTCGTTAGCATTTCAAGCTATTTCACCAAAACCAAATGTAAATCCAAGCTCAAAGCTTCCATTTCTCCTCCCACTGTAGATGCAGCATTTGCAGTTCACAGCCAAAGCCGCACCTCACCCTCAGGATTTCACGTAACCAGCAGGGTTCCTGAGATCAGAAATGTAAAAGCTACTGCTGTTCTTTTATCACAGGCCTCCAGCCTATTAAGATGCAGATCAATAACAGAAGGAATCCTCCAGACTTGAGTGCTGACACATCAACTTTTGTTGCTGAAGAGAAAAGACCAAAGGAAAAAGAAGTGTTGTGTTCCAGATCTTACCACACACAGCAAGAGCTAGCAGAAAACAAGAAATACTTTTTAAAAACCTCCATGTAGTAGCTTTTGAAACAACACCGATATGCAACCCTAGGAGAAAGGCAACAAAGCCATTTTCAGGGTTTGCATTTGCTTTGGACATTTACTAGAATTGGAAGATACTTTTGAAATGGACAAATATCAGCCAAGAGGAACAGCAGCAGGACTACACTCTACAGAACTCTCCAGCTGAAGAGAATCTCAGCAGCAGGTTTCAAAAGGAATGAGAAATTAGCTCCAGCAAACATAAGGAGATAAAAGGGCAAAGTCTACAGACTAAATCAAGAGACCTAGAGGAACTAATTGTTCAAGTTTTTTTATTTGCCACTAGCCACAGGTCTTAGCATCCACAAAAACATTTGCAGACACATCTTCAAGGCGACTTTCTGATGTGAGAAATCCATCCTGTACTTCCCTATTTATTTACTGTGCATACAATCTCCTGACAATATGGGAAAATGCCTAAAAGGGAAAAATATAGACTAGGCTTTTTCTTCAGTTTTCACCATGACAGAGATAGCCTCTACTAATGCAAAAGACAGACATATATTTTTAACATTCCTTAAAAAAATAACAACGAAATCCCACGTCCCAATGGCCACCTGTCCTGTAACTCAAGACTGTAGGGAGTAAGAACAGTGGTTATCGTTCAAGAATGCTAGAATTCCTATTTAATCTAAGTAGAAGTGCAAGATACACTCCCCTGGGGTAAAGAGGAATATTACTAAACATTACTCTGAATTACTAATTTATAGAGTCATTTTTATCTAAACTCTCATGCTCAACAACTACATGCAAGCGTGTCTAGTCTAGTGTTGCAAAGCTAGAACTGCTGATATTACCCTGGTGCCAGCTGAAGATTATTTCTGCACCCTCTAAAAAGGAAAATAAAGAATGCTCCACAGATCAGTGAAAATGGGTGGCACTTTGTGTTATTTCTGCACCATGTACAGCCTGCTGACAGAGGGAGGAGAGCAGATGTTAGCACACTGCAGTGCCAGCGTGAAGCACTCCAGCAAGAAATGAGAAGTTTCCAAGGCTCCCTAAAGTACTGATGAAGATCTAATGCTCCGCTTTCTATTTAGTGTCAACTACCTACAGATTCATTAGCTAATGATTCACAGTGGATAGTTTAATTAACATTACCTGCAGAAGCGGAAAGCGAATCCCTCAGTGTGTGTGTATCTGTGTCTACATAAAAAAGCCTCTGCTATAAAGCAACTCAGTAACATTACTAAAGTAAATGAAATAAACCACAGCAAGGTGACAAGGGAAACATAATACTCTAATTATTAACAGACTAATTTGTCTCAGCAGGGAAACTGCAAGAACTAACAAATGGTCAAAATAACTTTTAAAGTCTGGCTCAAAATTCACGTTATTCATCATTTGTTCAGACACCATGGTGGGACAAATCAAAACAGTGATGTGGAGAATAAGAGTTGGTAGGGGAGAAATAGTATTAACACCAACCTACAATGGAGCGTGAAAAGAAAGCAATTCCCAAACATTCAGGATAATTATGGACATTTAGTAGGGCATAAGAAGGATGCAAGTTTATGCTAAATTGGATAAGACAGTCAAATCTCCTTGGATTTTTCTTCTGTTGTCTTGTTTGCTTGTTGAGAGATAAATTGACCAACATAAATTTAATGGACCAGCAATGCCAGCTCTGAAAACAGAGAAAGAGATACAAAATTTTGCATCCTGAAGTTTGGAGAAAAAGGCATTCTTTTTCATCTGGTAACTTGGCTACTGCTCTAATAAGAGTGGATACAGAAGACAGTAAGGACAAAAAAAAAGCACCATGTTCTGCTTTTCTGTCTTGGCAAGAATTCACTTTAATATTTAGAGATTGTTGTATCAGGAAGTGAAATTAAACACACAGCATGGGATTTCTAATGCAATCTGTTGGTCTAACTGTTCCCATTGTAGTCAATATTAAAACTCCCATTGACTACACTGCCAACAGAATTAGGTCAACAATGACCATTTTGAAAAGCCATTTGATTATCAAAGCCAGCACCAGTAAGCCATGTAAGTTCAGAAGAATCAAATTGTATCACATATCAAGCCAATTGTTTCATATTTTCAGCATTTTATCACATTTTGTGCAATCCAATTTAAAATGCTAAATCAATTTATATTGCAGAGGTTAGACACTCATATACAAAAGAAATGCTAAATAATTGTTTGAGTAGTATCTACTACTTTCCTTTAAGGTTGACACTGGAAGTTGCACCATCTTCATGTAACAGAAAAAAACCAATGTTTGAAGCACTGAGAAAATGTGAACTATCTGTACTGACTTACTGTATTTTTTTCTGTTAATTGCAGTAGGTTACTTCAGAGGAGATAGGACAGAGGGCAGGAGCAGCCCAAAGCTCCTATCAAGAGCTCAGAGGAGGTTACCAGACACTGCAAACTCATTTGGCTTTACTGGTTGGTCAGGTCTCACTTCAAGTCCTCTAAAAAGGGTTCCTGGAAGACGTCATATTAAACTGGCCATACTAAAGCAGAAGCAAATCTTGAAATCTTGCAACTCACTTCACAGGATTCACTGCTGATTTGGATGAAAACACATGATACATCCCTTTAGAAGAGTGTACTCTTCTAGAGTTACAGAGTACTCCAAGAGAAAGTGTGCACTGTGTTTTACAAAGAGTATAGAAGTAGGAAAAAAGATGATGAAGGGAACATCAATTTTGGTGGTGGTTCTAAGAACATGTTGATTACTTTCCAACACCATCCTGATGGGTAAGGTAACATACAGTGTTGGGAACACTATGACAGCAAGTTAGCTACTAGCTTCCCCACGGAGAGAAGCAGCAAATACCAGATTTTAACACTTCCATTTTTAATCTGTCTGACCCTGCAAGATCCTGAACATCTAACAGAAGTCAATTTAGAGAAAAACTAGAGCACTTCTAATAAATAAGTCTCTCAAAACACAGAGGTAAACACAAAATATATAAAACACTGTCATTCTGAATATTTTAGTGAGTGACAGGCATCCTAGAAGACAAAAGGAAAAGCTACACTACAAGTTGGCTGTAATTCTGCATAGGGGCATAGTAGTTAAAATAATACCTCCTGGATCAATTAGACTAGTGTCTTATTCAAAAATAAAGGTTCAATACAGTATGTGCTACTTTACTCAAAATCCTCAAGGCTTGAAGAAGTTACAAACCCAAACCAGGAAAAGCAGATCACCCTACTTCTGGCTCTGAGGACAAGTGTATCTCACCTAAACCCAGGATTATGCTAAAGGTGAAACGTTAAAGACAACTAACTTTTCTAAGAGGAGAGTTATTTCCACAAGTAGATACAAAGAAGGAAGCCAGGAGCATAGGCTCTATCAAAAAGGGTACAAATATTGACATCCACAGATTAAAAAGACTAGTGTATGATTCTTTTAAAGTATATCTAAAAGAACATACATAATCTGGGAAAAAAAAAGTTATACATTTATAAACCCATCTTTGAAGGATACGGTCATTACTGAGGAAGTACTTAAGGCAGAACTGAGGGAAACAACAAGAAACAGGAAAAACGAGAAAAAAAAAGCATTTGTTACACAAAATACTTTCCTGGCACTAAATGTATGATTGTGGATTGAAGTCCCAAGTGTAAGACTGGAAGCCAAAACCAACTGAAGAATAAAAATAGTAGAGAAACTACAAAGAGTGATGGTGGCCAGCTGGAGAGACAGGAACTGGAGTAGATTTTTTACACAGTAATTGTTAAAGAAGTTTTCTGAAAGAACCACCAGAGAAAATGTGTATCTATTTATCAACTAAAACTTCTATAAAATAGCAGACTGCTGAGTTACTAATGGCTTTGCTGACCAAAGAAAAACAAACCCCCCAGCCTTGATTACCTCTCAGAGAACTGTTCAGGGGAAAATGTACTTACAAGATTAAAAATGGCACTGCAGAAGATCAAGTGTTTCAGAAAAGCATCACATATGAGAGGTCAAGAGAAATAGCAATACTTGCCTGTAAAATGCCAAGGATTAACTGCTTCAAAGAAAGACTGATTTGGAACTAGAATGAAGCACTCACTCTTTTCTAGACACATGACCTATTTCTATTTAAATCACCTCACTGTGTAGTGGGCTCACAAATTGATGATGCTGTTTTAGAAGAAGACTAATATACTTCATAGTTACAGTGAATCATAAGCAAGCAGAAACATCAGCAGCCAGACAAAGCTAGAGAGGCATCAACTTCTGTCTCTTCTTAAAAAAAAAGATTGCACTGTTATGCTTGCAAAGGAAACAGAATTGAAACCATAACTTCATAAGCAATGCTAATCTCCCCATTCTTGGGCTTCAAGAATGCAGACCACTACCTGCTTTGCATGGCCAGCAACAAAGCAGTAACAGCTTGCTTCCTAATTACTCTCATTAACAGTGGACTTCACCTACTAGGTGACCTAGTTTGACTTCTGAGTTGCACAGACACAAAATAAAAGCAAAAGGAAAACAATGGATGGAGTTTAGATTTGGCAGAAAAACTCTGAAGTACCATCTTGACATCAAAGCTGTTTCTATGGACTCAGGCAACCAACAGCATGGAGTATGACGGGAGCCTTTCTGGCAACTTCCCCCTTTCTAAAGGCACACATTCTTTCACCACCCCAATATGAAGACACTTGCCTTGCTGGAATGTGACTTAATAGTAAAGCAACATTATGCTGGAGAGGTTAGCAAAAGCCTGCAGTACTGCTGCAAGGAAACAGTTATTGCCTGTTCACTGCATCGATGCAGCATTACTAGACATTATGACCAAGATAAGGATAATATAGAAGACTGTCACAAAAGATAAAAGATTAAAAGAACAGGGAAAGTGAAGCTGCAGGCTAGTATGAGTAGATCACAAGACAAGCTAACACACTAAATAATCCTTGAAAAATTAAGTTCAAAGAGTAGGTTCAGTATCACTCCCATTCATCCAGCACCTGTAACTTTCTTAGCCTGAAACTGTGTTTAAGATGATGAATATAGTTAACATAAGTTCTGTGTATCTGGTAGTGACATCCCAGCAGTAACTGCTTCAGAAATCTCTAGCAGAGAAGAAAAAAACCCAGAAAGTGACCACCAAGTTACACATATTTGCATCTGCTTTGAAAGACAGTTTTGTAAAGGCTCATTTTCATCAAAAACAATGATGCAGTGGATGCCATATGAGGCAAGAAACAAAGGCAGATGAAAAAACCACAAAAACAGATAAAGGAGCTCTGGGAAGAAAGAAATAGCGATCCTCATTTATGTGAACTCAAATAGCAAATTGCTAGCAAGAACATTATTTGTAGATGCTCAAGAAAGACAGATTACAAACTGTCCCATCTAAGATATCCAGGAAAAAGGCTACATTATCTGCAGTATACTGACCTGTCATGGACCCTAAAAATCCATTTCCATCAGCACTTCAGTGACACGAAAAGCCTAATAAGATTCTCACATCTCCTATATGTCTTTTGTTAACTTCAGATGTAAACCTCAGGATGGCAAGGAGAAAAATAAAAAACCCCAGCCTGAAAAATGAAAAACCCCACTCTAATGAAAACCCACCCCATTTGCTTTTAGAAATCTTGTTGTTTGGATATGATACTGCTATCTCTACAACAAAAGGCCACCACTGATCAGGTCATCTCTCTTATCCACCTTCATTACGTCCTATGAGAGCTTAACAGTTAACCTACCATTAACCTACAGACCCCCCCAGCAAAGTAAACCTCTTTCTTTACCTCTGGGATTCCTCATGCTTCTCTCTCCACAATGACAGAGCTTGTCTCAGCATTCTGGAGCTGTAGATCAAAAACTCTATACTTATTTAAAGTGTCACAAAAACGTTTTAATCATTCCAATCTCTCCTTTCTCTTGCCAAGAAAACCTGGCTACTATTTGAAGAAGTTTCTTTTGCAGAAAATGAAGGTTGCCAGATAGGGAAAAAAAACACTCTGAAATAAATGACTGCACAGTGGACAGCTGTAAAGGAGGACAGTAAAGACCAAGACTTTACAAAAAGCGTCCAAGTTCTACCCATGTGCTCTTAGTAGTTGGTTTGCTAAGGGAAGTCAGAAGCTGCACAGTGAATTGATTGCTCTGCTGCAGGTTAGTACTCCCATTGCACTGTGTCTCTAGCAAACAGTGATATACAGTCAGACTAAAAAGGCACAGACTGTATTTAAACACACACATGGACTTCTGTCACAAGGGTAAGAAGTTATTTCAGTAACTGGCAATCTCCAACCTCTCCCTTCACTCAAACTTTCCAAAATCTTTCTGTATCAGCCATCAAACAAACCACATACTTATTCTCACCATGATACACAAATCCCTGCTCTAAACTCACTTCTACCGTTCTACTTGAGGAGCAATACAGAGAATGGAATCCAAACCTACTGCACAAATACACACTACTGAGTAACCACATTGCCACAGCCATTGTCCTCCTTTTCTCTCACAGTGCTTAATGTTAGTTCAGACATGATTGCATCCAGACTGTTACTAATTAATACTGTCAAGTATTAGTGCCCCAGTCAAGGTTCCTAAAGAAGCTAACAAAATATACTTTAAACAAAGACTTTCCAAAAGAAGGGTGATTGCTTTGATATTCACACAAATGTCTAATCAGACATGCACTTTTCATCTTAATACAAAAAGTTAAACCAGAATGCCAGCTTGAAGTGGAGCACTAACCATGACACAAACCAGACTCCCAAACCAAACATTTCACCTATAAACGAGGTCACACTATTCTCCAAAATGAATGAAAATTACATACAAGACACTGGAAGTAAGACTTGCAGCTTTAATACAGTGGCAGTTGTCTGGCATGTTGCTATCTTAGAACCTTTTAAGACAAGAGGCTGTTGGAAGAATTTAGATTTGGCAGTTCCTGCCAAGACAGTGTCAATAAAGCAACCAAAAATGGCAGGAGGCAAGTATGATGGATACTTACGTATCTTATGCACTTAAGAGGAGACCCTTGCAAGATGTCTATCCGAGAAACCACAACTCTTGGTCCAGAACATGCCTTAAAAAGGATTTTAAAGTGACAAATAAAGCCAAATAACATCACCCTGAATCTTGTAAGCTTTCCCTAAGGGATTAATCATCTTTGCAAAGCAAGAGCCTGCTGCCAACAAAACTAGAAGGTCCATTAGGGTCTCAGTAAAACAGTGCCTACAGTTCTGATACTTTCTGTCTGGATGCTTGTGGTGTCTTAAAAGAAATTAAACAGATCAAACACTAAAACAGGACTTCAGGCTTGTGAGGTAAAGCCCATCTTGTTATAGAGACACAATAAAAACCTTCCTGTGACAATGGCACAACTGAGTGGATCCATGCCAGCACAAACCCTCCTACAGGGAAGAAGAAAGGATAAAACAGAACAGGGAAAATCTGGAGACATGAAAATAGTCTCATCTCCAAGCTCTTTCTTATCTGTATTCTGTCAGGCAGCCCACTCTTGAAAGCAGACAGAGGAGTCAGCCAGTCACACCTTTAGCCTTAGCTTGAAAGCCTTTTCTGAACTGTAGTGAAGGGTTTGACTCGGGCTTTCAGAGCTGGTGCGCTGTCCTATATATCTGCTTTTCAGCCTGACAGATGAAACAAACCTGTATTTCTGTATTTGTTCCCACAGTTACTGCAGACAAAAAGGGACATAGATGACCAAAATTCACCTCCAGAAACACCTTCACATTCTTATTACAGTGACAAATTCAGAATTACAGATTAAATAAATGAAATTGCACTAAGGAGTCCTAGCAGCATCATCCACAGTCTTCAACACCAGAGAGCTGTTCTAGACTAAAGGAAGTCTATAGAAGAGACCAAATCAAAATCCTTGAAAAAGTCAAAGTAGTTTAGCTTTAAAAATCCCAATTTACTATGTGATGCAAATATGAGATACTCAAATAAGAACTTGAAATTAGGAAGTCCAACATGTATAATTTGTCTATAAAGAATCTATTTTTACCAGTTACGCTGGAAGACTAAAGTGATGTCACTCTTCATTCAGAGATTCTTATCCCACAACTCAGGAAGTCTTTTTATTTTAGCTTAGGATTCTACTAAAGCTAACCTTAAAACCCACTCATATCAATCTATCTGGTAATAACCTAATATTACAATCTGTATATATATTACAAACTGTATTAAATGCTTTTATGTAGACATGACTAAGTTTACAGTTGACAGTTGCATTCAATAAGCAGTAAGATGACAACAGTGACAGGTTAAACACAGGGAGCACATGTAGAGAGAGAACATCTTATGAGACTGAAAAACACAGGCATAGTGTGTCTCCCTCCTCCTCTACTGTCCATAAAAGCTGGTGTAAAAGAAGGATATTACTAACACCTATAAAAACACTACTTCAGATTCTTATACCAATACTACTTCTATTGTCATCACAAACTAAATGTATTTATGAATTAATTCACCCTTGACTGAGACACAGGAGAGGCTTTAACTTAAATTTAGAGGCCATAAGCACACAAACAGTGCACAGGCCAAATTCTTCATGCCCCTTACTAGGCCATTAGGTAAGGAAAACTGAAAAAAAGACAAAATGAATTTTTGAGGAGAAAAAACCTCTGAATCCCACAAAATATGAAGGCTTGTCTCCCAGGCACCTGGCACAAGCACAGGGTTCACTCCTTGCCCAGTGCTCTATGCATAGTAAAACCTAAAGGTATTTAATGTCCCTTACATCTTTCTCCTTATCTCTAGGAAACAAAAAAGAGATTATTTACCAATTATATTAGCCAGATTAGAAAGATAAAGTACCAAGGCAATTTTCTGGCTTTTATGGGGAAAAAAAAGTTTCAGAAAAAAAGCATGAGTTGCAGACAGATAGACACAGCAGCAACAGCCTTCCCTATATCAAATCTGGAGACACAGAAAAGTCAGAGCATCTAAATCACAGCAAGAAAAATCATTCATTAAGCAATACATGACTGCACAGGTGAACAAGCAAGGAAGGAGGGATACAGGAGCCAAAAGGAGAAGCAAGAACTCTGTAAGACATTTAATTGTGAAGTCTCAGCAGAAGAAATCAAATGAGTCACGAGAAGTTCCAGCTCCAAGGACCCCCGCACGGCAGACCTCTCTAATCAGCCAAGAGAAATAATGAAGCAGAGAAGTAAAAAGACAGCAGGTCTTGAATGCACAGACCAGAATTTGATATTAAATATTCAACCAACAAATTCAGGCACTGCACTTTAAGGAATAAACACTTCTTTTTGCTCAGTATGAAATGAAAGACAGCCTTAGTATGGCTGATTGAATTGCTTCCCTGACTGGGTGCTCTTACTGTGTGAACATTATCTGCAGGGGAACACACTTCTCTACAGGCATTTGCCTGGCTCTGTGAACAAAGAACATACCATCTTTTACTTCTCCAGCAAAAAAAGCTGCCCCAGACAAATAAAATGAAATAATGGAAATAGTAAGGTCTATGCTTGCAACACACTCACTTCACAAAAACAGGCCCAGCAGCCACCGTATTTCTGCTCTTCCAGACCACAAGGATGCTTGAGAAAATGCAGAAGAGTCACTGCCTAATAGCTTATCTGCCCTCATTTACATTTTACACAAACAAAGCCACAATGAGAGGGAAAGACATTCTCTGACTCTGTACTTCAGAATATTCAATTGCTGGAGAATGAAATAACAGCTTCACATAACTACTTTCCAAGAAAAAAATAGTCTACCACCACTTGAAAGTCTGAAAGGGATTAGAATCTTGCTTTTGGGAATAGCTAGTGTGACTAGTGTCCTTCAGAAAGAGACTTCATCCTGAAACAAAGGACGTGGAGCTTTAACAACATGTCATCTCAAGTATATGCCACTGCAACAAGTGAATGTGCAAATTAAAATAGTAGGGAAGTTGACAGCATCCTTTGCTGGCAGCTGCAACATAACATCCCAGATTTTTTGAGGAGTTCACAGCTCCCATCAAACACACCACCCTACTACACTATAACCATAGTCTACTTCTACAACCATGCTCAGAATTATCCTATGTTTTAATTGCAGTATACACAAATGGGAGAAAATTCAGTGAAATACTTAAGGCTGTTCAGGGAAAATCCCATATTTAAAAGAAAATTCCTGAAGGCAGGCTAGAAAGGTTATGATCTCTTTGCTGCTAGAATGGATTTTAACCTAAATTCCTGTGCTTCTGGTCTACAAGCCATCTAAATAATACATTACTATACTCTTCCATTTATTAGAAAGGGTTTGCAATAAACTTTTTTTTTTTTCTGGGGTATTCTCTAGAAATCCAAAAGAAGATGCTGGAGAACAAACTTTAATAGTTCATCAGCAGAATCACTCAGAAGGAAATACAGTGGCTAGCAGGAATATTCTTCTAAGGTTTGAATGCAGATCCAATCCTCATTTTAACACAAGAGGCCTTTTTATCTCTTTACAGGAAACGAAGCCCTAACACAATCACCAAATTTTAAAAAATCCTAAACAAAACAAAAAAAACCCCAATCCCAGGAATGTCAGCTAATTTGACAAAGCTGCAGAGAAAGAGCCAGAAAATGCTACAGGACATGTTTGTCTGTCTCCTATAGCGTCAGACCAAAGAACTAAGTCTTGCAAAGCCTCTTAGTGACTCTTGTTCTGTCTCAAGATTTGACAACACTAGTAAACTCTTGGCTCTCCATCTGTTCCACTGGAGAAAAAGATTCTCATTTTCTTTATTTAACCAGTCTTCTAAATGTGCTTGAGATATCTAATGTGTTGAAGGTAGTCTACAACACCCTTAATTTTCATAACAGAAATTACAAGACCTATTTCTAGCAATCAATAATCTATTTACTGATTGAATTACTTAACCTGTTCCTGCAAGAAGCCTAAGGTGTCTTTGATTGATAAACAGTAGGCAACCAGAAAGTAGTCCTGTGCTGAGAACACAGGCAAGCAAGAGGGCTAGCAGCACACACACTTACTCAAAATCTTCAAATTCCAGATCATTTCCCTCCACAGATGGGCTTGAGTTCTCTGAAGTGGAAGCAGAGGAGGAGGAAGAGCGGAGACGGTTTTGCTGATAACGCATAGAGCGTTGTCGAATACTGTCCCTCCGGGAAAGATACTGGATCATCCTCTGAGCATAATATGCAGCAGGAGACAACCTGAGCAATAAAAAGATACACAAATACTCATTACATAACTACAGAATGACAGCCAGTCCTATTTTTCCTTTTGAACTCCAAGTGCCAGGCCCGTAACAGCCTATCACAAGGTTGCATTTTATCTGTAAGATAGATTAAATACAGAAAGCAAGGAAAAGTAGTTTTCCTTTTATATGCTATACTCCCACATGATCCCCTTTGCAAACAGAAGCACCACACAGTACCTACAGACAAAAAGCTCATCCATAGAAGAGAGAAATCTGCTTCACAGTACACTCTGGAGCTCACTGATTCATTTATTATCAGTTCACTCTAGTCAGCTCAGCAAGTATCACTTATAAGAACTAAACCCAGTTCCAATGTGAACTCTGCCTGCAATGCCAAACAGCAGTACTGTTCAAAAACACACTGAAGGAAGGTGCTGTTGTTTTGATGGTAGTTAGGGAGTACCATGGAATATCAAGCAGAAGAAAAAAAGGTTTCACATCTTTAACTACTTTGTAATGGTAAATGGTAGGGATTTTATATAGTGGCAATTTTATCAGATCCACTAGGTATATGTTAAGTGGAGCTTTAAAAGCCTTGCATCCCACCTGAAAGGAAATCTTTCCGCTGTAATTAACTCTTAATTCTCTCTCATGCATTACCTAGCATTTGTTTGCATCAGCTATCACACGCCAGTACTACTCTCTTGAGACAGGTGAACACATACTCTCTTTTCCTACCCTGTGTATATCCACAGCTCCTCACACATGTCTTCTGTGACACACTTATTCAGTGTTAAAATCCAGACACCTCAGATGCTTGATTTATCATTTCATTAGCCTTATTTGAATAGACTTGAATTCTAATTTGGGGGGAGGACAAGTTTAGGAGACAGATTACAGGTTCAGGGGTGTTAAAACTTAAACCAATAAGCATCAAAAGGGGAAGAGGAACAACACACTCAGCTTGATTCCTCCTGAATATTTTATGCACTGTTTAATGCCTACATAAAGAAGAAGGCTTTGCTGGACAAACACATCACTTCTCTCTACTCCCCGTAAGACTTAATAGGCCAAATACAAATAAGCAAGGCATTACAGATGCACATTAATAGATGAGGAGCTGCTCTCTTCTCTGGGCTTTTCCATAAGCCAAAGCCTTTGTGCATGCCTAAAAAAAAAACCTACATTAAAATACGTACAGAGAAAAAAAAAACAAATAAGGGATTCAGGCAAACACTGGAAAACATGAACAGTGGTCGCAGCAGTCCAGCAGTGTAACCACTGAAACTTGTCTTTTCCCAAATATCACACCAAGGGAGAATTTTACAGAAGAATATGAAAAATGAGTTTAGCAGTCTTCTAAAATTATGCAGGACACCAGAAAAAAAAAAACCATGGTGATCCCTGTTAGAAGAAAGAGTAGGCAATAAAGAGTGGCCATAACCAATGACAAGATGCCAGATTCAGCTCCCTGACAGCACATGGTGTGTGCACTGAACAGACTGTGAAAAAGATCTCCAAAGACAACACAAGAAGCTTAAGTCTGATACACAGAAAGGTGTAAGGGATAAAATACTTTCTAGCTGCTTATATTTTTTTCTGGAAATATATCCAACAAACATCCTGTGATGCTTTATACATATATGTAATTCTTACTGAGTATTTCTATATAAAAAAACATTATTGTAGATGTTCTTTGATGACAGCCTAATTTAATTCTTCTGCAGATTATTTTCTGAGCCCAGTACATATGGGCTGACAGAACAGCCAAGCTGACCTTAGTGAAGTTCAGCAAGGCCACTGAGAAATACTGCTGCAGTCTACATCAAAATATTCATTCTAAATCTGAGGGAACTTCATAAAATATTCTCCCCGCCTCAGTACTGACCCAGGTTATTCAAATATAGCACCATAAATGAAGTAAATGCAGAAACAAAACTAACACATATACACACTCTCAAAAATAAATTTTTCAGATCATGCAGTTTACGTACTCTTTCAAAAAGACTCCATTGGAGACAGCATGGTCTTAAGGAGGTATATATATTTAATATATATTTAAAACACAAACACAGACACACACAGATGTTTATTAATAGATACAGATTTTTCATACTTTGTTTCATGTTTCCATCTTGTTATTTAACTTCTCAAAGACATTACTTTACATTTGGAACTTATGATGCTACAAAAAACCTTCAAAATGCAGTAACACCCCTTTTAATCACTTTTCGAATTTCTAACTAGTTGAAGGGACAGTTAAAAATATCCTACTAGACCAGCACACCAGTAAGGTTTACAGAGGAAGACTAATCCTATCTCACTCAAACTTCTAGCTGGTACTGATTATGCCTCCACGAATCTCATCCTCTGAAAGGACAGTGATATTTACCAGAACAAATTAACCCTCTTAGAAGAGTTTCGAAACAGGACTTTTCTTCCAAAGCTCTTTATAAACTCAAGCTACTATAGCTTCTACCACAACCTAAAACCACTTAGCTGTCAAATGAAGAGCACTGTATCAGTTCTAAAATGGCTTCAAGTCAAAAAATATTTTTGACCATACCCCTTATGCTAGGAAATGTCTAAGGCATTGATCCATTTTCATACATTTTATTGAGCTTCATCACAGTAGACATCTACAGAAGGGGAAAACAGAATTTAGATACCTAGGCAGGCCCTCGTTTTCTTTTTTAAAAGGCAGCTCCCAGAGACCTAGAATCAGTTCTTAAAATCTCTGCTCTATCAATCTGCCTGCTTTGGACAAGGCATTCCAGAAACACGGAATGGTGCACTTCCAGCAATAAAGCAGCTTTTGGCACTCAAAAATTAACCTGAATGTAATAATAGCTTTAAATTAAACTTTACAGAATATAATTTTCCTCTTTCCATATAAATCAATCCCTTTCCTTGCCATTTAGAAGCTTTTACATTTATCAGCATTTCTGACATGCAGTTGCCAAGACCTTCAGCAGTCACCTAGGTTAGTTTCCCAAGGATCTTATATATACAGGCAGCATACTCCACATTCACTTCACTTCAGTTTTGTTTGCATCATTCCTAAGCCTTTGAATAATCTTTACAAGGCAACTTTCTTCACGATAAATGGAAAAAAGCCAAATATAAGATTTCACCTCTACAAGGCTTTATCTACAGAGACAGTTAGCAAGGAGTTATTTACCAACACAATTATACCATCTGGCCAGTTTGCAACATAGCCTTTTATTTCAGAACTTGTAGTTAAGAGTATCATCTGTATAAAAATGCAGATATTGTGGTTAATGATGAAGAAAACAACTCCACCCCTCTCCAAACCTCACAAAACAACTAACTTCCTTCAGCAACTCAAGATTTAATTTTCAGTGGTATTCCTGTACTCTTATGATAAATCCTAGTAGCCTTCAATTCACAGAGCTATGCAAGAGGTTCCCCAAAAGGCTAAATCAGATATAGTTTACACTTACTGAATTTCCTTATTCATAGCTTTCCTAAACCCATCTAAAGAAAGCTTATTTGTCATGATTTATTCTTTGAAAGTTTCCAAAGCCGCTTGCTGTTCACGATTCTATCATTTCTTCTGACAGAGTCTTTGGGTCACATTATCCCATCTGTTGCTTTCTTAATACACTAAATAGAAACTGCAAAGATAATTTCTTTCCATTTTTGATAACTGCCACATTTGCTTTTTCTAGTCCTTTGAAACACTCCCACCTCTTTTGAAGATTAAGCAGCACTACAGGTGTTTCTATGTCTAATGTCAATGATTCATGACTTTTCAAAAATAATTGTCAGTATTTTGTTCTTAGATAAGTATACATAACCTTCTGGCTATGCTCTCTCTTTTACAGATACATTTATGGAGACAATTCATGCTTCCAAGCACGTTGTCTGCTCACACTAGCTCCTAATTCCCTTTACTGCATTTGAGACTATTTGTTTTTTAATTAATTTTTCTTCAAAAGAGATTTTTAATATATTGATACAGCTCATTTACTGTTGGACCTGTTTGCCACCTAGTGTTCTCCATCCCAAATGATTTAATGAATTCTTATGTGTTCACTTCAACAGTAATTCCTTCCTGTTTTCCTAATTTCCCCCCAGACTTAACAGCATCTGCTCGCTTGTTTTGCTCTTTCCCCATGGCAAGTCATTAACAAGGAGATAAGCCCAATATTAGAACCATTGCCAGAGGTTTCAGTGAGTTATACTGAAGTTATGCTTTTGCATATAAAACTGAAATGCCTTTAGACTGCATTTAGATCTTACCTGGCTGGATCTGGGTAGATTGGATGTTCCCGGGATCCTGCTCCATCATAGCGAGATAATGAAATGAGGGAAGACTCCAGCAACCTCCTAGAAAGGAAAAACAAGTTACAACATCAAAGACCATTCAGGAACATCCCTCCTATATACGACCTACTTTCTGAAACTTCTTAAGACTATTTCTATCACTAGCACAGAGAATTCTGCAACATACTGAACCACTCGCTGATGGCGTAAGTGTTTTCACCACATAGGTGTTCAGAGTTTTATATTCTCACTGCACAGAAGAAAGAACACCTCAAGTAAGGAAGAAGAGTGGTCCCACATCTGCTTCCAAGTTCCAAGAGAAAGATATAGATGTCACTTCTCTGGAGACAACCCATCCCAATGTATCAGGTCCATAAACACTACTACTGCACTGACCATCAGTCAAATTCTTACCTACTCAAAAATGGCTACACATGGAATGGGCCAGGGAACATGGGACAAAGAACACACATGTTAACATGTGGACTTTAAGGGCACCACTGATGTCTATCCATAGTAAGAGCTTGACTCTTAGTCTCAAGGCTCTGAAAGAGAGGCTTTCAACAACAAAAATTAAAAATGTTCTTTTCCTCTGTATTGTAATCAGCCACAGGGAGAAATACCAAATATTCACTCAAGAAATAAATGTATGCAAATGCAGCCAGACAGCCTAAATATAAGAGAAGTGAGACTGAGTCATGAAGGCACCAGAATCAAAAGTATATAGCAGGAACATGTCCCCCACCCTGGCTTCTACATGCACCTCTGTCTAGCTTCTGTCATAAACCAGAGGACAGCACTATTTCAAGACTGACTCATGGCCAGTTGCTGCCATTAGATTAACACAAGAGAGATGATTTGGGGCAGGTACAGAAAGTGGAAAAAACAACTCTCACATTTATAAGATTGCTGAGTTCCCTTTCAAGTCTTTCTACCTCAGACCTCCTGCTATTTTGTTTTCTTGTCTGTAACTTAATGAAAGCAGTTGTGGTTTGAAAGTCAAAGAGTTCCAACACCACATCTGTTCTACTCACTCACACACACAGCTGTAGAGAAAGATTTGAATCTTTCAGTCTTAGCCCCACACTCATAATAATCCCTTAGCCTTTGCAGTGCAGGACAGCAAGTATCAACATAAGAAGCAGGAAGAAGGACCAGATAAAATCAACACCCAACCTCCCATTTTTAGCCATACAAAGACAGCAGAATTGCAAGTGAGAAATCTTTTTTCCTAGCAGCAGCCCATCCATCAGGATCTCAAGAAAAATGTTTACTGTCTTCCAGCAATTAAAAAAACCAAACTTAAATTTTACATTATAGATCTAGGATACAGAAAACAGTAAGAGATTGCCTCAGTTTCCCAGCTGGAAAGGTGTGTGTCAGCTTGAGAAACTTGCTGCAAAGCACTGGGACTATGCATAAGGCAAGAAATCCTGTCCTTTCTAGCACAAAGTTGTTTGGCAACCATTTGTCTTATTCAAGAACAGTTATTAAATCTCTCAAATCTTGAGTTTAATTAATTCTCCTGGTTCCAAGGTTATTGAGTCAAAAGCTCTAACACTGAATAGTGCCAGATATTATGAATCCCTTGGCTACTCAAAAAGTCCTTATACTTCAATTGTGTCTTACCAAACCCATCCTTCTGCTCCAGCTACATCTCAATAAGTGCAAAAAGCTGCCAATCCAGAACAAGCAGTGTTACAACTTTATGAGGTATACCTCAAGTCCTATATCTGTGAAGTATACAGGTATACCTATTATTTGCATCACATGTAAACTGCTTTAACTCCTTCTAGGGGAAAGGTAGACAGATTAAAATTAGCAGAAGGGATATTCCACCTACGCAGGCAGCTGGTCCCTTCTAAACCACTGGCTCAGAGTTCAGAGACCAGGTTACTGCCACTGCAATTCCAAAATGCTTATGAGAAATCTGCTTTTCTAAGCTGCTCCAAAACCGGCATTTTGCAAGCAACTTGGATATGCCAAGGCTGCCACCCTACTGGAACACCCTGCCTGGTCACTGGACTTAGCCAAGGAGAAAGAGCTTCCAGAGCATGCAGATTCTGACAGGGTCACAACCCTAGAAACAGCAGCTTCCTCCTAATGTGAGCAATGCCTATGGTGTTCTGATAATATGTACACACAAATGATCATCAAACTCATTCCTACCAGAAGTCTTGGTACCTATACACTGCATATCCCACCTCCTTTCCCAGTCCTTCAGTATCTGTCCACTAAGTGACACAGTAAAATCAAAGCCACATGGGAAGATGACCAGTACATGCTGCACAGCCTAGCTAACACTGTTAGATAGAAATCACCTTGTATTCACCACCCATATTTGTCTTCTCACCTTTAGAAAAACTGGCAACTGCCTAAGATGATCATTGACTTTGAGGGATCACCTTCAGAAAGCATCCAGCAGCTATGCTGAAAGAAATCAAAACCTATACTAAGCGAGGACACCACGAGGGTGCAGGAGCAGGGCACACATCACTGTAACTTGGTGTGGGTCTGCCAGGAGACCCTCTGCTTGGCTTGGAAACAGCACTTCCAGGAATCTCTAACTCTCACCACTACACTGCAACAGATCCTTGAAATATATATTTGAAGAGTCTTGCTATAGCAGGTACTTGGCACCTCAGGTGAGAATGGGTACAGGTTACCTTAGTAACCAATAGCTGCCTGAGCCACAGGATGGCCAAGTGTCCAGGTAAAGAGACTTCCTCCAGGCTTCAACAGCCCTGTGACATTACCTGAACAGGCTGAAACTCCATCCCATGCAGCAACAGAAGCTGCTACAGCAGGAGCACCTCCTTCACCAGAAGGGCTCCCTTGGAAGACCAGTAGTTACCATGTCACAAGGAACAGGATTACAAACATTCTGTTAAATACATTCTCCAGAACCCTCTCTGAGCTTGCACTGCCCAAGTTGAATGGTCTCAGTTAAGATGGCCTTTCCAGTAGAGCCTTCCAAGCCTGTGAAGAACAAATCCAGCTCCTCCACTACCTCACACTGAGGCACACAGGCCACATACTAGGGCCACATTCAGATCATGTGGACAAAGATAATTAATTCAGTTAAGAGTAACTGCTAAAAGCCAGAGCTGATTTTAAGTCTAATTAGTAGATGTTAATTATGCTACAACCATGCTCTCTCAGATCACAGAGCAACAAGCAGAGGGATATAAATACACATAACAGGCAAAAAATCCAAACCAAGTCAACAAGCAAGCTCATGAGATCCAGACAGACCATCTCTGCTTAATGCTCCAGAGAATAACAATACCTGTACTGAGGTAGAGTACTAAGCACAAATAAAATCCATTTTTAACTAACTCATTCTAGACTTAGCCCTTGAGACCCAAAGTTAAAAATCCAAATGCATTTAATACTGTCAAATGGGTTCAATAATAGATACACTGCTATAATCATCAAAGTGTCTCATCTGTGTCACTGGTAATGCAACCTACTGTCCCTTAGGAAGGTGCAGGTATTTATCTTAAGGTAAGTCATGCTGCACTCTCCCAAGTCTTTGGTGTCACACTCATAGCTTCTGGCACCCAAAATCTCAAAAGAGACACAGACTATTTGTTTTCAGTAAAGCCAAAGTAAGGTAATCCAGTATCCTACCACAGTAAATGTCAAGTTGGGATCAATTCTGCTGAGAACAAACATAATCAATCCATGGATGAAGAGAAGTAGCTCTGTTGCAGTAAACTGTTAGCCACTAAACATTTGAGTTTCCAACAGAGAAGCATGAAAAGAGAGAACAGAAATGCATATTGCTTGCTTCTCCTTTTGAAACGTTTCAGCAGATCATGCTTGACTCCTGAATCCTTTCTGCAGCTTACAGCAACCTCCTCCTCTCCCACATCCCCCATTTCTGCTATCCAGATATGTAACAGGCTAACACTAGGTTCTATGGAAGCAATCGCTCCACTATCTCTGTCTAGACAATATGAAATTGTCACAAATGACATATAAAGTACAAT
The DNA here is from genome assembly GCF_014805655.1 of Passer montanus. Taxonomy (NCBI): domain Eukaryota; kingdom Metazoa; phylum Chordata; class Aves; order Passeriformes; family Passeridae; genus Passer; species Passer montanus. Next base: position 13,215,878 of record NW_024365381.1, read on the forward strand.
TAGCAGAGAAACTGCAATTTCTACTCTCTTCCCCCGCTCACCAGGAAAAAAAATCACCCATTATCATCCTCCAGGTTGTCAGTCAATCCTGCAAATGATGAAAATTAACTCTGCTCACCCTGAGAGATGCTTCTGTTCCAGCTTACTAAATTAGGAGGAGGGGGATTGTAGTTTTTGTTGGGTTTATTTTTTTTATTAAAACTACTACAAGATACAAATTGCCTCTGTTCACCAGCATTGAAATCTCAACTCTCTGATTAAGATCAGGCTCCTTTTCTGTCAGACATCAACAGCCCTGGAACTGCTCTACACTTGCTCTGTTAACTCAAGTCTGCAGCAATCATGAGCCAGGGGGTAAAGGAAGCAGACTTCAAGTTACAGGACACCTACAGACAAGGGAGAGAGAAAGAGTGCACAGATAGAAGACATTATAAGCAGAAAAGGGATAATTTTCAGGAACGAAGCTGAATGCCAGAAGCTGCAGTTCAAGGTCATGAAGCAATCTCCTCATAGCACATCAGCCACTGGACTATACCCCCACTCTCCCCACAGGGATGAAGATCACCACCAAAGCCTTTTGGGACAGAGCTACTCATTTCAGCAGGCTTTGAGATACTTAACTGCAGCAAATTTAACTTTTCAGTAATAGTTCTAAGGACATGCAGCCCTACACCACATCTTAGATTTGCTGTCACAGCATGAGTGTTACTGAGTAACACTACTCCAAGAGACACAGAGAGAAGGGTTTTCCTCCCCAAAATGGGAGGTGTTAACAAACAGCATTGAGGTTGTTTCCTTAGAATCAAAGGGGTGTTCAGTCAGCTGCCATCCTCCTAAGCTGCTCTACACCAACAACCAGGGCAAACCAGTGAAATGAAGCATTCTAAGGACAGCAATCACACCTACCCCTCCCCTACTCCCAGCCTTCAGCTACGAGCAGAGCTTTAAACAGAAAATTCCTAGTTATCCTTTGAAGGAAAAGTATATTGATGACTCTTGGCAGCCTCTGATTTTCCTCCCCTGATTTTATGTCTTCCCTGAAAAGAGTTTTATATTGCATACTGCCCATTCAGAGGTGAAAATTATCACACTACATATTACATCCCTTTTTCAGCCCTCCAACTTACAGCCAGCTCTCAGTTCCCCTGAGCACTCATTCCTGTGAATGTGCTCCTGTGGTTTCTCATAAGAAGGTAAAGAATAGCAACAATTTAAAACTAAATTCCCTTCAATCATCTTCCTCTTACAGCCAGGCAATAAGTAACCTAAAGATAAGAAAGCTAAAGCATGAAAACAGCTGAATGTTCTTCAGTGTCCAATAACATCAATACCCTGAAACCTTGAACTCAATTAACTGTTAACGAACCAAATCAATTCCTGGAGACCAATTATAGCCTTGATAGAGCACTAGAAAACTATTTTAAATAAAAATCTCAAACAATCCAATCCATTGGCTTGGATATTCTTTCTTTTCCTTTTCTCAGAGGAATAGGAAAAAAATTATTTCAGACATCTGTATTGTGTTGCCTACTTTCAGAAAGCAAATTGAAATCACGTAAGCAGAAACCATCAAGCATTTTTGTTCCATAGCTTCATTTTCCATAAAAGTTTTGTAGTCCTTGTCAAACAGAAAAACACTATTGCTCCTCACCATTTTCATATTCAAGCTTAAAATAAAAAAAGCAATCAGTATGCAGTTCTGAAGATTGCCTGAAAAAATGAGTTCTAAAATTAAGTTCTTAACATAATCTGCTCTGATACCTCTAAGTGAACATTTCTAGACTGCTTCAGCTTTCACATGGTTATGGTTGGACATATTTAGCCTGGCATCAAGACCGGATTACGACAGGTCAGAAACAGATGATTAAGAGAGAAAATATAGTCAAACAAAAGGATCAAGCTTTTCTTAAGATAGTTGTAACCACCTGCAAGAGATAAATAACCTGAAAATATCACTACTCATTAAAACCTCAAGAGTCACTTTTACAGTTCGGAGTGAGCTCCTCCATCCCCTTGTTCACATCTATGCCAAACAACTCATCCTCAGTGAGGAACTAGAGTTGGTGGCTTTCTATCCAAACCTTGTTAGGCATTCTTTTCATCACCTTTTTTTAAAAGTTATTACATACAATGAGCAGCTTTTACAAGATAACTTCCTTTTTTTAGGGAAACCAAAGATGCAATATATGGTCAGAGACAACTTCCAAACACAGCCTTTGAGAACACTTTGGCCTGCTTGTGGGAAAGAACTTGTGTTAACTCTGAAGGTGCAACTAGGGACATCCTTCCCAGCTGGAGCTGCAGAGTTGTTCAGAGGAGTAGGTCTGATATAAGGCAGAAGTTATCACAGAAAGTGACTGTTTCCCCTTCACTGATTCTGGGCAAGAATCCTGTAGAAAACAAACTGTTTTCCACAGTCAGTAAAAAAAGAGAGCACATAAGGTCTTCCTTAAGCCAAGATGGGAAGGAGTGCAAAGAAAAAGCGCACAATTACACAAAACACGGAAGTATCAGTTAAGAGTTTGAACAGCAGAAATGAGCACTGGGAATTGAGTTGTCCTAATTAGAAGATGGGAAGCAGAGTTTCAAGAGAAACATGGTTAATTAAACCTTTAAAGTTACTTCAATGTAACTAGAAAGTAAAATCACATGACAAATTGTCCTATTACTGCACCTCTCCTCTTGGACTAGGAACTCCAATTTCCATTTACCACCTGATGTTGTAAGAACTACACAGCAACTTTAGAGCTCATCACAGGGAAAGTGGGTCACTTCACAGAAAGTGACAGATTATTTTAAGAAGACTCAAGGCTGCACTGTTAATCTATCACTTCACCTGCTGAAAAAGGCCATGCATCAGAACAAAATACAAATGAGCATTATGGAGAGGTCCTCATCATACAGCATCTGGGGAATGATTAGTTCATAATTTCAACAAGCAAGAGGGAACACACATCCATGGCAGACATTAAAAGGGTCAAGACCAGCTACAGCAAGCAGCATTGATTAGTTTTGGCAATAACTCCAACAATGAAAGAGCTTGCACTTCCATTTAGCAAAGGCAAAGCTTGAGGGACAGGAGAGGAGAAGAAATTAAAATCAGTTCAAGCTACTGCACATGCTGTTTTGCTCTGCAGTGGCAGTTTCACACCGGTGCTCCGGATGCGGCAGATACCCGCGCCAAGCTGAAGACAGACATTGCATTTCTCCACCTAGACCCTTAACAACACATCATTATACCAGAAATTCAGCTAGAGGGTGTGGGATTCTAGTTATCATAAGGTTTAAAAGCATGGCCAGAACACAGCCAACACACTGAACTCCCTCAGCCCGCAGGCAGCTTTACTCTTCTGAGGGCTCTTCTGCCTACCTTCATCTGCATGACTCCTTCAAATTCTCCTTGTTCTGGGAGTGCCCAACACCACAGACTCTGTGGACAGCAGAAATCTCTGCTTACCCACACATACAGGTCTGCGTCAGCTTCTGGGATAATTACATACGACTCATGTTTCTCCATAGGGAATTGAAGAGGAGGTGTCTTTCTTGAGGGGGTAGAAGCCATACCATTATCTCCATAGCTTTCTAAGGCTATGAAAACAGAGGTCTCATCACAAATCAAGCAATTCCTTTAAAATGCTCTTGTTCACGCTGGAGTAAAAAAGAAAGTCAGGTCAACAAATGACTGGCAGGGCAGTTCAGTCACTTAGTCCAGCCTTCCCACTTCAGGAAGACAGGGGAATGATTTCATACTAATGCATTTCAAGCAGAAAAATGAGTCAGTTTCCTGGCAGATAAAGAACCCTGTTTATTTACAGCCTTCAGTTTCAGCAGGTGCTCTCTCAAGAAGAGCAAGGGAAGAGGTCACTTACATCATCACACAAACAGCCATTTGGTGCAATCAGTTAAATATGTATGTGGAAAATGTTTAAAATGCATGTTGGCTATTCAACAGACCAGAACAGCTCAACTGGAGGAATCTAGAGTCATCATTCTTTTGGTTACAGTTGTATTACTGAGTCAGATCAGAGGTCTCCCTCTCTCCTCTTGCTTCAGGCCCACAGATTAGACGAATGCTGCCCTACTGCAAGTTCTCCAGCCCAGATTCTGTAATAATAAGAAGCAAATAATTTGATACGGGCACTTTGTCCCCAGACACACCACACTGTGAGAATTTCTAAAGGGCATGAAGAGTGAGTGCACACATGAAGTATATGTAAATTGAATGCATATCTAAAAATTACGGGGTTGTATTACAATAAAAAGGCACGCTACAATGCCAACATCTCCAGCTCTTCCCCACAGTGAAGAAAACCACAGAGAGCTTTCAGAAGAGCAAGCAGGTCTCAAACAGAAGGTCTGAGAGCCTGCCCAAAACTTGTTTCTTGGCAAAAACCAAATCCAAATTGAAACTTAGACACTGTTTTAATGTGACTTACCTGAAGCCAGACTATAAGCTCTAAAAATCACAGCTAGATAGTTTAAGCACATCACAGACCTCCATTAATCATAAGCTGAGCATCATCCCCTAGACAGAATAAAATTACATGTACTCAAGATACACAGGTAAAAGAACAGAAACAGGAGCAAGTGTACCTGGTCAAGTGAGCCTGTTTGGACATGCTGCCCACCCTGCAGCAGCTGGATCAGGTGGCTGCAGGGAAAGTATGTGCAGACAACAGAGGAGACAGACATCCTAACAAAGGATGGCTTTCAAGAGAGGGAAGCTATTCACACTTCTTCCCTCTCTGTAGGAAAGTTGAGAACTGATATGTTTTATGGTATCCTCAAATAGCTATCTGTTTGAAGTCAGCTGTCTTTAAACTTCTGAGCAATTTGTGTTTATTCAAGATCTTTGGTCTACAGTCACCTCATATACGCATTCCTCAAAAAAACAAACAACCCTACAAAAAAACCTGCCCAAAACAACAACAATCAACACCCACTCACCCAAGTAACAAAACAAAAAAAAACCTCACAACCCAATAAAAAAACCCATAAACACACACACACAAAACCACCACCCCAAAACTCCACCCAACTCTAGATGTCAATAGAAGCAAAAATAATAGCCAGTTTGGAAGCCTCTTCCATCCTCACTAAAATATCACTTTAATTCCAATTCAGTAAGCTTCTTTGCCATCACACTGCAGCAGCTGAAACTCCAGAACAGTTCCTACAGAAAAGACACTTGTAGGGAAAGAAGTTTCTATTACCTGGAGATTGCAGAGGAACAAACTTTACCCATTTCTTTTATAGGTGAACTCCTCACTGCTGTGCCTGGACTAAGAGGAGGGGTGGAATAAGGGCAGTGGTTCAAATGGGAAAATACTATGAAGGTATTTGAGAAGGAGTTATTTCTATACCTGCCTAGTTTGCAAGTCAAGCTGCTACAAGAAGAACATGGGGAAAAGAATTTCTTTTAGTCTGCTACAGTCAGTGATGTTGCTGCATATTTAAATTCAGGCCAAGAAAAAGCAGCTTATGCCTTTCTGCAAGTTTGGCAAAGGGTGCAGGTACATGTCCAGCTTTCCAAACCACTGGGGGAAACTTGGCAGCAGGGAGTGACCTCTGCAAGATGGGAAAGCACAAGGCAGAGGAGGTCTTCTCACCCACCAACTCTCAGTGAAGAAGAATAGGGCTCTAGCAACCTTACACTATTCTTAAATCAGGAGACTAGGAAAGACAAGGGAAGAACGGGAAAGCACAAGGCATCATCCTTCTCATCCACCAACTCTCAGTGAAGAAGAATAGGGCTCTAGCAACTTTACATTATTCTTAAATCAGAAGACTAGGAAAGACAAGGGAAGAAATATTTGTGCAAGAAAACAGGCACTTATTTCACTTGTTTTTCCACAAAATTAGCAGCATACTAAAGAGCTCAAACTTCTAGAACTTCAGTAAAACAGTCTTTCCTGCTCACACAGAGACGGCAGGCTTGGTCTGGAAACAAAACCACAAAGCTGGAAGGGTGACTGCAATTATCCCAGAGCTCACATAGGCATCAACTGACCATTTAGATATCATGGCAGCTTCTCCTACAGTTCAGGTTTTGTTTACAGTCTCATGACAAAACTAATTTGTATTTTCCATTTTTAGTAAAGACCAAACAAACAACACTCACCAAGTTTGTCCACAGCCCGCACATCTCACACATAAACATTGCTAATTATCATGTTTAAATGCTCGTGTCACCTTCACGCTATCATTTCACTTTAAGTTCGCAACAGACAAATTATGTCTTTGATTTCTGTAAACATTAGCCAGGACACGTAAGCCAGAACTGTGTGGTATGAGAACGTTCACTCTTTCTCTTCTCAAGCACGTCTTCCCGAGCACAAACCCAAACCTCTTCTCTCTGCTGGCAAATCCATTTATAACTTTCATTTACCCCAATACTCACACTAACTGCTGACATATTGCTTCTCTCTATCACCACCATTTTCAAGACTAGCAACAAAGCATCTTTGGACTTATTTCTTACCAAGCCTGATAACAGCACAGCATAAACTCTTCCAAAACTATCACAGTGCACATGAAGCCTACAAGGCTTGTCAGAAAAAGCCTTCTTTCCACAGCCCTGGTAAGGTCTACACACCATAACTTTAAATAAAATACTGTGCTCAAATTACATATGGCATGACACAAGGCTAGCAAGGTTTCCACAAGTAATGAGACTGAACAAAAACAGACAAGAAAATTATGTTGGGTAGGCCTATTTAGATTTAGCACAGGCCACATTCCCACCCATGTGCAGTCTGAGCCATTCTCTTCTCCACAGCTCAGGTGTGCCCTTATGCTCAAAGCCTCCCTTTCTCTGTGAACTCAACACCACTGACACAATATATATTAAATACTTGAAAAAGCAAAGCACGACTGCTGTAAGCGATTAGGAAAAAATAGCAACTACAAAGATTTTGAGAAACAAGGAATGTAACAAAAGGCAGAATACACTAGGTATGTGTTCTGTCTTCACCATATGACACATTTGTAGCTTTATATAAGGTAATTGCCACCTGTTTTAGTTCCTCTCTCCCAAAAAATTAAGTGAGTAACACTACCCTCCTCTCTGATTTTGATGGTAAATGTCAGTCACAGAACTGTGTTTTCCGAGGCAATTATGTATCCATGGCAGGGGACAAGAAAGTGTTCTGGTTGTTTAGTTTTCAAAACAAGGATATGAGTGACATACATCCTTTCATTCAGTGCTTTGCACAGTGAGAAAGTTACCAGACCTCAGTACATGCAGAGATCCGATCAGCCTTGGTCATTTACATGAAAAACCAGAGCTGCACATAAGAAGCTCAGGCTCCGCCAGCACGAACTCAGGAACAAAAGCTGCAAAAGTGATTGTATTCTTTTCCATTTCATATACAGTACTGATCACTCTTGGGTAGGAATGGGCTTGCTCCTACCCTGTCAATCTACTTTAATCACAGACTGGTCCCAATTCGATCACAAGTCAGCACTGTACCCACAACTTAGAGCAGGAAGAGGCATCCCCTCAAGGCCTTGAGCAAACTATACCCATTTGCACTAGAAAGAAAACCAAACCAAACACAAAAAATCCCCAAACATATTCCTTGCCTTATGGAAAAGCTCCAAAACTCAGGTAATAGCTCAAGGCATACTTGAAGAGAGAATAAACAGAGCCCTAGGGGAAAAGTGACTGCTCGGACTCCAACCAACATCTGCCAAGCAATCCTCCAGAAAACAAGCTCCATATTACAAAAATCATCCGAGGGGGTGAACAGCCATTACAATGAAAACAAAACCTTTGAGAAGGGAGACTACAAAGATAGGTTTGCTCCAAGCTTGGTAGGCAGTAAGCAAGAAGTCCAGACGAATTCTACAAGGCTGCCAAGCTCTTTTAGAGCTCTAGCTCATGAGCATTTACATATGAGAAAGACAAAATACCTGCCTCGCCTTAGATCCACATCTATCTCTTTCAAACCCTTAAAAAAGCCAAAAGGATAAGCTCCTCCCTTGCTTGCATTCTGTACCAGAGCCATTTCCCGTTTGGATCCCTGCATTTACACCTTTCTCCAAATACTGAAGAACTTGCAATTGTATGGTAACTACAGAGATAAGCTGCAGTTTGGGAGTGGGGAGAGTCCCCAAGCTACCCTTCATACAAAAACTCGGAAACCTTCAGGTTAGGAAAGGAGACAGAAAGGAGCAGAAGCAACATTACCCCCTTGTGGCAGCAAAGCAATATGGAAATAAGGTCTAAGAAATTCAAAAGGGAACAGACTAGGTGTTGCTCTTCATAGGTGCTGTAAAGAGAGCTGTATGCAGCCAGAAAGGTCATCAACACTGAAGAGAAATGAGAAGAGCTGGAGTCACTGTGCTACATGTGTACGTGTCACATAGCAACAACAAGGCAGGAGGGACCAGAGTCCTCAAACGAGGCCCGGCAAAATGGAAGACACAGATTTGCTCCTGGACCCTGGTACATGGTTCCAGGGAAGATGGTTTCACATGGCACTTGTGCACAGTGCATCCAACAGACTAAAATACAGCAAAGCCTTTGGTAATCTGTGCCAACTTCAACAGGTCAAATATTTGCACAGCACAGTGGCCTCTGCTTTTCATACACTCACAAACAAAATAAAGGAGTTCATACAAGGGTCCCCAGACAAGAATTTCCCCACTTCACACACGCTTACTCCTTTCTGCCTGTACACATGATGAAAGTGTCACTCAGGATGGTTCAAAAGACTTTTCAGATTTTCAGGTAACTTCAATAATTTATCTCGTCTGTCAAACTAAATAGGTGAGGCAAGGTGAAAACATTATGCATTCATAAAATGCAGGCACAGAGTTACTCATACCACAGCCTACAGAATTTGACCTCTGGAATGAGTGCAGTGGAGTGGTTAGAGAAGTTTAGCATAATTGCCAGACAAAGCTTCTTCATGGAAGAATAAGGATAATAAGCATTTCCTTGTGAAACATAAGTGTCATGCAAACCTGACTGACAATAGAATGGAGCACACCTTTCATCTGCAGTAATGTACTCAAATCTCTAGACAAAATAAACAAGTAAACCATATAAAAATTTCCCCCTCATGTATTACAAGCAGCTAAATCTACAGAGGACAATTTTCCTCTTCCTTCTTTTTCCCCATCTATAGGAAATGTTTCACTGATAAGGTTTGAAATATGTTAGCAGGGACGCACATCACTACTTGCTCCTTGCATCCAGAACTCAGAAACAAAAACCAATTTATAACCTAATTGTTTTCCTTTTTTTTTTTTTAAACCCACACTAATTCTGTAGATGTCACTTGTGTCATACTAGAATAGCCAAAGAGAAAATCAGAATCAGTTTTATTAGCCGGCATTGCACCATACCTAGCATTAACTGCTGAATGGATACATATTTCAGCAGAGATCACTCCTAGATTCTGTGTATCACTGTCTTAAGAAAGTGGCACCAGCTTCGCTCAAACAAGCAGAAGAATATTCTTTCAGTCCCTGTTCAACTTTTCATTATCAACCTGAATTGGCCCACAAAGCAGCAATGGCTTTAAGTACTTCGAGGATCGTTTCCTTCACTGAGGTTACAGTATTAATACAAGACCTCCCCAACCCATTTTTAAATTAACAGGTACTTATAAAAAATTAAACTAGCTATCACCCTTCCTTCATCCACATCTTTCCAACAGATTCTATGACCAATTTTATGCAGCACATGTCACATGGCAACTTCAGCGACTTCTAGGATTCTTTTCACTTTGATGTTAAAAGTGAGGCAAAGACATCCACAGGGGAAAACTTCCTACATTTGAATTAATTAGATCAGCATGGAGAACCTCAGAAAAGCTGAAGCTCAGTCTCACAAACTTGTGCTTAACATAGACCATAAACTTTCCCCAAATTCATGCCTCACCAGCACAACTTCAAGAAGCACACAGCTCAATGCCACACTACTTTCAGGCCAGGCTGAATGTGATGGGACTCCTTGAATTGCTGAGGCTCCCAGTGACATGCTTCTCCTAACAGAGGTGCCAGACCTGTTAGTGAGGAATAGCGCCATTACATGCTTATTAATGGCTTTGTGATTAGTCCGAGATAATTAGCCTAGGACCACCAGAAAGAGCAGAATTCTCTCCTTACCCAGCTGACATAGTCGCATCAACAGAATTCAAAGAACAGCCTTCACTAAACTACCCTATTAACTTAATTGACCCTCAATGGCAATGTTTTCCCAGAAAGCTGCTTCTCAATTAGGAAGGCCATGCCAGGGAAGGAATCCTGCCCATGGACAGGGAACGAGAACATACACAGTTTCCAGACACAATTTTTATCTTACGTTTTTCGGCTGACCTTAGAATACAGAGCTCAATTGCCCAATGAGGACATCTAATGGAGAGACAAAGAAGAACAGAATTATAAAACAGGTTATGAGCACATCTTGGATTCCAACACTAAGAATTAACCAGAGGCTGATAGGCACAAAATGACATTGATTGGAAGTGTGTATGCAGTTGCCACTTGTACCTTCAGGTCTGAAGGCTTATCCTCCCCCTTGTGTTTTGTCAGCAATTTCAGTATTACATAGCTTATATCTCAGGACCCTAAGACCCCATCTTTGCATGCTTCTGTAGTTCCAAAGGTTAACAGACATTTTGGACTTTACTGTGCAGAAGTGGTTCCAGCACTTCTCACTGTCAAAGCATGCCCTAGGTCTGGGAGACATGAAGGCTTGGTACGAGATGCTCACTCTACACAAAATTGAGGTAAGTGGGTGCTTGCTGACTTGTTACTAGATTCACAGGATATTCTGTGTTGGAAGGGGGCCATAAGGATGATCAAACCCAACTCTTAAGTAAACAGCCTGTATGGGGATTGAACCCACAATGTCAGTGCTATTAGCACCATGCTCTAACCCAACTGAGCTAATCTCATCTCCCGTGTTATATAAAGAAAAATATAAACAGCTAATTTAAAAATGGAAGAAAATGACATCTGCAGGATAGAGCTATCCCGCATGCAGGCTCCTTTTAAGGGAAAATACTTCATAAAGCCCCAAGCCCACCCAATGTGTTTAACAAGAAAGGAAATGAAGTTTTACTTCAAGGAAATTGCCACAAGCATTTAATACCAGACTGCTCACTGCTTCCAGCTTCTTGCTTCCGAACTCTACAGATAACTTTTACTTCAGTTAGAAGGGAAGCAGAAACCCCTGCTGTGCCTGTTCTTTAGAAAGGCATGATAACAGAAGCAGGAGATTGGGAAAACAAAAGAGTCCCTAGGAGATTCTCAACAACCTCTGCCAGAAAGATTTCACTAAAGGTTTTATCTTACAGGAATTCCTCTGGAATTAAGCTCATGCATCCAAATCAGAAGTCTCAGCAAAAATGACCTGTTTGCTCAGCTGATCAGGTAAGCAAGCAACCCTTCACAAATGCTACAGCCACCGGAGCAGACAGCAGCAACCACCATGGATGACAGAGATTTAGTCACAGGACTCCCCTTAGAGTCCTGTAGGCTGGGGTGGATCAATTATATGCCTCAGGACATTTTTAAATTATAGTTACCACAGGAAAGATTGTATCTACATATCCCACTACATCTCATTGTCCAAATATGTGCCAACTGCCCGATCAATAAGAAGGTTATTTGCCCAGTTATTTCTGACACTACAGTGACTCATCCCAGAAAAGGAGACACAGTGGAGATGACTTAAGTATGTGCCACTATTTCAAAGAAAGATAGCGCAAGACTTACTCAAGTGCCATTTTACAGCTAAATTTGTCAGCTCCTTCTTATTCTTATGCCCTTTAATAGGAGACAAGAGGATATCTGACTTAAATTAACAGTAGGTAAGTTCAGGCCCAAAAAGTAGCTCCCATGTAATCAGCTTGAGACTCTCATTACGGCAGGCTATTAAAAAAACTGGGGAGCGGATTTAGAAACTGATTAATAATTTTATGACCACCGCCACTTATTTGCTATGCAACTACAACAAGAAAGGCAGTCACTGTTCCAGCCTCAGCATAATCAGCTTATCTGCAGGACAGAGGAAAGAATTCCCTTTCCTCAGGCACTCCTGTGTACTAAGCCTTCTTAGTTTGTTACATCTGCATCCAACCTGCAAAGTTTGCTTTTCTACAGTTCAAAGCATCTTTTTCAGAGAAACAGAAAGACTGAACCTTTCCTCTGGCCAGAGCACAAACCACTTGCCAGAGAAGATGTGAAAACTGAAACCCAGTGTGGAAACCCCATTCGAAGTACCAATGTAGCTGTATCATCCACACAAGCCAGTGAAGACACTCTGACAAAAAGGACAGGTCTTTCCTGACACAAGTTCAATTTAGCTTATCCAGTTTCTTGTATCATATCTGAAGCAGAAGAAAAATATCCTTCCAAAAAAAAAATCACCTTCTTAAAAAAGAAGACAGCAAAGCCTAAAATTTTCAGTGATCAGCACATCCCCAACCAGCTCAGGTCATCAGGAGCCACCTTCAAAACTAACCTCTCTTATCAGCAGCAAGCCAACTGCATATACCAAACCATTGACACAGAGCTGTGACTTTTTTCCCGCTCTGGGCAACTCTAAGGAAATTATTGTTGAACCCTTTTAACTTAACAACTTACTCATGCCCAGTTTTCATGCCAACCCTGGGTAGATTCTCCATGCATAGCACAGGATGATAGGGTGTGTGATAGGGAGCACAAGGCACAGCATTAACACATCCTGAGTTTCCGTGCTTTTGCAGGGTCTCGGAAACACCAGGAACACAATTCACCCCAGAGATCTGCTATTATTCATGCCCAGTTTTCATGCCAACCTTGGGCAGATTCTCCATGCATAGCACAGGATGATAGGGTGTGATAGGGAGCACAAAGCACAGCATTAACACATCCTGAGTTTCCGTGCTTTTGCAGGGTCTCGGAAACACCAGGAGCACAATTCACCCCAGAGATCTGCTAAAAGAGCCCATCCTTTTGCCTGTCTGTAATACCATTAAGAGGCCTAGTCTCTGCCCTTACAATCTTCAGAACCCATCTGCAGCAGGACCATGGCAGCTATCAACACAACACCAACATCTCTACTTTCATCTACACAATAGCACATGGCCATATGAGAAAAGGTTTTTAACTCTGAAAATGCTGAAAAACCTCAGACTAGATGGGAAAGGTTTAAGAAAAAATAGAGGAGGAAGGGCAAGCATGTATCTTACCTCCTGAGTGAATCCTCCTCTGAGCTTTCCTCAGGCATTTCCTGGTTTAAGGCCTCCTGTGATACATTCCCAGGTCTGCTTGAAGCCGACTGGCTGTAAACTCTTTCCCAGTGCCCCGTCTCCTGGTTAAAGACCACTCCCACGGTCCTCTCCTCCTGCGGGGTGGAAGAGCTGCCCAGCTGCAGTCTGCTAGAGGCAGGAGCTCTGCCCTCGGTTCTCTCTGCAGGCTGCACCTGGCTGGTATTTGGAGGCACACCCTCAAATGTGCTTTGGACCTGCCCTGGTGTGTAGCTAGGCGTGCTTCTTTCCCAGCGCAGCGTGTCATTGTTAAAGGTCAGCAGGTTATGACAAGCACGACAGCGGTTCAGGTGACCCCGGGACAAATTGGAATTGTTTTCACTGCTTTGTGGAGTCTGCTGATGGGAGGGACCGGGTCGATCAGGCTCAATGTTGTTGTTGAGCATTTCTTGAGCCTGTTGCGACTGGCTGGGCTCCCCACCAATCCCCTGATCTAACTCCTGAAGCCGGTCATATTCCAGGAAGAATCGCCTCAAATCACACTGGAGCTCATTACGAATGCTGGCCGGATTGCTCGGGCCAGCACTACTACCACTGTTCACCTCAGCCCCCGGGGCCAGAAAGCCCCTCCCTTCTGTTGCAGAGGTATAGACTGATGCCTGGGAACCTCCCTCCTGCTGTCTGAGCACGGACAGCAAGCTCACAGAGGAGGCACTGGTCCTAGGGGGAGGCATGGCTTCCAGCTCGGACCGAGAGCTCATGTTCAGCACTGTCCTGGACCAGTCAGACCCACCCAAGCCTGAAGCCATCTCTCTTGCAGACTGTTGGTACCGGGACTGGTGGCCTGCCAAGGACCCGCTGAGGGACCGCCGTGTGGGGCCCAGGCTAAGGTTGCGCAGGGTGTTGCCAGCAGTGCTGCTCTGAACTGTGCTGAAAGCAGAGGGCCTGTTAAGTATCCCCTGCTCCTCCTGTGCTACGGATGCCTGCTCTGGGGGTTGATAAGGCTCTGTCTGCACAGAGGAGAAGGAAGTGCCAGTGGCCCCAGAAGACGTGGAGGGTGCGTTTTCCTGGTGTGGGAAGAGAGAAGAAGGAAGTCTTGCACTAGAGCATCGGCTGCAAAGGCACAACATCCCCAGGTGCTGGCAGCACTCTGCTGTGGGATAGCTGACTCGCTCCCGGAGCCTGTTATAGACAGATGCCCTTGTGTTCTCACTGGCTGGAGGCGGAGGTGGTGGTGGTGGAGGCGGTGGAGGGGATGGGGTAGCAGAGTCTTGAACACTGTTTTGCTCTCCCACCTGTATGCCAGAGGAGCGGGAGGACAACATATGCAGGAAGTTGTGGAGGAGGGGTGTGCGCCTCACAGGCTGAGACGGAAGGATAGCGCGCTGTCGATAATGCGGCATCTCTGTGCTGTCCACGGAGATTTCCACTTCCTCATCGCTCTGCAGAAGGAAACAGGCAAAGTTCAGTCACCTCAAGGCAAAATCCTGTACTTCCAAATAAACAGCAGAAAGTCAGCTACCAGCCCAGACAGATGAAAAGGATGTGATAAACCCCTTCCTAAAGGCCTTGACTTGGAAGAAACTAGTTGAGATGATTTCTAAGTTCATTTTATGGATCTAGACAACCTCTTTCTACAGTCCAGTGAAATTTCACAATACATTGTTCATACAAATAGAAGTATCAGCATCTGAGGGTCAGAATTGTTAGTACCTCAAATAGCTTGAAATCCAAAACAACATCACAACAGAACTGAAAGAACAGGACCACTGAGGCCTCTGTCCCACCATTAGTCAGATAGAGAGGACAAAACAAACACATATTTGAAAAGCACTTTATTAGCCATGCACATAAGAATATGTTATGTTGTTATTGTATCACCAATCGAGGTGAGCCAGAACTCAGCTTAAGAAGACTTCAGGTTTTCAGAAAAACACAAGTCTGCTTAGAAACAGACCAGGGCTAAAGTACATAGAGCACCTTTTAACTAGCCAGTCAATACAAGTCCTGACATTCCCCTTACCTGCTGGTTAGAAGGGTTAACTATCGCTGTGAGCAAGTAGTGTCCCAAGGGATCAAACCGTACCAGCCTAAAACAAAAGCAGTGCCAGAATATCAATCATCAGTTCACATTCCACATTGACACAGGAAGCGGAACACAGCAAGAAAGAAAACCCCACATGACACGTTTGCAATGAGAATATTACTACATTATCATCATATTTTTATGAAGGACATCCAAGAGTTTATGCGTTAAGAAGAACAACGTGTACCTATCTAGCTGAAGACTGCAGTTATTTTATAGTCCACAGCAACACTATACCAAAGTTAAAACCTGGAATTAAGTACTGCCATATCAACTGAAATAGCCAGAAAACTTAAAGGAATAAACAACACATTTATACTACAAAATGGAATTGGTACAAAGGGAGAGATTAACATGCCTTGATGCCACACCGTTGTCTTATTTTAAATTACTCAAAAGCAGGCATCAGGTTTCCAGCAATCCAGTTTCCTCTAAAAGTGTGCCAAAGTAATAGCTCAGCATTTTGTTCCAGCAGTTCCTGGCTTTTCTCATCCTTATGGCTGACAAGTTTAATTACTAAGCTTACAAATCAACATGAAGCAGATTCTGGACATTTAATGGACACATGCCATATCATAAATATGAACAACCAAGCTGATCTGTTACTTTCAATTGCTTTTCTTTCTGCCCACAGAACTGGTTTTCTACCAGCTGAGTCAAGGAGCTGCAAGCAACACTTCACTGCCTGGGTGCACAGGGTGCAGCATCCCAGAGGAACCTCACACACACTTTCTAAACCTGACCAATTTTCACACACAAGTGTTCTTTTCACCCAGAAGCAGGGGCTCACCTGACCCGCTCCATCTCACTGGCTGTTTTCACCACTGCAAAAGGCTCTCGACGACTCCAGTCCCAGAAATGTATCTCATTGGCAGTGGCAATCAGCAAGAGCTGAGCCGTAGGATGAAAAGCAAGTGATGCAATGGCGTTGTTGCTATCTGTGAACCAGCTCTCACTTCCACCCTAGAGTGAGGAGTCAAGAACCACAAGCAGTTTATCAAAAAGTTTGCAATCATTAAGTTTCCATGTACTTGCCATGCCTCCCAGCCTGCGTAAAGCACTGCAAGTAAGGTGCTGCCCTGGCAACATCAGCTGTTCCCATACAAGGTTATGTGCCAGATCTAAAATGTAACACTACTTGCAACAATGACTACAGATGTATTTTTGTAGGTAAGTGTGTCTCAAGCAGCGTGTAAAAAATGCTTCATTTAAAACAAAGAGGAGCCCATGTGTTCTATCTCTGTGCCATTTACCAAACTAGGTAGAGCAGCAGCTTCTCTAATGAACAGTTCAGATTTGCTCAGTGGAATAACAAACAGCATGTCTCTCACAAAGGCTAAACAGGCACCTTGCACAATGTCCTCCAGAATTACCTGTACCACTGCAATCAATAAAACAGGTGCTGCTAAGAAGCATGACCTACCTGGCAGGACTGAATGAAGAATCTGTCACCTCCTCTCTAGAGAGGAGAGCATGGCTATGGTCTGTTCTATGCTTTTACACACAGGTCCCAGAAAAGCTTCCAAACAGCACTCTGTTACCAGGTAGCATTTGGAAAATAAACTCAGCCAAAAAAGGTCACCACCCACCAAATATCAAAGAAACATATGTTTCAGGAAAGACTTACATGTAAATCCCAAATTCTAACCTCCCCATCTAGGCATCCTGAAGCAATGAGGCCTGGGATGGTGGGATGGAAGGTGACACACCAGGGAGTGCGGCGATGTCCAACCAAGGAATGAACACACTTTCCTGTTTTCACCTCTGTGATGTAGATGTTGTGGTTCACATGTGTGGAAGCCATTAGGGTCCTGGGAATGCAGAAAGTATGACAAACATTAGCATGAGAAGAATACAACAAAATTAGACCTTCATCTCAACAGGGTCGGTTCACACTTAACCCAGCAGCTCTCCCACACAGAGCTCAAAGGGTAAGAGGCTACTGTTGCACCAATGTCACAAAGCTTCCTGTAGCCAGATTTCAGGGTCCATGCAAACATGAGCTCATCTGAATCTGCTAGCACAAACTTGACCTTGAACGTCAGAGTAAATGTGCAGCTCAGAAGGCACTCCTGACTGACAATTTGGGGCAAATAAATATTCCCAACTCTCCACAGCGTCTCAACCCCTGTTAAATCAAGTGATACTATGAGATCCCACCTCCAATTCTGCTTCCAATACACACATCATTCTGCTCTGTTCTTTATTCCTAGATATCCCAGTGAATGTGTCACATCATTTGGGCATGTTGTACTAAAACATCTTTTACTCCCTTCAGTTTCTTATGAAATCCCACGGTGTCTGCACAGATCCTTTTTCCTTAAAACTTTGTATCACCTGGGTACCTCAGAAATTAAACACCAACTATGCTCGAAGCTGTGAGATTAGGAAGGTGCACACATTCCATCCATGCGTGTCAGGAACCAGAAGTTTCATTCGGCTGTTCAGGACTGGACAACTCAATGGGCACAAGCCTCCATCACTTTTGTAAGTGTAGGGAGACTGCTGAAACAGGGAATGAACTAGGAGTTAATTACCTGTCTGGACTAAACGCCAGCAAGAAGGTGGAGCGTGGACTGTCTGGTAACTCAACTTTCTGAAAAAGCCAACAAAGCAGGAAGTGTTGCAAGAGTCATATGATCATACTTTAACTGTAAGCCACACAGACAACAAGGGGAACCCGCTGCAGGAACATATCTAGTATCACATCACTGCAGGAACTGAACAGAGCCAGAGAGCATATCAAGTGTAACACATCAAAGGTATAATCACAAGACAATTTATTTCAAATCCCTGCCTCCCTTCCCCCATTCCAAGATCAAGCTATGCAGCTCTATCCCACAACCTTACCTTGCCCTCCCATTTCATCCATCGAGTTTTATCCTCCACCAGCTCCTGCAGAAGCCGCTGAGCACCCAAGGCTTGGGTGCCCCGTTCCCTACCCCAAAGGATGCGGACAGCATTCTTCTCTGGGACAACCTTCATGGCTCTCAGTTGCCAACACCACGCCTACTACTGAGGGGAGATACCAGCAGGCTCCAGATGACAACCACCACCAAGCTACAAATAAGCTATCCACATTTCAGTTGTTTTTCTTCATGGAAACCTAAAAAGATAAGAGACTGATAAGGAAGGCAGCTTTTACCTCGATTACCCAGATGAAGTAAAAGCTTTAAATCCCAAAAAAAAATACTTGAGAGACAAATCTTTCTTCTTACACAGCCTTTGCTACCTGCTCCCATTATCAAGGCCCCATTTTGACATTTCTGCAGCCAAAGATTACTTGGAAAGCATTCAGCTCTTCCCTTGTACACGTGCCAAAGGCACACTACACATATGGAGAACTAAAAATTTGCCTTCAAATTCTTTTCCTTCCCTTCATCTCCTGCTGCATATAATAAAGGAAAGAAAAGATTTATGAAGATACAGTCTTTACACCTTGAAGATTTAAGTGCTATCTGGGAAGGATGTCTGAAAGCCAGAGGAACAGTATTACCAAATTGACAATATGACAGAGGAATCTCCCAGGAACTACTCAATTTTCAGTAACAGGTCAAACTGTAAAGGTCAGACAATTGATAGACCTCAAGTCCAAATTATTTCCAACTCCATCAACAGCTTAAAAATGATAGGACAGCTCCACCAAGATGATTCCATTGTCTCCACATCACCTTTCAATCTGCATTGCTCTTAGAACAGCAGTTCACCCAAGTAATGCATACTGGCAAAGAATAATGCTTTTGGAACACTCTGACCTGCAAAGGAAAGCTTTAATATCTACTGTCTACAAAAAAAAAAGCTAAATAAATAAAATAAATAAATTATGTAATAACTCTAATAGCAACCAAGTCACACAGCTTTTCAGTGGCGTCATACAATGGAGTCTGCCACAAAAATCTCTCCAGAAAAGTTTCTCAGAACAAATAAACCAAGAAACTCTGCTGCAATGCTACTACTTCTGATCCCAGCAGAGTGTGCATACTACTCTGCCATCTCTCGATCACACAAAGATCTAAAGACAAACCCTGCTCAGTTCACGTTACACTGAACAAAACCAACAATATTCAGTAGAGAAGGAAATAGCCATTAAAAAAAAAAACACATAAAGAAGAAAAAAGTTTCATGTGCACAAGAGACACTGTTAAATGAGAGAACTCAGAATGGTCAGCAGCAATATTTTCTTTCCTCCCACTCTCCCTAAAAAAGCTCTCCTGAACAGATAATTGAAGACAGCTGCAGCTTATAGAGAGGAGCTGTCTAAAGAGATAAGCCAGGAAAATGAGTTCCAAAAAAGCACACCAGTTTTTATTTGTAGAAGTAAAATAAAGAGTACTGAAGTAATTAACAAGTAAAGGCATCCATCTTCCTAGAAAAGAAATTCTTCACAGTGCATTTTGAGCTAGCTGGAAATTCCCTGATGCTTAATGTGAACAGCATGAGGATCACGTATTTTAGAGAAGCTGAACTCCATGGTACACAATAACCTTTCTTTTGAGAATCTGTGAAAGTTAGCCAAACATTAGGTAGGAATTATTCTACAAAATCAAAGCCTTAGTGGAAATCAACACAAAAACTAAAGATATCATACTGCATGAGAGTTCTTAAAAATAACTGCACAGATTAAAAAAGCCCATATCCAGAAAAGCTAGAAGGATAACTGGAATAGATACATCCAAAAGCACAATATAATACAGGAATCCCTAAACTAAAAATCTTCTTTAGCTAAATGCTGATAAATCCTGATCCGGATTCTGCAAACAGTCCCAGGCACCCATGTTCAGAAGTGACTAGATTCAGATGGTAGGCAGAATGGAGGAGAAGGACAGCTCAGAACAATACAGGCAACAAAAAGTCTACTTTACAGGAGGAAACTGTACATCTAGTTTAACTCTTAATGTAAAATTAAGAAAACAGTAACTGAATAATCTATATGGGTATTCAAGGAATTTGGACTACAACAACTCAAGAATAAACATTTAAACAGGACACCAATGGAAGATCGGTGCTGCTGCTGGAATAAGCTGGAAGTTCAAAAAGATTTCAACTTTGGAACAGCCTTTCAGTAACTGTGAAGGACAAACCACATAAATAACTCGAGATCACAGTAATAAAGCAGAATAACAATCACTCATGAGAAAGAACAAGCTCTGACAACCTAGCAACATTTCAGTCCTATCATAACTAATGTTCCCTGAAGTACAATAGCAACAAGGAAAACAAGGGATTTAACAAACTACTTCATTTATGCCATGGACAAGTTTACATATTGTAAAATAAATGGGAAGAGAACTCCTACAACTGCAGTCAGTGAAGCTCTAGTATTCACCTTACTGAAGGACCAAGTCATCTCCACTATATAAAACCAAGTACATACCTTAAGACAGCTTATCTAAATCTCTGCATATGTGTCCTAATTTATTCAACTAATCTGCCTGTAACAAACACTTCATATGTGAGCCTGAGCATTTAACTTCACATTTTTCCCTCAGGGACTCTATACCTAGTTTTTTCAGCTTCTTCTGACTTATGTCTTTATCCCATTTTAAAAGTAAACAAAGGAAACACCCAGGGCTCCAATGCCTTTGCAGTACCCTGCTAACCTGCTCAACATTTTTAAAAGCTGGGATCTCTTCAGAAAACATGGAACATGTCCTTCTTGAGTGATGCTGAGATTCCAGTGTTACCTCGGATCCCTCCAGGGGCCAATCTTCATCCTTCTTCTGAATTAGCCTGAACACAGTAACTGCTCCTCTACCTGGTGGCACATTCAGCAACACTTCAGACAGGCGAAGAAACTCAGAGCCTTCAGATGAAGAAACAGATGCAGTGCAGCATTGGCAATGCAGTGAACACTGGCATTATCTTTGCTCCTTTTAGCAGGAAGACTTTAACCTTTCTATGGATTATGTGTTGAGCTTCAGTTTGTTTTGGTGTGGGGTTTTTGGGTTTTTTTTCTTTAGTTTTTTGGTTTGTGTAGGTTTTTTTGTGAGGGTGTTAAAGGAGCCAATTGTTTCTCTAACCTAGTAAAGATACCTACCAACTCCAAACATTTTGCTCAAATATAAGCTGAATGATAGCATGCTATTACATACCATTACCAGATAAACCATTGAAGTATCAACCACATTTACAGCTATTCATTAGCCATCTGATTAACAAAGTTTAAATTAAATGCAGGGGGTTTGAAAATACTTCTGGGGACTCAGCATAAATAAAACTTGCAGGTCACTGGATCAAACATGTTCAGGCCAGTGGTGGACTAATTCAGTAGCAGTGCCTATTACAAATATCCACAACTATCACAACTGATAAACAGCTAACCACCTAAAGAGGGATTAGGATTGTTCTGTTTTCTTCTTCTTGTTGAATTTGTTTTGTTTTGTTTACTTGTTTTTGGGGGGAAGGAGGGACATTTGGATGGTTGGTTCAACCAGGATGACCAAAAGTGTCGAACAACTGCAAGATTACTTGATGCCCTGAATGTGATGCAGGTGACCACAAAAAATTCCGAAAATGGAGATTCTATTATCAGCAGCTTTCTTTCCTTAAGTGTTTTCTCCCTTCAGGGCATTTCAGGACAACATGCTGGGTTGTTTACAGTTTTGGAAAGAGCATTACACAGCCCAAACCCAAGCCTTTTACTTGCTCTGTATCAGCTATCCTTGAAGAAGCCTGAAAAATTGCCAGCATTAGAGTAATGTAGATTTACTTGTAAATGTTGCTTTTACAGATGTTGAACCTCTAAAAAACCAAAGTGAAGCTGCAAATTGGTAACACTTTGTAGTGGTACATGACCCCCTGAAAACACTGACAGAAAGGTAGGGCGAGAAGAGGAATAAAAAGAAGCACATTCAACTTGCCATGTAAAAAGGATGTCAAGATATTGTATGGATTATGCAATGGCTCACCACTCCAGTTCAAAACTTCAGCACTTCACAGAGATGATGGTGCCATTTCTTAATGCACCCCTTCCCCATCCTTGCTGCTATTAACTTTGTGGAGATTCTGGTACCACCATGCTGGGAACACAGCTGGCTTTGATACATGCAACACTACCTTCATGTTATTCCACTCTTCATGGGAGAAAAATGTTATTTCATGTGGCCTTCAGCTCTCAGACTAATCTATTACCACTGCAAAGAACTTTGTGGTTGTGTGCTGAACCCAACCCTAAAAGCCTTTCCTAATGCATGTGCACAGAATCAGTGTAAACAGCTCCATCAGTGTTTACAAAGGAAAAAAAAACCAAAGAGCTGCAATCAGTAAATGATATTTACAATGAGGGATCTATCCAGAAAATACAAATGTCCAAATAATTTCAGACAATTCTGCTGCCCAAAGAGACCTCATGTGATTGATGAAGAAAGAGGTAATATGAAATGAAATATTAAAGTTGTCACCGACTTTGCAATCTGGGTTCCACAGAGAGAATGCATTTATAAGACTCCCTGTAAGAGACAAAGGAAAAAAAACCACATGCCAGTAGTTTTGGTTCCTTTTTCAGTTTTAAGGCTTCCATAACATATTGACTGTAAAACAGCCATGATCCACACATAGCTGATGGGCCAGTGCTGTGTACTTTGTATTAAAACGACATGCATGGAAAAAAAAAGGACTCAAAACACAACAAAAGCAAAACTGTGGTGAACAATGAGGCATACCACTGTCCTGCAAAATCACAAGCCAACTTGTCTCTAGAAAAGAAGAGGAAACAGATTATTACACTCAACTCCCCCAGCTCTGGCCAGGCACCTACCTACCTTGTAAGCCAGAGTTACTTCTGTTTTCAAAATGTCTGTTCTGAAGAAGCATGCCCAGCCCTAACAATGCCATTGCAGTTATCCCAAATTAAAGTGCAGCATCTCAGGCTTTAACACCAGCAACATACTAAAAATTTCAAGAGAACTGCTTATTGCATTTAAAAAATATTAGTAATTTAAGTTTCATTTAATAAATATTAGCAATAATTTAGCATTCCCATTACTGCACATGTGGGTGGGCTCTCCAAGAGCAATCAGATCATCAGACAGGCATGAAAAGAGTGTATGCAGCACTACAGCCCAAATGCTTTATCTTTGCTGACAGTGATCCTAATGAAAGCTGCAGTCACAAGACAGACTATTTCCTCTAAGGATTTCCTACAAGTTGGTTTCCCTTGTATTTTACACAGCTTAGTTTTGAAGCAAACTGCCTTACCAAGACTGCCTGTGCTCTTCTGAAGCCCAAAAGAGTAAAAGGTGCTCACTAAAAACAGCCAAAGATCACCTTGCCAAGGACTATGAACTACACAGCCTCTCCTTTTGCAGGCACTTCATTGATAAAACAATAAAATCTGCTTCTGACACAAAGACATGAGATCTCCAAGCACAAACCAGATGCCTAAAACATAATTTGGAATACACAGAAGCCATCACACAGCTTCAGGGACTTTCTAGTTCCCTTCCTTGTTTATAATCTGTGTTTCCCCTCCCTTCTGCAGTATGGAGATTTTGAAGCCAACATTTTCCTAAATTGCATGAAACAATATCATGTTAAGAAGCCCAAGAAACACTACACCAGATAGAAGACCTGACTTATACATGTAATTTTATTAAAAATACTGATTCAATCCATACCAAATGTCATGCTATTTTCACTAATCCTTTCTGTGTCTCCACCTGAAAAACTGAGCAAAACTTAAAAAACTGTTTATGTAAAACCAAAACTAAAAAGCTGATTTGCCCTCTTTGCACTGCATCAACTCAGCTTAACAAACAAGGCAACTCAAGGAGTCCTAGTTTGGCAAGTCCTAGTTTGCCAGTACCACTGGCATTTGAACAATGCTATAACAACAACAAAATCAGTAAAAAATAGGTGACATGACTCATATCCCAAATAGCTGCATGGGTCAAAATATAAGTATTGGAAGAACAGGACTATGTTCATTCTTAAATGACAGGGCCATATGAATTTCAGGCAATATAGCTGATTAGGTATATACGTCTAAATTTACTTCAAACAACATTTGATTTGTCTTCCCTTAACTCCATTTGTGGTAGTTCCAGATGAACCCTGAGACTGTCTGAAACGTACTAACTCTTCTTGGGTTAAAAATGAACAATCAAAACAAACAAACAAAAACAAAACAAAAACCAAAACAACCAAAAAACCCAACCCCAAACATCAGAAAACATTTTGCATAGAGCAAACTTCAAGATCCCTTGCAGTAATACCTAAATGAACAAAAATTTCAAATAAAGTTACATTGGACTAGAATCTTTAAACAAAGCTAACCTACAAACAAAAACAGTCTAGGATGGGTAACAAGAACTATCTTAAGCATGATTAATCAAAACAATAAAAAAGCAAAACTCTAACCCATTATTTTGTTCTGTTTCTACTTGTGTGCTTGATTATGCTTAAATAAAAAAAAAGCTGCTGAATTTAATAATTTGATTAGAACAAGAGTCAGTCCAACTAAGTGCCCCTAAACATGGAGAATACAAAAACACTTAGGAGAAGTGGAAAAAAGTTTATGATGCAACTATCCAAGAGAACCCAAAACTAATACCATGAAGGCACTTCCATTATACGATCCTGGTTTTACTCCTCCAAGTTTTTAAATATTCCCCAAAGTATTATAGTGTAAGCTGAAGTTTTGCCTTGATTAAAGCCAGAGAGAGATGGAAAGTAATTCAAAAGCACATTTTCAATGCAGTAGACACACTGCTCTAAATTGCACTCACTGCAATAAGTGTTGACACATAAAACAGGATTCCTAAAGAAAAATAACTTGTCTTAGTGCTTCATGATTGAAAAATTCAGTGCTGTGTTTTAAACTGCAACTGCAAACAGCTCAGGAAATTCAATTACATTACAAAGATGTCAATAGTACTGTGTCATTTCAAGATCCTGTATGACTGCAACAAGTAACTAATTGCCATTAGAATCTTAATTTGTCTTCCCAGTCAGGATTAAATGAGCTAAATACACATAAAAAAATTTCAGACAAAAGAAGTACATTAAAATTCTAGCTATTTACAGCAAAATGATGAAGACATGGAAGAGAAACTTGCAGATATCAGCTGCTAAAGGTCAGAAAATGAATGGTAAATATAAAAAGGGAAGTAATAATAATAATAAATGTAAGTGATCGCCCCTGTCTGGAGTCTGACAGTTTCATTTACCAATGAGAATATGGAGCACTTTCATAACTGTGATTACAACTTCCACATAAATTTAATGAATTCTTGAGAAGAGAGATATTAGTTTCAATCCAGAAGATAGGAAGAGAATAAATATAACTTCACAAAGCTATAAGGCAAGTCAAACAGCAGAACTGAACTTCTTAATCTGGAAGATTAAGAGTTGGTTTCCACAATTCCATACTCAAACCACAGCATCTTTTGTTAAGTCCTATACACAGCAGGAAATGAGGGACACAGAGAAGAGAAAGCCAGAGCAATAGAGAGACAGAGCAATACACAATTCAGATTAACTCCCTAAAAAATTATTCCCATTTAGATAGAAAGGCAAAGGAATTCTCAATTCAAAGTCCCATTATTTATATTAATAGTCACATCAAGCTTCTTCAAGCTCAAGGGTCACAGCCAAGTGGCCCCAAGTGAGATCACACATTCCATAGTAATGCGGGAGTGCCAACACTACAGAGCAACAGAAGCAGCATCACACACCCCCAAGGTGAAGACAAAGTGTTTTATGCATTCAAGGCTGCACTTAAGGCACAAGCACCTTATCCAAGTAATAAAGGAAAAGGAACTGGAAGCAAGAACATGTTTTAGAAAATACAGGTCATATAATTTCTTGCTCACATGGAAATATAGCAAGACAAAAAGCAAGAATGATCCACACAGAAGCTGAATTCTTCACACAAAGATGTTTCAGAATTATAGAAGAGGTGGGAGACAATGAAGATTTAGATTCTGAACAAAGAAACACAGACAATTCTTAACACCATTGCCCTTCTCAGCCTTAGACTGAGTCTGTGGGAGAAATATAAAGGGAGGGGAAAAAGTGTCCAAAACATGAGTCAGAGACTCCTCTCAGCAATCCTGTGCTGCCCAAGGTGCAGAATTAGTAACACGTACCAGGAAGAAGGAAGCAGGAATCACTCTGCCAGGACAACCCAAAACACCCCACTGAGAGCATGTGAAGGGGAGCTGCTCGAGCACACCATCAAGATGATGCTCTCCACGCTCAAGCCTGACACCTCATCATCCCATTCAACAAAAACTGGAGACAACAAAGAGCTACTAGACAACAGTCCCAGTAAGAATTCCTAACAACCAACCAGTCCTGAGATGCAGACAAGTACTGCTTCCTCTTGCAGAGGAAAGGAGGTGTCCTCTTGTTTCAAGCAACCCCATCAATGTTTTTCATTAGGCAGCTACTATATCCTGCAATGACCTTCCAGTAAAATATTTCTATTAATCCTCTTCCACTGTAAAACAAAATTCTTCTGTCCTTACCATATTAATATTTTGTTTCTATCACTCTCCTTGCTAGGATAGCACAGGGCTACTAACACAAAACACACAGGATAACTTTTATCATGCACTATGCCCTTTATCAAGCCCACAGAAACTCAATAGGGAAAAAAAAGTACCTTAGTGCTGTTCCCATTAGTAGTAAATATTCACATCAACAATAACTCTGCAAGACCCATGAGTTCAGTCAGTTTGCTAATCATGGCATAAAAGATTAGTACCAGAGTTTCTTTCCAGAAGTTTCTTTAAAAAATAATTATTCAAATGCCAAACTTCTGGCAGAGGGACAGCAGCAGACTGGATCATTGCTTGCCTTCTTTAGAGCTGGTTGTTACAGCTGCATAAAAGTTAGAAGTGCTGCTCGGAAAATGGAAAAGTAGGAAACAACCAAACAAGAATCCAGAGGGTCAGTTATGACTCAGAAAAGGGCAAAAGAAAGAAAACTGAGAAGAAGCTGTCAGCAAAGTAAACATTCGGCAGAACCTCCCAGCAACTCAATCTGAAAAGGCATGTCCAGACATTTGGATCCAAATACATTCTTCATTCCAAGCATCAGGAAAAACATAAATGCTAGTGGACAGCCCTATTCATTAAGAGCTACACTGCCACAAAAACCACATTTGCCACCATCAAAATAGAAATGGACCAATTTTAAAAAAAAAATTACCCAGAGAAGCACCAATTGTGGACTCCAGAACGGCATGCAAAGTACACTGAAGAGCTGAATGTTAGGAAATGCATTACAACAGCCCTTCAGAGCACGAGAAAGGATTTTACATTTAGCAGAGAATTTCAGGTCCTGTTGCCTGCATCACCCATAAGGCATTCGAATCTGCATGGATTTAACCTCACACCACATTGTGAAAACTGACCCAACAACAAACTTAAGAGACCAGTAATGGACTGGCAATAAGTGCACATTACCTACCAGCAGGTCATTCTTAGGCCCCTTTTTAACATTCCCATCAGCAATTTGAAAGAGGATGGGAGTGGCAAAGGCAAAGAAGCCAGATGACATTTGCAGAGGACACCAAACTGGGTGGAGCAGTAAACAAGGACAAATATAGAAAAACACAGTGGGTTTTTAAATAAAGACCAAAGAACACTTCATGCACAAGGGAAAACAGAGCAGCACTGAGCACTGACCATTTACAGACTTCACATTCATACCATCTATCTTCTTGAAGACAGGCTTGCATCTAGATAACAATTCTTGAATCTGTCTACCACCACAGAACAGTACTCGAAAGTGTGTAGTGAGAAAAGCTACTCTAACCACCTACAGGATCTCTTGAAGATGAAACGTTGACTTAGTACAGGAAAAATTGCTTTCCAAAGGCAGCTGAACGCATGGTATTGACAGGATCACAAGTAATCCAGAAAAACACTACAAGAACACTACAGAAATTTATGTGTTGTCAGGAAAAATATGGTAGATGGCAACAAAAACGTTCCCATAGCTGGTGAATTAGCTGGGTTCGTTTCCTCTCAAGACAAGACGTAACTAGAGGCACACCTGGATGCACTTTATGCCAAACACTACTTTCACAAGCAAGTGTTCCGCAACACACGACCAACAGGAGAGCTAGAGCAGACAACGCTTGCTGCACATTTTATTCGGGCAAGGCCGGAACCACCACCAACAATAAAACACATCTCGCAGCACCAGCCCCAGAACCCGCACCGAGCCCGGACCCCGGGCCCGGGCGGCGCCGTGGGGACAGCACGGGGGGCGGCGAAGGGCCAGCAGCCAGGCTGGGACACAAAGCCCGGCTTGCGGCGCGCCGGGGCGGCGGCCGCGGGCCCGGGCCCGG